>NC_133201.1:27536297-27613797 GCF_958299795.1 Porites lutea | reverse complement strand
AGTTTAATCTGCTCAACAACTCTGCATTGTTGTTGTTGTTGTTCTGCGTCGTAAAGAATTAGTAAAACTATCCTCCCATCCTCTCCAGTTCACTTTTAACAAGAGAAAAATGAAAAGCCTCAAAAAAAGTGCAACTTGAATATTTGAGGATGTTGGTATGTTAACGAAAGTTAATGTATAGGTAACCGTAAAAGCCAAAGCATTATCTTGCTGGATTTTTAAAAAGGTACCGAACGAAAATTGCAGTCTTTTGACTGAGAAAAAGACCAAAAACCGAAGGCAAAATGAGCCCGAATATCATCCAGGAAAGGAACAAGGGAAAGGAAAATAGAAAGAGCGAGGAGAAAGAAAGGAAGAGAAGAAAAAAAAGCGATGGCTGCACTCTTAGTTTTTAATTCATGTTAACTTCTTTGGAGAAACTGTTCCAGGAAGAGCTCTATTTTGCCTTTAACGTCATTCAAAAATTCAGCTCTGATATATATATTTTTCTTACCCTTGCGGCTAACAGAAATCTGATTAAAAATGGATATATTTTAAAGGTTAATGATTAAGTAACGGCTTTCATTTTTCAGATTTAAGGCCTTACGACTAAAACTGTCGTAGTTTTACAGCCAACAATTCACTCCATTACTCTGAAAACCTTCTGTTACTTTGGGGTTCCTTGAGTGGAGCATGGTTCTCCTGTGCAAAAGCCAACCATGTTTAATATTTACTCTTTTTGGAATAAAGAATTAAACACTTCATTTTTATCACCGAAAACTAGTTAGCAGTTATTCTTTCTTCTTTCACTTTTCCATAAAAGTAACAAACACATTTTGTGCATTTTTTGTTTGAACGTATAATTTCAAATAACGTGGGTTTCCTGTGTTAAAAGCAGAAAATGTTTAACGCTTAATTTTTACATGTTCCACCGGAACGGATTTTGGCGGATTTTTAGTATGTTGCTACATAGGCCACCATCACTTAAATGGCGTTGAAAACAATTCTGTTGCAATTAGTTTGATGTTGAGCCTCCAAAATGCCTAGATTGACTGGACTATAATTATGAGCTAGCTATCGGAAGAGCCAAAAAGGAAGACCCGATTCGAATAGCAACTTTCCTCACCGTGATCGGCGACGAAGCGCTAGATGTTTTCTATGCATTCATGTGGGACGAATACAAAGTCAAAATGGATAAAGTTCTGAAGCATTTTGAGCATTATTGTGAGCCTCGTAAGAATACAGTTTACGAGAGTTATTTATTCTTTTCGCGTGGACAGAAAAGTGGAGTCCACTGATAAATATGCCACAGTTACACGAAACATGGCAGAATCTTGTGAATTTTAAGAATTGAAAGATTCATTGATACTTGACCGCATCGTGTTTGGAATTGCTGATAACAACGTGAGAGAACGTTTGCTACGAGTCCCAGATTTGACGCTGAATAAAGCTCTAGAGACTGCAAGAGCTGCCGAAGCCAGTTGAAACAAATGCAAAAACTCCACGAAGTTAATGCAGTGGAAAAGAAGAAAGAAAAATTCTTCCCAAAAAAAAAAAACGGAGGAAAAGAAGAAATCAGCAAATGGTAGTACTCAGCAGATCGACTGCAAGGTTTGTGGCAGGAAACATGTACCAGACAGATCAAAGTGCTCTACATATGGGCAACAGTGTAACAAGCGTGGAAAAAGCCACCATTTTTGCTGCAAAGCGTACAGGAAGGAGCAGTCCAGTCGTAATTTACGTGCCATTTAGAATTTGAATTATGTACAAGAAGTTTCAGATGAGAGTCAATTTGAAGAGTATACTATTGATGTAATAACTTATGAAGTCAGTGCAGTTGAACAAAAGAAATGCCCAAAACAGTTGTTTACATCAGTCAAAGTAAACAATGCTAAGGATGTTAAATTTCACTTGGACTGTGGAGCAACTTGTAATTTGCTATCACTGAAAAAATCAAGCAACACGCAAGATGTACAATGAAACCACTATCACTCCACTTGGAAAGTGCATTCTCAAATGTGCCAAAAGGTGATCTCCCGAGATGTGAAGCTCGGCGGCGCCATTTCATCATGACTTGTGATATTTTCGGCACTGGACAAACGAACATTTTAGCTCTATGCTATTTATTCGGAAAAACGTGACCAGCCCACAGTCGCGCCACTCAAGCCACTGAAATTAATACAATCGACCAAATTACTGGAAAGGTTATTGACGTGAGCCGCACACACATTCCACTGTAGGCTTTGATGATTCCCTTGAAACGTGTGAAATTGAGTGCCAGTAACGGTTTCATTTTATAGTAAATTTCAGTAATTGTCTACATGAGGAATTCCCAATAAAAATCAAATTAATGATTACATCTAAAACTTTGTCAACTGTTTGCTTTTCAACAGTGCCTGGGCCGGGTTGTTCAAAGCTGGGTTAAGATAACCCAGGCGAGGGGGGTTAGTGCGAAATTTGAATTCAGATGCAAAAGCTTCATTTTGTCAACAAGTTGATGATTGGATGCTCTTAAAAATAACGGAGATAATTATCCAAAGAAATGTGTTTGAACAAAAGAAAAGGAAACCTGGGTTAAGGGCTAATGGGCCTTCGAAAAACTGCTCCCTGTAGAACATCTATTGCACCAGTAAAACAAAAAGTTCCTTTTACACGCCCGACGCAGTCTGGCCAGTGTCGTCTCCTCAAATAACAAGAACTTGACACGAACCATACGATATCAAGCTGATAACTAGCCTTCAAAACCTTTTCATAATGATACACAATTTAAGTGGAGGTTTCGCTGTATACAACCATTACGTTCAAAATATGCCATAATCATAGTTATCTATCGCAGCTACCATCTACCCTTCCCCCTCAACTGCTACCTGTACGTCTAGAAAACATATCGAATGCACTCTATCTGCTAAGCTCCGATTACTCCTAGTTTATATTTTGTACAGTCAAACCTTTCTCAGTGTACCGTCACCGAATGGAGAGAACAAAGTGACCGTATTAGAGAGGTGTCACCACGATGACATGGTCATTTTAAGACTCCACTGACAGTTTAAACTCTTCAGTGACTAAAGCAGGCCCACACTTATCTTTTACAGTAGGTGTAGGTGTTTCAAAACTGATAAATGTACGATATTGAGACTATCATTCTATCAGTAGCATGCATACTACTACTACAATGTACATCTCAGTTGCATACGTGTTATGTATTTTAATCTCATTTTCAAACCTCAAGTTGATGATAAGTAAATGACACGTTGACAATGGTGTAAGCATAAACACCTTGGACTTACAGGACTTTGCTCTCTGGGTCCAAGATTAAGTGTCCGTTTTCAGTATTATATAGGGCTTTTTAAAGAAAATATGTGAGAATTTTGGCAGGACGAAGCTTACCGTAATCTACCACTTTCTAGTTCCCATAGTGCAATTTTACATAACTTGAAAAAATCATCGATCTTTATGGCACACGACCTTATCTTAATGGAATTTTACCCGCATTATATTCATAAGAGTAAGACAAAAGGCTATAACCCCACAAGCACTAATGTATTCCACTTCACACTAATGAGATTTCACCTTAAAAACCAAAACCGGTGCGCCATATACTACTTTCGTTATCCTTTATATATTACAAAATTTATACTGAATCCATGCTTAGAGATGGTTTAAGCGATGGTATTAGAGTGGGAAGCCATCTCATTAAAGAGTGCGTTTGGCAGCTGAAAGCTGACAGTTCGGTTAAAGGTCTACACCTTATAATGGGTAAAAATCTGGAGGTCGCAGAGGAATACACTAAGAATATCAACGTTAGAAAGACGAAGGCTGCTGCGGAATTCACTTCACTCAGCGCGTACGTTCTTTAAACTGATGACTTTGCCTTTGTAGATAATACATGGGAAAAAAAAAGACCATTTCCGAACCGGTCGCAAATTTGGTTCAAATTTGGTCTATTCAAGAATTCTTTTGTATGGGAACGGTACTGAGAAATGTTCAGACCTTGAATTCGTCTCCGCCAAAGTACTCTTCACAAGAGTTAGAATATTGGTGGAAGCGAAATTCAACTTTTGAAATTTTCACATGACGTTTTCTATCATTCTCGCCAACCCTCTTCTCATTAACACGAGACATGGTGAGAGAAAAAAGAAAATCTTCGAATTCCTTTCGTGACGAGTTTTCAATATGGCGTCGTAAATAATTCCTTTTTCTTTAACAACATGGTAACTTTTGGAATTCAATTTTAAAAGTACATTTGAAATTAATCAATTAATTAATAATTTCATAACCTTAACAGAAAACATCATCATGTCATCTGCTACTATTTCGTCTCATAATAATGACAATAACATATTATTTATTATTCTTCTTATTATTACAAAGTATTATTATTATTATTATTATTATTAAGAACAAAATGACAAATACAATGATAAATTGGTAACACTTACAAATCAGACAATCGTGCCATGTTTGAGAAAATCCCCGCATCTAATTGCTGAATTTTATTGGAGCTTATATCTCTGTAAGCAGGTAAAAAAACAAATTACAACACAACTTACAATAGTTTTAAGATATACGGATAATGATTAGTGTTTATAGAACAGTAATGTAACTGAATTAAAATGGCAAAACTAGTCGAAAAGACAATCAATAGGCCAGACGGCTTAATCAAAATTTCATTGTTATTACGGAGGCAATAAGGTTAAATTAAGGCGACAGTTTTCAAAATAATACAGATGGATCCACGGACAGGAGTTCTTGGCCAATTAGCTACCAACGGGACAGACACCTACTTGTAATAACGTTTTCAAAGAAGGAACTAATTTAGGCACGCTCAAAACGTCTAATTTTTTTGATTATCAAAAGAACAAAGTTTCTTTTACATGGCGAATTAATTTTTTTCTGGCTCGTTGTTTTCTTCTAAGTAAGACAATATGCCAAATAGATAATTTTTTTTCATATCTGGCTGTCGTAATAACCCTAAATCATTACACAGAACATGATACACTTTACATCCAGGTACTTTATTTTGTTTGGAAAGGATGTAAATACTTTCAGACTCAGGTATTAACCCCCTGGTTCATGGCACCTTTTCTAAAGTTTACTTCGGTCTTTTCATTAATGACTTTATTCTCCTTGTAATTTTCCTTCTCATGTTTTTGAACTGTTCTGTTTTAGTTTTAGGACTTTTCTGAAATGATAGTTATATTACTAGAAATACGTATCTCGTATTTTACCTTCGCGAAACTCGGTTTTTAATAGGCCCACTCAAGTTAAGCTGTGACGTGCGGGGTTAGGAAACTGGACGGCTAACCAGCCACGAATATCCTGTCTTGAAGAAGCCTACTTAATTCTTTCTTTATGTCTTCTTCTTCATCATCCTCGGAGACCCAGGGACAGTCAGTCGGGTCGAGAGAAAAGGTGCGACGAATGTTTCACGGTGCAAACTGGAATGTTGCTGCTGATAGCATCCGAAATGTTTTCCCGAGTTATCGGTAGTTCCTTCGTTTCTGGTTAGGGAATATAGGTAGATATGAAAGTTTCCCTTGCACGCACAACCTTAGTGAACGAACCTGACAGGTATGGCGAGACAAAAGCCGTCGTGTGCGAACACACGAAAAGAACTCAAGATATGCTATTCGTTGTTTGGGCACAAAAATAGAAAACATTTTGTCCCTAATCAGGAGCCAGCATTCGCTTCAATTTTTGGAAATGATCTGGTGAAAGTCAGTACCAAGGGGCTCTTCTGCCTTTTCTCTCGAGCCGACTCACTTGCCCTGGGTCTCCGCGGATGCTTCTTCTTCTTTCTGTATTGTCCTGTTTTATATTAAAATATGTTTTGAAAAGCATATTAGCATTATTTCGGCCGTCGGATTTTTTAAAAACAATATACAAACACGGCAGTTCGCACGTAAGTTCAACTAGGAGCCGAAGTACGGAGCTGGACTTTGATCCATCGGTAGAGAAAGCGCCAAGCTCAACATTGTTTTGCCCACGATATAACATAAATTCCAGCGTGGATTCCAGGAGAAGAAAGCAAGGTTTTGACGGTAAAAAAGCCAAACTGAAACGCACGTCCGACAAACATATCGCGATCGATCTTAAGAAAGTTCTATAGCTCCAAGAAACTCCTGTTTTTGAGTTTGTACCGGTCTTATGTAATCAACGTATCGTTTTCTCCCGGTCTCATGTAAACGACTGCAAAAACTACAAATTTGTACCAGCCTGAGTTCGTCCCGGTCTCATGTAATTACCCCCTAACACGGACACTTCTTTCATGTAAAAGAGGTCAAAACTATTATGGTGGCTATCGTGTACTTCCGGATAAAAAAGGATGCCATTAAAAAAATGTTCTGTTTCTTGTGGACAGGGCCTAAGTTTCCTACAATGGATAATGAAAGAGGCAGGAAATAGAACGTGACTTCAGATCTAAATAAGGACCCGACGCACACAGCATAAAATAAACTTTGAAAAAATCATCGATCTTTATGGCACACGACCTTATCTTAATGGAATTTTACCCGCATTATATTCATAAGAGTAAGACAAAAGGCTATAACCCCACAAGCACTAATGTATTCCACTTCACACTAATGAGATTTCCCTTTAAAAAGCAAAACCGGTGCGCCATATACTACTTTCGTTATCCTTCATATAGTATAAAATTTATACTGAATCCATGCTTAGAGATGGTTTAAGCGATGGTATTAGAGTGGGAAGCCATCTCATTAAAGAGTGCGTTTGGCAGCTGAAAGCTGACAGTTCGGTTAAAGGTCTACACCTTATAAAGGGTAAAAATCAGGAGGTTGCAGAGGAATACACTAAGAATATCAACGTTAGAAAGACGAAGGCTGCTGCGGAATTCACTTCACCCAGCGCGGACGTTCTTTAAACTGTTGACTTTGCTTTTGTAAATAATACATGGGGAAAAAAAGACCATTTCCGAACCGGTCGCAAATTTGGTTCAAATTTGGTCTATTCAAGAATTCTTTTGTATGGGAACGGTACTGAGAAATGTTCCGACCTTGAATTCGTCTCCGTCAAAGTACTCTTCACAAGAGTTAGAATATTGGTGGAAGCGAAATTCAACTTTTGAAATTTTCACATGACGTTTTCTACCATTCTCGCCAACCCTCTTCTAATTAACACGAGACATGGTGAGAGAAAAAAGAAAATCTTCGAATTCCTTTCGTGACGAGTTTTCAATATGGCGTCGTAAATAATTCCTTTTTCTTTAACAACATGGTAACTTTTGGAATTCAATTTTAAAAGTACATTTGAAATTAATAATTTCATAACCTTAACAGAAAACATCATCATGTCATCTGCTACTATTTCGTCTCATAATAATGACAATAACATATTATTTATTATTCTTCTTGTTATTACTAAGTATTATTATTATTATTATTATTATTATTAAGAACAAAATGACAAATACAATGATAAATTGGTAACACTTACAAATATTTAAATAGTGCCGTGTTTGAGAAAATCCCCGCATCTAATTGCTGAATTTCATTGGAGCTTATATCTCTGTAAGCAGGTAAAAAAAAATTAAATTAAAACACAACTTACAATAGTTTTAAGATATACGGATAATGATTAGTGTTTATAGAACAGTAATGTAACTGAATTAAAATGGCAAAACTAGTCGAAAAGACAATCAATAGGCCAGACGGCTTAATCAAAATTTCATTGTTATTACGGAGGCAATAAGGTTAAATTAAGGCGACAGTTTTCAAAATAATACAGATGGATCCACGGACAGGAGTTCTTGGCCAATTAGCTACCAACGGGACAGACACCTACTTGTAATAACGTTTTCAAAGAAGGAACTAATTTAGGCACGCTCAAAACGTCTAATTTTTTTGATTATCAAAAGAACAAAGTTTCTTTTACATGGCGAATTAATTTTTTTCTGGCTCTTTGCTTTCTTCTAAGTAAGACAATATTCCAAATAGATAATTTTTTTTCATATCTGGCTGTCGTAATAACCCTAAATCATTACACAGAACATGATACACTTACATCCAGGTACTTTACTTTGTTTGGAAAGGATGTAAATACTTTCAGACTCAGGTATTAACCCCCTGGTTCATGGCACCTTTTCTAAAGTTTACTTCGGTCTTTTCATTAATGACTTTGTTGTGAGGTGGTTACCTTTAGTTTTGTTTTTCAGTGTTGCTATTTTTAAGATTTTGCTAGCTTTATGATGAACAGTTTATAGACTTTTATAGACTTAGAAACTTAAAGATTCAATGTATTTCCCCATATGATTAGTTCCTGAGTTTTTGTCTAGTATTATCCATTTGAAGTGTTTGTTAAACTAAGTTTTGGTTCTTTGAAGTAGGCTTGTTTGGCGAGTACAGCTGACCTAAGGTTTTACCCACAGTCGAGTTCCTGTTTAGTATGTTTTGTCCTTCTGGGCAGTTTCACTGTTAGCATTTAATTGGTTCTTTGGTATTTGTCGGTTGCGGCTGTGTAGGCTTATCTTACTGTAGCAAAGCCGTTGCGATATAGGCGATAAGGTATTCAATAGAACCTCTTCCGGTCAGCGAACTCAAAACAAGTCTACAATTTACTTATTTAATTCGCTGTGTAAGCTAGTAGAGTTAGTTGAGTAGTAGAGTTGTTGTCAGAAGCTTTTGAAGAATAAACTGCTGTCTAAAGAGAACGAACAGAGTCTTGGCCCTCTTCGTTAAAAAGCCAAGCGAGCTACACAAGCCCCCAACAACTTTATTCTCCTTGTAATTTTCCTTCTCATTTTTTTGAACTCGTCTGTTTCAGTTTTAGGACTTTTCTGAAATGATAGTTATATTACTAGAAATACGTATCTCGTATTTTACCTTCGCGAAACTCGGTTTTTAATAGGCCCACTCAAGTTAAGCTGTGTCGTGCGGGGTTAGGAAACTGGACGGCTAACCAGCCGCGAATATCCTGTCTTGAAGAAGCCTACTTAATTCTTTCTTTATGTCTTCTTCTTCATCATCCTCGGAGACCCAGGGACAGTCAGTCGGGTCGAGAGAAAAGGTGCGACGAATGTTTCACGGTGCAAACTGGAATGTTGCTGCTGATAGCATCCGAAATGTTTTCCCGAGTTATCGGTAGTTCCTTCGTTTCTGGTTAGGGAATATAGGTAGATATGAAAGTTTCCCTTGCACGCACAACCTTAGTGAACGAACCTGACAGGTATGGCGAGACAAAAGCCGTCGTGTGCGAACACACGAAAAGAACTCAAGATATGCTATTCGTGGTTTGGGCACAAAAATAGAAACATTTTGTCCCTAATCAGGAGCCAGCATTCGCTTCAGTTTTTGGAAATGATCTGGTGAAAGTCGGTACCAAGGGGCTCTTCTGCCTTTGCTCTTCGCGCCTTTTCTCTCGAGCCGACTCACTTGCCCTGGGTCTCCGCGGATGTTTCTTCTTCTTTCTGTATTGTCCTGTTTTATATTAAAATATGTTTTGAAAAGCATATTAGCATTATTTCGGCCGCCGGATTTTTTAAAAAGAATATACAAACACAGCAGTTCGCACGCAAGTTCAACTAGGAGCCGAAGTACGGAGCTGGACTTTGATCCATCGGCAGAGAAAGCGCCAAGCTAAACATTGTTTTGCCCACGATATAACATAAATTCCAGCGTGGATTCCAGGAGAAGAAAGCAAGGTTTTGACGGTAAAAAAGCCAAACTGAAACGCACGTCCGACAAACATATCGCGCGACGTAAAGCAACTCTTCTGCGAAGTCAGACGCACTGACCAATGTTCTTTTATCTAAAATTTCGACATTATTTTGAAGCTACTGTCCACCTTTCTTCAACCTCCTCTGTAAAATACTTGTGCAGTCAAAAATCTCTCGCCAAAACTATTTCTTGATTGCCAAAATGGCCGCAAAAAACAGTCAAAACAACGCACCAAGTTAAACTTTGTTGCTTAATGACGTCATAGCGCCACTAACTGGACGCTAAGATATATATATATATATATATATATATAGATATATATACAAATTCGTTATTTGAGTAGAACGTATTTCGTAGAGCGCTCGACTCAATTGATTGAGGAGCATCAGCTATAACTTCACAGAAGTTCAGGTTTCACGAGTAATCATCGCTTTATTGCTACAGAGCTGTCGTATGGTGCAAGGACCACACTCATCAGGCAATTTTGACGACTGAACTGTTGGAATTGGAAGGCTGGCAGCTAAATGCGAAAATTTAAATGGTTGCTATGGTAGATGTGTTACATTCAGGCTATATGAAACTGTTGAAAGGGTTGCTAGGTAAGAAAAACATTATATAAGAGGGATTATCTGTCGTTATAAAAAATGTGATATAAGCGGGTTTTAAGCTACGTTACTCTAAAGTTTCCAAGTACATATCGGTTTCTGTGGGGGCATGAACTTGCTAATTCGTTTCTTCTGTTGAGGCTACACAGTTCTTTTTTACAGATGATTATGAACTTTTCATTCAGGCAAAGACTACATTTTTTGTTAATGTTGCTGTAGGGTTTACATTTCTTAAGAATTTTCCATTTAATCTGAAACATATATATATATCTGTCTGGATTTGATAAAAGGTCATTTGAGGCTTGTTCAGTACTTGATCAAATTGTTTTTTTGTTTGTTTGTTTTTTTTTAAATGATCTTTTCAGTACAAAAATCCCCTTAAAAACTGCAGTAGATCAAAAAACATGTGTTTAATATGCTGTTTAAATCTTCGCCACTCCCCCCCTCTCCGCAGCTCTCCCCTACCTATCATTTCCCATAATTCTCTACACTATGACATTTGAAATCAGCGCGCGCGGTAGAAGTTGTTTTCCGTGGCAGGAGCCCATAACCCGGAGCGTTCAACTGCCATAAATTCGTGCAACGGCGTTTTTACAAGTGAGTTTATTTTTAGATAAGCTTTTCCCACGAAAAATAACTGTTCTACGAGGCCAATTCCTCCATTTGATCGTCGTTTAGACTGTTAGCAGCTCGCTTGGACCTTGTCACGGTCGGCTATTTCGAAGATGATTTCGATTTAATTCCCTTTGCGTGAATTATGTGTTGTTGCCGATGAAGTACAAGTCCTGGCTAGGTTTTGCAAATCTTCCTCTGAACTGCTAGTTTCCGTGTAAATACTGAAATTGTCGCTTCAAATACTGTCAGAAGACTCCTCTGAAGATTCCTTACCTGTGTTTCAATGTGAAGGAGTTGTCCTAGTTACGTATTAAAGGTTTATCATTGATGACGCAATTGCTAGTGATTGGCTTTTCGAAAGGAATTCGCGGGAAAGGCTTATCTTAAAATAGACCTACTTGTGAAAACGCCGTTACATAGGCGCAGTATGGAAGTTAGACGCTCCGGGTTATGGGCTCCTGTCCGTGGTCGGTTAATTTTCTAGGTTTCTTTTTGGCCGCCTGCAGCAAAGTTTTCCGGAAGGCATCATTAAACCTTATGAAGGAACAAGTCTCACGACTGGCAAAGTCTACCGTCGTCCAATATGTTACCGTATTTCGTCTCATTTTGGCTAAACGGGTGAAACACTGATTTCGGACTAGAGACGGAAAGGCATCATATCGCGAGCTCATACTGCGTCTCATTTTGGCTAAACGGGTGAAACACTGTTCTCATTCATTCATGAATGAATGAATGAAAACACTGATCTCGGGCTTGAGACCGAAAGGCATCATATTGCGAGCTTTGATGTAGGCGGTGACGAGTCTCTGGCCTCAAAAAATAGCTTTTAGGATTCAAAACTATTCGGCGAGAGAAAAATTGATGCTGATTTCTGACCAGGCCAGACACTTAGTAAAAATTTGTTTTGAAGGCCGGCGTCCATGTGTCCCTTTCAAAACGGCTCGTCTACATCCGGGATCTTGAATAAATGGACTGTGTCAGCAAAGTTTACATGTGATGATTTATGTGGAGAAAGCGAGAGTTATTGAGAGAGAGTAATGTGATGATATTTCGCCCGTATTAAGTGTGGAAACATTGTGTCTGGTTGGTTGTGGATAGTTTTATCAGTGCAGCGAACTTGGTTAATTGTGTGATTTCCTGAAGTTGTTGACAGACCGGCAGATTTCAGGTATGTCGTGGCGCTCGTGTTATAAGAATATTGTGTACAAGCATGAAAACGCTTTGTAAGTGTTTAGTTGAAGTGATTTTGTCTTAGACAACCGATTGTGGGGTCAATAAAGGTGGATTGTAGGTCTGTTTTAGTCAGGCATCTCGCTATGAGCCTCATAGTTTAAGAGACTGAAAGGTCATTTTTTCTGTGCTTTTAAATGCTGTTCATTTCGTTACAAATCTGTCGCTTTTGCCAGGAGCAACTTTTCGTGTGTTGCCAGCGATTAATTCGTCCGTTTTAAGCCCTAACTAGCAACTTTCAACTGCTTTTTATTGACCTTAAGGGTCAAATTGTTAAAACGCAATGGAAATTTCTGGAGGTACCTTTTATCAAATCCAGACAGATGTTGAACATGTATTACACAAATCCAAATTATTATGATTTTTGAACTCGTGAAATGCCACCTGAGACCTCCAAGTAGCTGGCTATCAGTAGTATAACTGGTCAGTTGGGGCGGTTATTTTTAGAATGACGTCAATTGCATTGACATCATTCTAAAAATAGCAGACCCCAACTGACCAGGAAATTATTATCGCAAATTATTGTATTCACCTCAAAGAGTATATCATTGTAGACAAGAAATAATAATAAAGTAATGGCTAATGGTTACATCATCACTTAACGTGTAGTCTACCAAATTGTCTCTGTAACTTAGATCTTGGTTCGTAGGTAGGTCCTTTTTCAGATGATACAATTAACATATTTTGTTGTAATCTTCGCTTGAACAAATTTTTCATTTAAAATAAGGCATCAGGATAATCGTAGATATTGCGTAATAATAGCAGTTCTGCTGATCAACGTGGGTTTCATAATCTGCTTCTCCGTCATTTCCTCACACCATACTTTTTGAAATGCAATCCGTTGTAGCTGTAGTTGGTTGGAAAACGGACCACCATAAGAGAATTATTTCTCAGCCATAGTTGTCTTTGGACAAACACGCGGCGGGTTGATTATGCAAAAATCTTCATCTTAAGCCCAGGTATTGTGTAAAAAAAATGCAATTAAGAATTAGCCGTTTAGCTTTTGTCTTTTTTAAAAAAATAAGCGATTAAGACATGGAGTTCCCACTTCGAAAAAAGTCAAGGAATGTTGTTTCTCAATCATCTAGAACATGTTGTATTTCTTTGCGAAATTGTAATTCTCTGTCTATCGACAAACCTATGAAATACCTGTCGCAAAAACTACAAGACGATTCAGAAAAAGAGGGCTCTTTTAACCCTGATTGGATAGTAAACAATCTATTATGTGTTCAACATACAAACGCGCTGTCCGTTCAATCATGATTTCATTCTTAAAAGTTCAGTTTGCTCGGAAAAAAGTCTTAACTCTCACCAATATTCTTTGAAACATTGCACAGCGTCAAAGAAGCCAGTTTTATTGGGCATGTATTCTAACTGACTTAAACATCAACGTGAGTGATTAAGGTTGTGATTAAGGAAGTTGTTTAGAAGTCATTTTGCTACTTTTGGAATCCTACAACTTAGAACATGAAAAATATTCGTTATAATTACATTACAATATTCACAGTTACAGTCAAACCCCGTTATTAATTAAGAACACTTGAGAGTCCATAAAAAGTGGCGGTATCAACGGTCAGTCCGTATCAAGCGGGTCATGTTATTAAAGGGAAAAGAAAGGTCATTTGAACAAAATTCTAAAGGACATTACATCGTCAAGTTAAACATCTCTCACCTTTGCAAAAGCCTTCATTCCCCTGACTAAACCCTCTCAAACACTAAAACGTCGCTCTGCCTAGCTCTATATTACATAAATCAAACTGTTCTCGGCACATTTTGATGCCAAAATAGTCTGTAATTGACGTCTAAAATTGATTCTAACCAGTTTATTGTAGCACTTGAAACATTGGCATGCTATCAGCTGGAGGGCTTTTTTTTTGTATTATTACTTCTATCTTGAAAAAGGAAAGGTATATTACAGCACACAGTTAATAATCAGGTGCTCTCATTAGCGAAGTTGACTTTCTACGAGAGTCTGCTGATTGGATAAGAAGCAAGTGTCCGTTGGCCACATTGACGGGTGTTTGTATTATCGAAGGTTGAATTAAGAGAAAATGTAAGGGCTTTCCCTAAAGGCAAAAACCTGTCCGTCTCAACGGGTGTTTGTAAAGCGAGGTTCTAATAATAAGAGAAAAGATATGTCTTGTTAGTTTAAGTAATGATCCGAGTAAGGTGGATAGCAATTTCTTTTGCTATGCGGCAACGGTGCTTTCCCCACATAGGAATGTTCTCATTTTTACACAGCGAATGCATAAACCTACATTAAGGCCGTTTAAGCAATAAAGTGCATTTACACTCCACTTTGTTAAAAGATTTTGACTAATCACAAGAGTTGAAAACAATAGCCAAGAAAAGTTTACAATTTTACATGTTCCCCACATAGGATTTCTTTATTATTCAAACTGAGACCAGATTTTGTTATATGGAAGATGGCTGGAAAGTAAGGATGAATATATGTACTGCTTTATGAAGTTTTGTTAACTTTTGCTGTTTACGCCAATCAGAAGTAAGTACAGACAATAGAAAAGTTAGCACCTTGTTTGCATTCCAACATGTTCGTTGCCGTTGTTGCTATCGTTCTTATCTGGACCGTTTCTTAATGTATTAAGTATGATTAGTGGTATTTTATTTCTTACTTTGCTTCATTCTATAGACGTGATATTGTATTTCACGAGCAAGGTTTTTCTTAACCCTGGGACGTACAGGAGGAGGGGGAAGGGGGGTTGGATGCCACCCCCACAAGGTTTTTCTGAGTTTTTCCCTAGAGGATAAAACATCAGCACCTGACGTTTTCAGTGGCTGTTCGTTTATCGCTCGCACAGATTTTGAGATGAGTTTAGTGATGGTCAGTTGCTATGGTTAGATATGATGTCATAAGTAGCAGGTAGTCAAGCCAATTTTGGGTGAAAATACATGTTTTTCAACTTCTTTCAACAATAAAAGTAAATCTTGTGGCTAAAATCATGCAAAGTGTTTATTTACACCTAATTGCAATAACGTTGTCATAGAAAAAAGCAAAATGGAAAAAGCAAAAAGCAGAAAGCCAAATAGGAATTAATTAGCCATGTGATTTGCATTTGCGTATTTTAATAATTTAACAATTATTTAAGAAGTCATTCACAATAACAAGGAATAATTCTGTAATTCCGCGCTGTAAGATTCCGCACATGAAACACTGATGTGTGTCACAAAAGGGTCCTGACAAACGAAGCTTGGTTTGTGGCTCAGGTGAGGAACTGGCGGAGGAACGCCTCACCCTCTCCGCGATGAAAAGTCCTGCCTAAACCCCTGATTTGTTGCTTGAAAATTGTGATCTGATGGTGTTGTGCACTGCAAACCATACGCAGACTGGCTTTTCTATTTAGCATTAAACGAAAAGACGCGTCGCGTTCCTGGAATTTACCCCTGGCTATATTTATTGAAAAAAAATGGAGCCATTTTTTCTTTAGTAGTTATCCGATGTACGTTTGTAATTATAGCACGTTTGAAAGCCGCTAGATGAATCAGCCCCGAATTGCATTAGAATGACACCAAGAAACTGATGCAAATGATTTGGCTTTCATATTACGTGATTAATATTCAGCTATAAGCGTGTGTGTTGTGAATGTTGCAGGCAATGATAATTTAATGCTAATTAATTCCTATTTGGCTTTTTGCTTTTTACTATGACAACCTTATTGCAAATAGGTGTATGTGTTATTTTGCATGTAAAGCACAAAAAAATGACTATTTCTCGCGGTATTAACCTGATTTCCAATTCTTGGTAAAATCCAAGATGGTGACCATTGTTGGTGACGTCACAGGCCTGAAAGAGCACCACCACCCATAAAATATACCTCATCTTGTTAAGAATATCAAAGGCTTTCCACTAAAGGTAAAATCGTTTCAAAATACTGCAACATATCAAAAACTCCGGGGAGGGGTCATCCACCCCCTCCCCCCCCCCCCCCCCCCGTTGTACCACGGTGGAGGTATGAATTTGCTTGTACGTGCGAGGGTTAACTATATTTTACGTCATAACAAATTAAGGTACAATGTAATAAATATGTTACTATTATTGCACTATTTTCGGCGAAATACTTACTGCTCAAGCAAGGTAGGCAACTTTCCAAAAGTGCCTGTTTCCAGATTGACGATTTTATTATTCCACAAATACCAACAGGAAAATGAATTACAGTAATATTCTTCTATAAATCTACAGTAATATTCTTCTATAACAAAAAAACCTCAGGCTAATTCTTTAATAACCCACTGCTAGAAAAGATGTTTGCTAGTATCTTAAAAAATGACGTCTTGTTTGCGAACGATTAACAGGAAAAGGGGCAGCAGAAGGAAGCTCTGGTCTGCTGTTTTAACATTGCGGTAGAGATGAAGGAACAGCGGACGGCTTCACAAGTTATGAAAAGGGAAAAATAGCCGTTCTAATGCCCAAAAACGTAGCTAGAATTGCAAAAAAATACCATGCACTAGACAGATGACAGCGGCTATATCTAAAATGTCTGCTACAATAAGCATTGATTCATATCCTGAAGCTGCAAAACTTCTCATACATGTGGCTTAGGTCGAGATAAGCATGTTTTTGTCAATAATTACCAACAGTTTCGATTTCACAAGATATTAAATGAAAAATTAATAACAAAAACATAATAATCGAACTAGAATTACAAGAATAGCAAAAATACAATGAACTCGACAAATGACAACGACCACTTGAAGAAGTTATTTTAGAATAAGCAATTGCATCATATCCTGAAACCACCAAGCTGCGCATAGAACAAGATCAGCTTGTTTTGAAGTTGGAAATGTTTAAAGAAATAACCAACAAATATTAGACGTAAGTTTTTTGAAGTAAGTAATTGAGTAAGTGATTGATTGACAGACTTTTTGAGCTGTTTTCATAGTTTTTAGGGACCAGTTTTAGTGCAGCGTCTCGATTAGTAACCAGCAGGTCAAAGGTCCAATTCCTACAGACCTTTTCAACATGTTTTGTGTTCTCATTTTCCAGACTACGTGATTTTCTTAAGGAAATTCATAAATTATGCATACATATGTATGTGTATTTGAGGGAGTTTTAAAGGAACAGTTCTCTAAGGTAACATCAGTTGGTCTGAAATGGGAAAAAAAACATTCAAGGTAAAATCTCTGTTGGTAGACCCCGATTACGATTCGGACTGAAAAGCTTCAAAACCGTTTAAACTATGACCAAGTTATGACCAACAAATTTAGCGTCTTTCCTTTTCCTCCATATTTAGAATAACTAGTAAGTAAGTAAGTAAGATATCGGTTTAATAACAGGGTTTCCACATTGCGGCTCTTCATCTCTTACTAACTAAAAAAATGTGTCAAACATTTACAATAAAAATATATTAAAAAATGGAATAAATGACGATTAAAAGGGAAAATATTTACAATTATCGTATGAATAAAATTTAAAGTGCAATTAATATAAGCTGGACTGTGCCCGCTGCTTTAAGAATTTAAAAATACGAGAAGTAAATAGATTTATTCAAAATCGTCACACTTTTTAAGATTGCCAGGAAGGTTATTAAAGAAGGCAGCCGCAGTGTCCTGGAATGTTCCGTTTTCCAGAGGAACTTTTAATCTTATAGAGTCCGAAGAGCGCAAACCTCTGCATGTAAATTTAAATGTGAAGACCACTGCATGGCGTGAAGTACTTTAAAAGTCAACTTAAACAAATTAAAATGCCTTCCCTATTCTTTCAACTGGGGGTCAGTTAAACTTTAAAATGTCTCCAATATCATTTACGTATCTGCCATAAACTAAACTTGCGGCAGCAAATTCAGTTTTCTGAAGACGTTTTAACAAGTATCCTGGCAATGGTGAATAGACCGAGTCACAATAGTCAAGCCTCGATAATACCAGTGACTCTGCAAGTCTCTTAAGTAGGTGGAAGTCTTTAAAATGTTTTAATTTTCACAATGTGCGTAAGACTCCATAAGAAGCAATAGCGATGTCCTTGACATGATTATTCCATTTTAAGTTCTCTTGGAATTTCACTTCCAGTAGCCTTGTTTTGCTAACTCTTTCCAGTTGACGATTTGAAATGTCCAATTTCCATCTCAGTTCCAACACATTAACAACAAATTGACAAAAGATGTTGGAAGTTTATTCAAGCTCAGACATTACGTGTCTCTGAATATACTCCAACAACTGTACTACACTCTTGCGTATCTGTACCCCAAGAATGGGTCAATGAGCTTGGGCACTGCATGCCAAACTAAGTTACATAATTAAAGTAAATCAAAAAAACTGGCTTCGTTGCGTCTTCTTCGCAAATAAAAGAGAAAGTCCCACACCTTACTTTAGACTATTAGAAATCTTAAAACCAGAAAGCATTTTTTTTTTACTCACGCTCAACTAAGTACATAAGGTGTAAAATGCCCTCCGTTTCTCCTTTTTTTTTAGTGTCACATTAGTGCACGTAAATTTATGCTTGCATACTGTGGTATTATGAAGTAGTGTTCAGTACCGCTCATATATAATATCGCATACTCAGAAAACGTTTTGGTGACGGTCTTGTGAGTTGATTCGTTTCCGATTAGAAATGTTTGGTTGAGTTCTTGTTTGTGCTCGCTTTGAAGCTAAGGACCTACACATGGTGTCAGAAGTTAGTGGATGAAGCTGTTTGCTGACCGCATTTGTGAAATAGTTGTCTTGTGAAAACCTTGGTTCGTTGCTGTTCGCATAAATCGAAACCGAGCGGTGTGAAATGGCGGCCGGGCGTCTGTTAAACCCGCCGGATCATCTAAAGCTTTCAAGTGGAAATTTATCTCAAAATTAGAAAAGGTTTATCAAAAGTGAAGTAACTATTAGTCCAGTCAAATTATGGTTTAGCATCAAACTAATTGCAACAGAATTTTTTTCAACGCCATTAAATTGTTGGATGGCTGTTTAAGAACATACTAAAAATCCGCCAAAATCGGTTCGGTGAGAAAGTGAGAAAAGCTGCAAAAAAGATTTTTCACTTTCACCACAGGAGACCCAATTTCAGGACGATCACAAATTCAGACAAAACATCTGATAATTGTTTTTTTTTCTCAAGAATTTTCGATACAACATCGCTAATGTATTTTGGGTAGCTTTGTTTTGAAAAACGCCGACTAAATGTGTGAGAAACACCTGGGTCAGTGTTTTGTCTTGACTGCTTTGCACAGCTTACCCAGCCACTCGTCTGTCGTCACATTCTCTTTTCCAAGCTTTAATTTTTTTCTATGACGGTATTTAAAAGGGAAATTATTTATTAGTCTGTGTTAACATGGTTTAAAATATGAGTAATTGTTTTTTTTGGCGCAATCAATGCAGTAAGTATTTTAGCAGTTTTACAGGCTGGTAATTTTTTATATCCTGCAACATGTATACAAATTTAGTAGCTGACTGATGGTGAACAGTTTGATTTGATATTTTGTTCACCATAAGTCGGCTGCCAAATTTGCATCCATTCTGAAGGATACATGCTACTAAATGTGTGCAACGGACGATAGCTAGAAATCAGGGATTCTCGCGACATGAGCAACCTCCTTTAGGATTATGACTCCCTACTTTACAATGTGAGTAAATAAATATTCTGCTAAGGACTCCGTCTATTTGGTTTTTGCTAGATCGTAACGCTCTGCGCTTTTCATTACACCTGTCTGAATCTGTTGTAAGGGAAATCCAGAAAACTAAGCGCAGTGTGCATGTGATTGTTCATTTTTTTTATCTTCTTGTAGCGAGTCTCAGATTTAGTTTAGTGTCTTTGTGTGCTCATTTTGTATTTTCTGCCGCAGCCCTTCATTTCTTGGTAAGATGAATGAGTAGAGTAATCGCTCTGTAGTCTAAAGGCGTTTATATTCCCTCCTTGCATTTCTTTTGTGAGAACAACCCTGAACCTTTACCAGTTTGTTTTCGTCCATTGGCAAATGAAGACCTCTTTTTCTATAACGATCATGGGATCCTGTACGTCTGAAAATAATTGCAGTGGTCAATGAAGGCGCGAAAGTACTTCATATACAGTACATGACAGTACAGGCATGTTCGACATTGATGGGCTTGCCCGACTTAGCTTCTTATGGCTTACCTTTTTTTGCGGAACCTATGTTTCTTTTCGGATGAGCGTTGTATAACACTTCAATTTACTGCATGTTAACCTTCTGACTGAGTTGCGTGAATTATGCTCTGCGTGGGGATTTTCCATTACTCCATATACTCTTACAAGATATTTTTACGTACGCATTGTTTTGGCTACCCGGAGTTCATCTTTCTCTTAAAAACCAGCTTCCCTATTATACTATTTCGTTTTCTTGAAACAAACGTTTGCTGGAACCAAAGTTCTTCTGCCATGAATGTTCCGTTAACCTTATTTATAATTCTTTTTTGCGAAGGTAACAACACTTTTCCTTAAATGAAAACGCATTTCCCTCTGATCAAATTCAAAGGCATTGGAGTTTAATCTGCTCAACAACTCTGCATTGTTGTTGTTGTTGTTCTGCGTCGTAAAGAATTAGTAAAACTATCCTCCCATCCTCTCCAGTTCACTTTTAACAAGAGAAAAATGAAAAGCCTCAAAAAAAGTGCAACTTGAATATTTGAGGATGTTGGTATGTTAACGAAAGTTAATGTATAGGTAACCGTAAAAGCCAAAGCATTATCTTGCTGGATTTTTAAAAAGGTACCGAACGAAAATTGCAGTCTTTTGACTGAGAAAAAGACCAAAAACCGAAGGCAAAATGAGCCCGAATATCATCCAGGAAAGGAACAAGGGAAAGGAAAATAGAAAGAGCGAGGAGAAAGAAAGGGAGAGAAGAAAAAAAAGCGACGGCTGCACTCTTAGTTTTTAATTCATGTTAACTTCTTTGGAGAAACTGTTCCAGGAAGAGCTCTATTTTGCCTTTAACGTCATTCAAAAATTCAGCTCTGATATATATATTTTTCTTACCCTTGCGGCTAACAGAAATCTGATTAAAAATGGATATATTTTAAAGGTTAATGATTAAGTAACGGCTTTCATTTTTCAGATTTAAGGCCTTACGACTAAAACTGTCGTAGTTTTACAGCCAACAATTCACTCCATTACTCTGAAAACCTTCTGTTACTTTGGGATTCCTTGAGTGGAGCATGGTCTTCCTGTGCAAAAGCCAACCATGTTTAATATTTACTCTTTTTGGAATAAAGAATTAAACACTTCATTTTTATCACCGAAAACTAGTTAGCAGTTATTCTTTCTTCTTTCACTTTTCCATAAAAGTAACAAACACATTTTGTGCATTTTTTGTTTGAAATATGCCACAGTTACACGAAACATGGCAGAATCTTGTGAATTTTAAGAATTGAAAGATTCATTGATACTTGACCGCATCGTGTTTGGAATTGCTGATAACAAAGTGAGAGAGCGTTTGCTACGAGTCCCATATTTGACGCTGAATAAAGTTCTAGAGACTTCAAGAGCTGCCGAAGCCAGTTGAAACAAATGCAAGAACTCCACGAAGTTAATGCAGTGGAAAAGAAGAAAGAAAAATTCTTCCCAAAAAAAAAAACGGAGGAAAAGAAGAAATCAGCAAATGGTAGTACTCAGCAGATCGACTGCAAGGTTTGTGGCAGGAAACATGTACCAGACAGATCAAAGTGCTCTGCATATGGCCAACAGTGTAACAAGGGTGGAAAAAGCCACCATTTTTGCTGCAAAGCGTACAGGAAGAAGCAGTCCAGTCGTAATTTACGTGCCATTTAGAATTTGAATTATGTACAAGAAGTTTCAGATGAGAGTCAATTTGAAGAGTATACTATTGATGTAATAACTTTTGAAGTCAGTGCAGTTGAACAAAAGAAATGCCCAAAACAGTTGTTTACATCAGTCAAAGTAAACAATGCTAAGGATGTTAAATTTCACTTGGACTGTGGAGCAACTTGTAATTTGCTATCACTGAAAAAATCAAGCAACACGCAAGATGTACAATGAAACCACTATCACTCCACTTGGAAAGTGCATTCTCAAATGTGCCAAAAGGTGATCTCCCGAGATGTGAAGCTCGGCTGCGCCATTTCATCATGACTTGTGATATTTTCGGCACTGGATAAACGAACATTTTAGCTCTATGCTATTTATTCGGAAAAACGTGACCAGCCCACAGTCGCGCCACTCAAGCCACTGAAAGTAATACAATCGACCAAATTACTGGAAAGGTTATTGACGTGAGCCGCACACACATTCCACTGTAGGCTTTGATGATTCCCTTGAAACGTGTGAAATTGAGTGCCAGTAACGGTTTCATTTTATAGTAAATTTCAGTAATTGTCTACATGAGGAATTCCCAATAAAAATCAAATTAATGATTACATCTAAAACTTTGTCAACTGTTTGCTTTTCAACAGTGCCTGGGCCGGGTTGTTCAAAGCTGGGTTAAGATAACCCAGGCGAGGGGGGTTAGTGCGAAATTTGAATTCAGATGCAAAAGCTTCATTTTGTCAACAAGTTGATGATTGGATGCTCTTAAAAATAACGGAGATAATTATCCAAAGAAATGTGTTTGAACAAAAGAAAAGGAAACCTGGGTTAAGGGCTAATGGGCCTTCGAAAAACTGCTCCCTGTAGAACATCTATTGCACCAGTAAAACAAAAAGTTCCTTTTACACGCCCGACGCAGTCTGGCCAGTGTCGTCTCCTCAAATAACAAGAACTTGACACGAACCATACGATATCAAGCTGATAACTAGCCTTCAAAACCTTTTCATAATGATGCACAATTTAAGTGGAGGTTTCGCTGTATACAACCATTACGTTCAAAATATGCCATAATCATAGCTATCTATCGCAGCTACCATCTACCCTTCCCCCTCAACTGCTACCTGTACGCCTAGAAAACATAACGAACGCACTCTATCTGCTAAGCTCCGATTACTCCTAGTTTATATTTTGTACAGTCAAACCTTTCTCAGTGTACCGTCACCGAATGGAGAGAACAAAGTGTCCGTATTAGAGGGGTGTCACCACGATGACATGGTCATTTTAAGACTCCACTGACAGTTTAAACTCTTCAGTGACTAAAGCAGGCCCACACTTATCTTTTACAGTAGGTGTAGGTGTTTCAAAACTGATAAATGTACGATATTGAGACTATCATTCTATCAGTAGCATGCATACTACTACTACAATGTACATCTCAGTTGCATACGTGTTATGTATTTTAATCTCATTTTCAAACCTCAAGTTGATGATAAGTAAATGACACGTTGACAATGGTGTAAGCATAAACACCTTGGACTTACAGGACTTTGCTCTCTGGGTCCAAGATTAAGTGTCCGTTTTCAGTATTATATAGGGCTTTTTAAAGAAAATATGTGAGAATTTTGGCAGGACGAAGCTTACCGTAATCTACGACTTTCTAGTTCCCATAGTGCAATTTTACATAACTTGAAAAAATCATCGATCTTTATGGCACACGACCTTATCTTAATGGAATTTTACCCGCATTATATTCATAAGAGTAAGACAAAAGGCTATAACCCAATAAGCACTAATGTATTCCACTTCACACTAATGAGATTTCACTTTAAAAAGCAAAACCGGTGCGCCATATACTACTTTCGTTATCCTTTATAGCGGGGCTCCCGCGCGCGCGAAGCGCGCGTGGGACAGAGCCCCATACTCATGGAATATGGTCAACCTCTTTTCGTTTGGTTGTCACGTGATTGACCGAGCGTACGTACGTACGTACGTACGCGTCTACAGATTGTACGGGTGGGGTAGGGAAGACTATCAAAAGGAAGGGAGGAGTGTCTCAGGCGTGTCTTGGCAAGTCCACATCTTTAATATAGGATTTTAGGACATTCACAATATGGTCAATTGACAGCTGTCAAAAGAGGATAGCCACTGACCAGTATCCCATGACCATATTCGCGGGCTCATGTGTCAACTCATCGAGGTGACGTGATTTATTTGGAAGCTGTCCGCTGACCAGTTAATTGTTTTACTAGATCGCGAACAATGTTCAATCTCATACTTTTACAGCAGGGCTGAAAAACGACTGCGCATGTGTTATGTCATGCGGCAAAAAACGCAGGCTCAGGCGCGCGCTCATTCAAAATAACTCCAGTTTCGCGGGAAATAAACAGACGGCATTTAAATTGAAAAAATAAGGTCACAGTTGAAAAGATAAGGGTTTAAACAGCAGTGTTGACAAGAAAAAACATTGTCCTAAAAATCTAGTGAGTGTAGAAATTTTGAAAAAATTGTTTTCGCGCCGAAAACGGCCATTCGCGTGATCTTTAAGTGAAGTTGCGAACCCGGCTAATTAGTGAAAATTATCGGCGATGTTTACAACACCTTGTTGGCTTTTTATTGTCATTTTGCCGTCTGTTTTTGGGTGTTGGTTTTCTGGTAAAACCAGAAACTCGAAAGAGGATTGTTATGGCCATAGCAAACCCTTACCACCACGGTTAGCGAGAGCAGCAGAGTTGCCGGAGCACACCATTGTTTGCCTCAGACATCTGCGGATGATCGAGAGCCAAGACAATCGGTGCTCTGCACCTTTTCAAGAGAAGCACTCAAAGAAACTTACAGAGATTCCAGCGACACATTATGGAATTATTGATAATTACGGCCGAAAAAACGAAAACTTCCGACCAGGGAGCAAGTGGTGCCATGCTTGTAAAAGGAAGTTTTACAAAAAAACAGAAGGAGAAAGTGGTATGGCAAGAAGACAACGAAGTAAGGTAAATATTGGCAATTCCCTGGTTAGTTTGCATTTACATTTTATCAAGTCAGTAACAAGTACTCACTTTCCCCAACATGTTCTTGTTACATTCTTTATAGAAAATGGATATGATGACCAGTTTAACGGAAAAGGAGACAGAGTTTTACCAACTTTACCAAAAGGAGGCTGAAAAATGTCACACCCTGACAACACAAATGGAGATGCTGAAACAACAGCTCTCAGGAATAACAGGTTTTACTAATTTACTTTGCATTGCTGCAATTAAATTTTACATTATCAACTGTTTTGCATTTCCCATAAAACACATTTTGTATTAAACAGTTGGGTTCATTTATTTTAGAATCAACAATTGACAAGAAGTTAGAGGAATTTCAAAAGGCTCTTTACAGGCACCAAGTTACCACACCTGAGATAAAGATTTATGATACAGATTCCATGAAACAGTTTGTGAATAAAAACAGCCCTGGACTCTTTCAAGACCTTCTTACCTGTGTTACAGGAGGTAAAAGCCTGTCTGAGAACAGAAGAAAGCTGCAAGAGCAGAGAGTGGTGGCTTTACTTCACATCCTGGCTTATTTTAGGTATGTACTTTGAGTTTAGTGATCTGGGGTATAATTTTGCACACAGTCATTTATAACTGGTATAATAACATTTGTTGTATTTGTCACAGATCACAAAAAATGTCTGCCCTACAGAAGGATAGCGGACTGCATGCATCCAACTGTGGCATGTCATTACGGGGACTATCTTCTGGCCAGGTGTTGGGATACAGCACAACCCCCAGGACAATACAGCAGTTAAAAGCTAATTTGAGTGTACAACACACAAGCTTCATTTGTCAACAATTTCACAGGGTAAATGAGGTCAGTCCCTTGGGTGTAAATATATCTAATATCTAAAAGTTGTGTACCAGTTGCCCAAGAAAAAGCTTTGAAAAAAAAGAGAATCATCATGAAATCTCCTGATACAGTGAATAACATTAACACAACAGTTTATGTGTGTTGTGTTTAATTTTGCTTTTTGTCTTTCTTAAGAGCTGCAATGCTTTATAGTTTTAATGCTTGATGACTTCCACAACATCCATTCACTCCATACACCATCACAGTTGGTACGGACAAATGTCATCCACATGGCATCCTGTTTGGCAGATGTTCATCCATCAGTTCATGCAGTCCCTCGGCCTGCATTTCCCTTACACAGACAAGTGACAATAAATGTAAATGGGGAGCGGAGGACCTGTGCTGGCGGAATTGACATTAACGATGTCCTGCAAACAATAACAAACTCATTAAGGAATATGAATAAACAGTTCTGGGACCAGCTACCAAGTTACATGCAAAGCCTTGATCCAGGAAGACTGCAAACAGCACTACATGAACTAAGGTACACATGAGTCTTATTTGTTACCCATTTATCACAGAAAAATGTCTAGTACAAAAGAGAAAGACAATGGGTTAACAGCAAAAAAAATTAGACTTAATAATTGCAATGAAATTGTAAATATCTGTAATGTCTGTCTGTTGAACAGGGTGTACTCAGATCCAACAACACAAGACATTGAGACGCTCGAGACTTGTATGCTAGTTGATGAGTTTCAACAAGATTTAAAGAGCATGGAACATTACAAGATGGCCCTTGAATGTGTACTGAACAAATGCCCTCAACTTAACCTGTACAGCAAGAAATTTGTTGTACCATTGCCTGCTGACTGGCCAGGGTGGTACTATCCCAAAAAGCTGATAGCAAGTGGATGGAATCCCAACATTAGCATAATTCCAGAACAAGGGCCATTTCATGTGTGTCTGAATGCTTATGAAGATGTTCTTTTGAATTTAAAATTTTTTTTTGACAAACTGTTTTCGTATGTTTTTGGAGGTACTTTGGCATCGAAACCCAAACCATACCAGACATCCCTGTGTGTTACTGCTGCCTTACTTGGTTGGCAACTGATACGACAAAAGGTACTTGAAAAGTTTGGAAAGTGCAAGCAACATGAATTTGTCACCATTCTACACTTGCTTGAACATGTTTTGCCCCTTGTGTTCTACCAGTATAACATTTTCAGAAGTGGTGACTTAAAGTTATATGAGAAAGTTATGGCACAAATAGCTATAATTTTCATATGCTGGAAAAGGAGACATTATGACAAATCAACCTTGTCATTTTTGAGTGATTGTGCATACCAGTGCAAACATCTACCAGAATACTGGTCAAAGAAGGCAAGTGTTCTCAAACTGATCACAGAAAAGAAGGTTGAAGTTTGGCACTCTGTACTGCGAAGAAACACTGAGAAGTTTGACGATGCAAAAGGCATTGAAGACACAGCAAAGTCTATTGCATCATCAGGTTTTTTAAATGATTTTATACAGTCCTTTGTTCCTCAATACCACCGAGGTCATGCTGAACCAAACTTATGGCTTATCGCAGGGAAGACAGCAGAATTCTTACTTGAACTGTTTAGGAGTGTCCCAAGAAACTGTCAGAAATCACACCAGGTAACACTCCTTAGGCAAAAACATATCACAAATAATTATTTATAATTATTATATTGTTTCTGGCAAGTAAATACAGTGAACTATAAAGTTTTAAAGGTGCCCATAACACAGGTACCATAAGGAATGATAAGTAACTGGCCCTGTGTTCTGAATAACTGAAAAAGAGATGACACTGACATTACTTCATCTGAAAAGTAATTATCAGTTTTTGCTCTAATAATCAAAAGAATTATTGGTAAAACGTTATACAGTCAATCCACAGAGTAAGAAAACAATGTTGTGAACTAAAACTAACCTAAAGAAGCACAATAAAATATGCAAAATGCATTGTGCACACACCTGTAAGTACACTTCAGTGTATTCATATTCTACTGACCTCATTTGGTTTTGTCTTTTTAGGTCGAACGCTCCCTTGCAAATAATGGAAGACCAAAGGGTAAGGCACAGTATTATCTCCCAACGTTTGACACCATAGTTGACACAAAGTGTTTTCCACTGAGTTATAACTTGGAGGATGTGGAACCTGGCCTGGAACCTGACCCAAATGTTTACTGTGATTTTCCGACCTGCACAAGAAGAGATACAAGTACTGTCATGAGATTGGCCTGCTTCCACTGTTTTCACCAATCTTGCATTTCATCGCATGATTGTTGCCCGATCTGTCTGGTTCCCCTGAAGAAAAAGGTGGAAAAATTAGTGAACACATTCAACACTGGACTGCTAACTTCTAATGATACTGTTGCTGTTGAAAGTAATGAAGACATTCACGAAGAAGAAGGAATTAGTACACCAGCAGCCATGAGTGTGACAGAGGCTCAGTCATTTTATTCCTCAGCAGAATGGGCTACGAAGGTTGACAGCACAGTGAATAGTTATGCAGCAATCCCTCTTCCATCCCATCCAAACCACAATCACTCTTCAGCCCAACCAACAGTACATGAATCCAACTCTAATACCCCATCTCATGTTCTCACACCCATCACCATCCAACCCTATCACAATGGTAATGTCACCTACTGGTCTTTCCCACATATCATTTCTCAATCTACAATCCTTGGAAGAACAGGAAGTAATGCATGCACATTTATTGCCCTTTTATTTAGCAAAATGTTTTTTTCACCCAATGTCAACATTCCTGCAACTGGGAGTCCACTAAGCCAGACATGCGTCTATCAGATAGTTGTGCAAGGTATTTTGGCTGGGAACTCTATCTATGACTCAGTAACAAGTATACCTCGAACATTTGGTGTGTTGGAGGCACTTCAAACCTCTAGGGTTTTGAATAACATCATTGGGAATACTACCGTGGGCCCTGAACTGCCTGTTAGCATTGTCCCTGAGACGAATCCCACAGCTTCTTTGCCTTACTACTGGAGACAAGCTCTAGCCAAAGGGCGAACCACATCAGTATTTATTTTACGGTCCAACACAGTTGTCTTTATTCCAACAACACAGGGAATTTTTCTTTTAGACAGTCATTTTCATGGGAACAGTGGAGCCCAAGTTGCCTTTACAGAGTGGCAGCATTCATTTGAACTTCTCTCTTGGTATAAGAGAATTAATGGCTTCCAATACAGACTTGGAACAGTCACCAACGTGACGTTCAACTAGAAAGAGGGCTGTACAGGGGTGCTTTCATAAAAGTCATGAATCCTAAATTCAATAAGATATTTATTTCGTGCCCTGTGACCAAAGGTGGATCGTGCCCGAGAAAAACTCAAATTGATAACCAATAACTGAACCTGAAATGACATTTTAGTATCCGTAATTCGTAGAAGTTATTTCTTTGGTCCATGAATCATGCCAGAAAATCCCCTCTACAAACTTCCAAGAAAGTACTTATATAGGAACAAGTCAACAATGACAAGGATTACTGTCACTTAACTCGAGAAGGTGTATTTTAATGCCATATATATGTCTACGTGAAGCTTGCTTGTTTATTTATGAAGACTTCAATTCCCGCGCGATTTCAGTTTTATCTCGCAGTTTACATGCGGGCTTGGTTGGGAGTCAAATTGTAATAAAACTATGATTGGAAGGAATTTATTACGTTACGTCCATTGAAAGTTCACTTGATAATAACTCGATTATATTTTTAAAGTGTATAAAATCAATCAAACCTACTCACCAAGAGCTGCCATCGTTTCCACAAAGAAGGGACGCTTTCAGGAACTTGTCCGCCGGCTTTAAACTATCTAAATAGATGAACATTCCCCTAGAATCCTTTCAGCATGTCGGAGAATTTTTGTTGACTGAAAACGTTCACAAACTGCGCCTCTCAGTTCCATCTTGTAACCAAACCTTGCCTTGGAACGGCCGCGTTCACCGCCATACTTTTCATTGATCAAACGATCGAAATGAGAGACAATCGCCTTGTCTGACGCATGCGCAGTCGTTTTTCAGCCCTGCTTACTTTTACTAGTTAAACTGATAATGCACACATATTGGACATCAATGTTTTGATCAATTGACAGCTGTCAAAACAGGGTACCCGCTGACCAGTATCACTTGACCGTATCGCGGGCTTAGGTGTCGACCCATCGAGGTCAAGTATTTTTTGAAGTTATCCGCTGACAAGTTCCTAGTTTTCAAGTGATCGCAGGCTCAAGTTCAAGTTTTTTCTAAATTCATATGAAATATGTTGTGTTTATGTGCTACACAATTAAAATTTTGATTGCAAACTGACCTCGGACGCGAAAATTCAGCCAGCTGTTACAGGCAGGGAAGACAGTTGCTTTTGACTTTTCTCATCATGGTCACGCGTTGATCACGCTCTACGTCCAATTTTTATGCTCTGATTGGTCAAAATTTGACAGGTGAGTTCATGCGGAAAATTTATGCAGCATCTTGAATCTTGTTTACTTTGACAGCTGAAGCTGACAGAGTTTTGTGTCAACTTGTGATGTTTTTAACTGTCTTTTTCCACTGGATGTGCAAAATGAAATTCAGCTGCTATCAGGAGTCCTCTGTTATTCATGGCTAGTTTGTTTATTGGGTTTTTGGTTGAGGAATACGTCGCTTGTCAAAGTCGGAAATCCGATTTCGGATGGCATCGTTTTCGTTTTCACCTTGCTTGATGCGTAAGAGGATTGCAAAGTCTGAAGCGATACTGGCTTTTCTTGATACCTTTCAGGAGCTGCATCTCAAATGGTAAGCCAGAGAAATTATTGTATTTGATGTTTGTTTTTTTGGATCTAATTTAATGAAGTCGAGCGGAGTTTATGCGGTCATTTAGTTTATGCACGTTTGTAAGATTTGAGACAATGATCTGACCGAGTATCAGGTTTGATATAAGCTTACAGAACTTTAAAAAGCCTTTAGACAGTTTCTCACCGCAAATAGAAAGAAAACGTTCCAAAGAATATTTAGTTATAATTCTGGCCGGAAAAGAAAGCTTTGAGCGATTTTCTTGTCTCGAGTTCGTCTTTGAAAAAAGCAAACACCGGGAAGCCGGCTTAAAACATAAACTTAAGCTTGAAGCATGAAGACTCAGGATTTTTAGGGATACTTTAATACTTGTCTTCCTGAATGAAAATTGTTGTTTCTGTATATGTTTCACCGAATTATCTTTCTTTTATTGATTGTTAGTAGTCTCTCTTGTAATTTTAATCGCTGTGCCGATTGTTTTCAGTCGTTCAGTGAACATCGCTTGCAGGAGTATTCAAAATGCCGCGCGTTAATAAACCATTAAATAAAAAATAAACAGAATAAATTCTTTACAATGTTGGAGCGTAACTCTGTTAATGTTCATTCAAACACTCGCCACAGCTCGCACTACAAAAGTGAGAACCGGATGGCCGTATAGGTGATTTTGGAAATTTTTTAAACAGTTTATGAATATTGAATGAGTGCAATTTGTATTGTGAAATACTGCTTTCTGTCCAAGGTCTGCCGGTATGATAAAAACAGCGCCTCATACTACTGTTTCACCTCAGATGTGATGTATAAATGGTATAAAAGGTTGGTTTACACGCACCCAGATTTGTTGACAAGATTTTGCAAAGTAAACTTGTCGAACGCAAAAAAGTTGGCCTGATTTTTTTTTCCACTAATTAATCTACGGTGATCAAGAGCCATTATGGCTCTTAAATGTGATCGAAGATGATTACCAGTTTTTGGGTGTACATATGAGGCTATCAACTCGATGTAACATTTGATTCACTCTTGGGCTGTTTGCAAATTATTTTTCTTTAAAATCAGGTAGCCTTTCCCTCAAAAGTCACATAAATGTGCTCTAAAGTTAACTGAATTGTGGAATTCGAATACAAGTTTATTATTTAATTTAAATTATAAATTTATTAATGGGAGCCTCGCTTTTAGCCCTGGCTAAATCTATATATTATATTACAAAATTTATACTGAATCCATGCTTAGAGATGGTTTAAGCGATGGTATTAGAGTGGGAAGCCATCTCATTAAAGAGTGCGTTTGGCAGCTGAAAGCTGACAGTTCGGTTAAAGGTCTACACCTTATAATGGGTAAAAATCAGGAGGTCGCAGAGGAATACACTAAGAATATCAACGTTAGAAAGACGAAGGCTGCTGCGGAATTCACTTCACTCAGCGCGTACGTTCTTTAAACTGTTGACTTTGCTTTTGTAGATAATACATGGGAAAAAAAAGACCATTTCCGAACCGGTCGCAAATTTGGTTCAAATTTGGTCTATTCAAGAATTCTTTTGTATGGGAACGGTCCTGAGAAATGTTCCGACCTTGAATTCGTCTCCGCCAAAGTACTCTTCACAAGAGTTACAATATTGGTGGAAGCGAAATTCAACTTTTGAAATTTTCACATGACGTTTTCTACCATTCTCGCCAACCCTCTTCTCATTAACACGAGACATGGTGAGAGAAAAAAGAAAATCTTCGAATTCCTTTCGTGACGAGTTTTCAATATGGCGTCGTAAATAATTCCTTTTTCCTTAACAACATGGTAACTTTTGGAATTCAATTTTAAAAGTACATTTGAAATTAATAAATTAATTAATAATTCATAACCTTAACAGAAAACATCATCATGTCATCTGCTACTATTTCGTCTCATAATAATGACAATAACATATTACTTATTACTCTTCTTATTATTACTAAGTATTATTATTATTATTATTATTATTATTATTAAGAACAAAATGACAAATACAATGATAAATTGGTAACACTTACAATTTATACAATCGTGCCATGCTTGAGAAAATCCCCGCATCTAATTGCTGAATTTTATTGGAGCTTATATCTCTGTAAGCAGGTAAAAAAACAAATTACAACACAACTTACAATAGTTTTAAGATATACGGATAATGATTAGTGTTTATAGAACAGTAATGTAACTGAATTAAAATGGCAAAACGAGTCGAAAAGACAATCAATAGGCCAGACGGCTTAATCAAAATTTCATTGTTATTACGGAGGCAATAAGGTTAAATTAAGGCGACAGTTTTCAAAATAATACAGATGGATCCACGGACAGGAGTTCTTGGCCAATTAGCTACCAACGGGACAGACACCTACTTGTAATAACGTTTTCAAAGAAGGAACTAATTTAGGCACGCTCAAAACGTCTAATTTTTTTGATTATCAAAAGAACAAAGTTTCTTTTACATGGCGAATTAATTTTTTTCTGGCTCTTTGCTTTCTTCTAAGTAAGACAATATTCCAAATAGATAATTTTTTTTCATATCTGGCTGTCGTAATAACCCTAAATCATTACACAGAACATGATACACTTACATCCAGGTACTTTACTTTGTTTGGAAAGGATGTAAATACTTTCAGACTCAGGTATTAACCCCCTGGTTCATGGCACCTTTTCTAAAGTTTACTTCGGTCTTTTCATTAATGACTTTGTTGTGAGGTGGTTACCTTTAGTTTTGTTTTTCAGTGTTGCTATTTTTAAGATTTTGCTAGCTTTATGATGAACAGTTTATAGACTTTTATAGACTTAGAAACTTAAAGACTCAATGTATTTCCCCATATGATTAGTTCCTGAGTTTTTGTCTAGTATTATCCATTTGAAGTGTTTGTTAAACTAAGTTTTGGTTCTTTGAAGTAGGCTTGTTTGGCGAGTACAGCTGACCTAAGGTTTTACCCACAGTCGAGTTCCTGTTTAGTATGTTTTGTCCTTCTGGGCAGTTTCACTGTTAGCATTTAATTGGTTCTTTGGTATTTGTCGGTTGCGGCTGTGTAGGCTTATCTTACTGTAGCAAAGCCGTTGCGATATAGGCGATAAGGTATTCAATAGAACCTCTTCCGGTCAGCGAACTCAAAACAAGTCTACAATTTACTTATTTAATTCGCTGTGTAAGCTAGTAGAGTTAGTTGAGTAGTAGAGTTGTTGTCAGAAGCTTTTGAAGAATAAACTACTGTCTAAAGAGAACGAACAGAGTCTTGGCCCTCTTCGTTAAAAAGCCAAGCGAGCTACACAAGCCCCCAACAACTTTATTCTCCTTGTAATTTTCCTTCTCATTTTTTTGAACTCGTCTGTTTCAGTTTTAGGACTTTTCTGAAATGATAGTTATATTACTAGAAATACGTATCTCGTATTTTACCTTCGCGAAACTCGGTTTTTAATAGGCCCACTCAAGTTAAGCTGTGTCGTGCGGGGTTAGGAAACTGGACGGCTAACCAGCCGCGAATATCCTGTCTTGAAGAAGCCTACTTAATTCTTTCTTTATGTCTTCTTCTTCATCATCCTCGGAGACCCAGGGACAGTCAGTCGGGTCGAGAGAAAAGGTGCGACGAATGTTTCACGGTGCAAACTGGAATGTTGCTGCTGATAGCATCCGAAATGTTTTCCCGAGTTATCGGTAGTTCCTTCGTTTCTGGTTAGGGAATATAGGTAGATATGAAAGTTTCCCTTGTACGCACAACCTTAGTGAACGAACCTGACAGGTATGGCGAGACAAAAGCCGTCGTGTGCGAACACACGAAAAGAACTCAAGATATGCTATTCGTGGTTTGGGCACAAAAATACAAACATTTTGTCCCTAATCAGGAGCCAGCATTCGCTTCAATTTTTGGAAATGATCTGGTGAAAGTCGGTACCAAGAGGCTCTTCTGCCTTTGCTCTTCGCGCCTTTTCTCTCGAGCCGACTCACTTGCCCTGGGTCTCCGCGGATGTTTCTTCTTCTTTCTGTATTGTCCTGTTTTATATTAAAATATGTATTGAAAAGCATATTAGCATTATTTCGGCCGCCGGATTTTTTAAAAAGAATATACAAACACGGCAGTTCGCACGCAACTTCAACTAGGAGCCGAAGTACGGAGCTGGACTTTGATCCATCGGCAGAGAAAGCGCCAAGCTAAACATTGTTTTGTCCACGATATAACATAAATTCCAGCGTGGATTCCAGGAGAAGAAAGCAAGGTTTTGACGGTAAAAAAGCCAAACTGAAACGCACGTCCGACAAACATATCGCGCGACGTAAAGCAACTCTTCTGCGAAGTCAGACGCACTGACCAATGTTCTTTTATCTAAAATTTCGACATTATTTTGAAGCTACTGTCCACCTTTCTTCAACCTCCTCTGTAAAATACTTGTGCAGTCAAAAATCTCTCGCCAAAACTATTTCTTGATTGCCAAAATGGCCGCAAAAAACAGTCAAAACAACGCACCAAGTTAAACTTTGTTGCTTAATGACGTCATAGCGCCACTAACTGGACGCTAAGATATATATATATATATATATACATACAAATTCGTTATTTGAGTAGAACGTATTTCGTAGAGCGCTCGACTCAATTGATTGAGGAGCATCAGCTATAACTTCACAGAAGTTCAGGTTTCACGAGTAATCATCGTTTTATTGCTACAGAGCTGTCGTATGGTGCAAGGACCACACTCATCAGGCAATTTTGACGACTGAACTGTTGGAATTGGAAGGCTGGCAGCTAAATACGAAAATTTAAACGGTTGCTATGGTAGATGCGTTACATTCAGGTTATATGAAACTGTTGAAAGGGTTGCTAGGTTAGAAAAACATTATATAAGAGGGATTATCTGTCGTTATAAAAAATGTGATATAAGCGGGTTTTAAGCTACGTTACTGTAACGTTTCCAAGTACATATCGGTTTCTGTGGGGGCATGAACTTGCTAATTCGTTTCTTCTGTTGAGGCTACACAGTTCTTTTTCACAGATGATTATGAACTTTTCATTCAGGCAAAGACTACATTTTTTGTTAATGTTGCTGTAGGGTTTACATTTCTTAAGAATTTTCCATTTAATCTGAAACATATATATATATATCTGTCTGGATTTGATAAAAGGTACCTCCACAAATTTTTAGCAACAGTGTCATTTGAGGCTTGTTCAGTACTTGATCAAATTGTTTTTTTTGTTTGTTTGTTTGTTTTTTTTTTAAATGATCTTTTCAGTACAAAAATCCCCTTAAAAGCCGCAGTAGATCAAAAAACATGTGTTAAATATGCTGTTTAAGTCATCCCCACCCCCCCCCCCCCCTCCGCAGCTCTCCCCTACCTATCATTTCCCATAATTCTCTACACTATGACATTTGAAATCAGCGCGCGCGGTAGAAGTTGTTTTCCGTGGTCGGTTAATTTTCTAGGTTTCTTTTTGGCCGCCTGCAGCAAAGTTTTCCGGAAGGCATCATTAAACCTTATGAAGGAACAAGTCTCACGACTGGCAAAGTCTACCGTCGTCCAATATGTTACCGTATTTCGTCTCATTTTGGCTAAACGGGTGAAACACTGATTTCGGACTAGAGACGGAAAGGCATCATATTGCGAGCTCATATTGCGTCTCATTTTGGCTAAACGGGTGAAACACTGTTTTCATTCATTCATTCATGAATGAATGAAAACACTGATCTCGGGCTTGAGACCGAAAGGCATCATATTGCGAGCTTTGATGTGGGCGGTGACGAGTCTCTGGCCTCAAAAAATAGCTTTTAGGATTCAAAACTATTCGGCGAGAGAAAAATTGATGCTGATTTCTGACCAGGCCAGACACTTAGTAAAAATTTGTTTTGAAGGCCGGCGTCCATGTGTCCCTTTCAAAACGGCTCGTCTACATCCGGGATCTTGAATAAATGGACTGTGTCAGCAAAGTTTACATGTGATGATTTATGTGGAGAAAGCGAGAGTTATTGAGAGAGAGTAATGTGATGATATTTCGCCCGTATTAAGTGTGGAAACATTGTGTCTGGTTGGTTGTGGATAGTTTTATCAGTGCAGCGAACGTGGTTAATTGTGTGATTTCCTGAAGTTGTTGACAGACCGGCAGATTTCAGGTATGTCGTGGCGCTCGTGTTATAAGAATATTGTGTACAAGCATGAAAACGCTTTGTAAGTGTTTAGTTGAAGTGATTTTGTCTTAGACAACCGATTGTGGGGTCAATAAAGGTGGATTGTAGGTCTGTTTTAGTCAGGCATCTCGCTATGAGCCTCATAGTTTAAGAGACTGAAAGGTCATTTTTTCTGTGCTTTTAAATGCTGTTCATTTCGTTACAAATCTGTCGCTTTTGCCAGGAGCAACTTTTCGTGTGTTGCCAGCGATTAATTCGTCCGTTTTAAGCCCTAACTAGCAACTTTCAACTGCTTTTTATTGACCTTAAGGGTCAAATTGTTAAAACGCAATGGAAATTTCTGGAGGTACCTTTTATCAAATCCAGACAGATGTTGAACATGTATTACACAAATCCAAATTATTATGATTTTTGAACTCGTGAAATGCCACCTGAGACCTCCAAGTAGCTGGCTATCAGTAGTATAACTGGTCAGTTGGGGCGGTTATTTTTAGAATGACGTCAATTGCATTGACATCATTCTAAAAATAGCAGACCCCAACTGACCAGGAAATTATTATCGCAAATTATTGTATTCACCTCAAAGAGTATATCATTGTAGACAAGAAATAATAATAAAGTAATGGCTAATGGTTACATCATCACTTAACGTGTAGTCTACCAAATTGTCTCTGTAACTTAGATCTTGGTTCGTAGGTAGGTCCTTTTTCAGATGATACAATTAACATATTAATTTTGTTGTAATCTTCGCTTGAACAAATTTTTCATTTAAAATAAGGCATCAGGATAATCGTAGATATTGCGTAATAATAGCAGTTCTGCTGATTAACGTGGGTTTCATAATCTGCTTCTCCGTCATTTCCTCACACCATACTTTTTGAAATGCAATCCGTTGTAGCTGTAGTTTGTTGGAAAACGGACCACCATAAGAGAATTATTTCTCAGCCATAGTTGTCTTTGGACAAACACGCGGCGGGTTGATTATGCAAAAATCTTCAACTTAAGCCCAGGTATTGTGTAAAAAAAATGCAATTAAGAATTAGCCGTTTAGCTTTTGTCTTTTTAAAAAAAATAAGCGATTAAGACATGGAGTTCCCACTTCGAAAAAAGTCAAGGAATGTTGTTTCTCAATCATCTAGAACATGTTGTATTTCTTTGCGAAATTGTAATTCTCTGTCTATCGACAAACCTATGAAATACCTGTCGCAAAAACTACAAGACGATTCAGAAAAAGAGGGCTCTTTTAACCCTGATTGGATAGTAAACAATCTATTATGTGTTCAACATACAAACGCGCTGTCCGTTCAATCATGATTTCATTCTTAAAAGTTCAGTTTGCTCGGAAAAAAGTCTTAACTCTCACCAATATTCTTTGAAACATTGCACAGCGTCAAAGAAGCCAGTTTTATTGGGCATGTATTCTAACTGACTTAAACATCAACGTGAGTGATTAAGGTTGTGATTAAGGAAGTTGTTTAGAAGTCATTTTGCTACTTTTGGAATCCTACAACTTAGAACATGAAAAATATTCGTTATAATTACATTACAATATTCACAGTTACAGTCAAACCCCGTTATTAATTAAGAACACTTGAGAGTCCATAAAAAGTGGCGGTATCAACGGTCAGTCCGTATCAAGCGGGTCATGTTATTAAAGGGAAAAGAAAGGTCATTTGAACAAAATTCTAAAGGACATTACATCGTCAAGTTAAACATCTCTCACCTTTGCAAAAGCCTTCATTCCCCTGACTAAACCCTCTCAAACACTAAAACGTCGCTCTGCCTAGCTCTATATTACATAAATCAAACTGTTCTCGGCACATTTTGATGCCAAAATAGTCTGTAATTGACGTCTAAAATTGATTCTAACCAGTTTATTGTAGCACTTGAAACATTGGCATGCTATCAGCTGGAGGGCTTTTTTTTTGTATTATTACTTCTATCTTGAAAAAGGAAAGGTATATTACAGCACACAGTTAATAATCAGGTGCTCTCATTAGCGAAGTTGACTTTCTACGAGAGTCTGCTGATTGGATAAGAAGCAAGTGTCCGTTGGCCACATTGACGGGTGTTTGTATTATCGAAGGTTGAATTAAGAGAAAATGTAAGGGCTTTCCCTAAAGGCAAAAACCTGTCCGTCTCAACGGGTGTTTGTAAAGCGAGGTTCTAATAATAAGAGAAAAGATATGTCTTGTTAGTTTAAGTAATGATCCGAGTAAGGTGGATAGCAATTTCTTTTGCTATGCGGCAACGGTGCTTTCCCCACATAGGAATGTTCTCATTTTTACACAGCGAATGCATAAACCTACATTAAGGCCGTTTAAGCAATAAAGTGCATTTACACTCCACTTTGTTAAAAGATTTTGACTAATCACAAGAGTTGAAAACAATAGCCAAGAAAAGTTTACAATTTTACATGTTCCCCACATAGGATTTCTTTATTATTCAAACTGAGACCAGATTTTGTTATATGGAAGATGGCTGGAAAGTAAGGATGAATATATGTACTGCTTTATGAAGTTTTGTTAACTTTTGCTGTTTACGCCAATCAGAAGTAAGTACAGACAATAGAAAAGTTAGCACCTTGTTTGCATTCCAACATGTTCGTTGCCGTTGTTGCTATCGTTCTTATCTGGACCGTTTCTTAATGTATTAAGTATGATTAGTGGTATTTTATTTCTTACTTTGCTTCATTCTATAGACGTGATATTGTATTTCACGAGCAAGGTTTTTCTTAACCCTGGGACGTACAGGAGGAGGGGGAAGGGGGGTTGGATGCCACCCCCACAAGGTTTTTCTGAGTTTTTCCCTAGAGGATAAAACATCAGCACCTGACGTTTTCAGTGGCTGTTCGTTTATCGCTCGCACAGATTTTGAGATGAGTTTAGTGATGGTCAGTTGCTATGGTTACGAGAGATGACGTCATAAGTAGCAGGTAGTCAAGCCAATTTTGGGTGAAAATACATGTTTTTCAACTTCTTTCAACAATAAAAGTAAATCTTGTGGCTAAAATCATGCAAAGTGTTTATTTATGTGTTATTTTGCATGTAAAGCACAAAAAAAGGACTATTTCTCGCGGTATTAACCTGATTTCCAATTCTTGGTAAAATCCAAGATGGTGGCCAAGATGGTGACCATTGTTGGTGACGTCACAGGCCTGAAAGAGCACCACCACCCATAAAATATACCTCATCTTGTTAAGAATATCAAAGGCTTTCCACTAAAGGTAAAATCGTTTCAAAATACTGCAACATATCAAAAACTCCGGGGAGGGGTCATCCACCCCCTCCCCCCCCCCCCCCCGTTGTACCACGGTGGAGGTATGAATTTGCTTGTACGTGCGAGGGTTAACTATATTTTACGTCATAACAAATTAAGGTACAATGTAATAAATATGTTACTATTATTGCACTATTTTCGGCGAAATACGTACAGCTCAAGTAAGGTAGGCAAATTTGCAAAAGTGCCTGTTTCCAGATTGACGATTTTATTATTCCACAAATACCAACAGGAAAATGAATTACAGTAATATTCTTCTATAAATCTACAGTAATATTCTTCTATAACAAAAAAACCTCAGGCTAATTCTTTAATAACCCACTGCTAGAAAAGATGTTTGCTAGTATCTTAAAAAATGACGTCTTGTTTGCGAACGATTAACAGGAAAAGGGGCAGCAGAAGGAAGCTCTGGTCTGCTGTTTTAACATTGCGGTAGAGATGAAGGAACAGCGGACGGCTTCACAAGTTATGAAAAGGGAAAAATGGCCGTTCTAATGCCCAAAAACGTAGCTAGAATTGCAAAAAAATACCATGCACTAGACAGATGACAGCGGCTATCTAAAATGTCTGCTACAATAAGCATTGATTCATATCCTGAAGCTGCAAAACTTCTCATACATTTGGCTTAGGTCGAGATAAGCATGTTTAAATGAAAAATTAATAACAAAAACATAATAATCAAACTAGAATTACAAGAATAGCAAAAATACAATGAACTCGACAAATGACAACGACCACTTGAAGAAGTTATTTTAGAATAAGCAATTGCATCATATCCTGAAACCACCAAGCTGCGCATAGAACAAGGTCAGCTTGTTTTGAAGTTGGAAATGTTTAAAGAAATAACCAACAAATATTAGACGTAAGTTTTTTAAAGTAAGTAATTGAGTAAGTGATTGATTGACAGACTTTTTGAGCTGTTTTCATAGTTTTTAGGGACCAGTTTTAGTGCACCGTCTCGATTAGTAACCAGCAGGTCAAAGGTCCAATTCCTACAGACCTTTTCAACATGTTTTGTGTTCTCATTTTCCAGACTACGTGATTTTCTTAAGGAAATTCATAAATTATGCATACATATGTATGTGTATTTGAGGGAGTTTTAAAGGAACAGTTCTCTAAGGTAACATCAGTTGGTCTGAAATGGGAAAAAAAACATTCAAGGTAAAATCTCTGTTGGTAGACCCCGATTACGATTCGGACTGAAAAGCTTCAAAACCGTTTAAACTATGACCAAGTTATGACCAACAAATTTAGCGTCTTTCCTTTTCCTCCATATTTAGAATAACTAGTAAGTAAGTAAGTAAGATATCGGTTTAATAACAGGGTTTCCACATTGCGGCTCTTCATCTCTTACTAACTAAAAAAATGTGTCAAACATTTACAATAAAATTATATCAAAAAATGGAATAAATGACGATTAAAAGGGAAAATATTTACAATTATCGTATGAATAAAATTTAAAGTGCAATTAATATAAGCTGGACTGTGCCCGCTGCTTTAAGAATTTAAAAATACGAGAAGTAAATAAATTTATTCAAAATCGTCACACTTTTTAAGATTGCCAGGAAGGTTATTAAAGAAGGCAGCCGCAGTGTCCTGGAATGTTCCGTTTTCCAGAGGAACTTTTAATCTTATAGAGTCCGAAGAGCGCAAACCTCTGCATGTAAATTTAAATGTGAAGACCACTGCATGGCGTGAAGTGCTTTAAAAGTCAACTTAAAAAAATTAAAATGCCTTCCCTATTCTTTCGACTGGGGGTCAGTTAAACTTTAAAATGTCTCCAATATCATTCACGTATCTGCCATAAACTAAACTTGCGGCAGCAAATTAAGTTTTCTGAAGACGTTTTAACAAGTATCCTGGCAATGGTGAATAGACCGAGTCACGACGTTTTAACAAGTATCCTGGCAATGGTGAATAGACCGAGTCACAATAGTCAAGCCTCGATAATACCAGTGACTCTGCAAGTCTCTTAAGTAGGTGGAAGTCTTTAAAATGTTTTAATTTTCACAATGTGCGTAAGACTCCATAAGAAGCAATAGCGATGTCCTTGACATGATTATTCCATTTTAAGTTCTCTTGGAATTTCACTTCCAGTAGCCTTGTTTTGCTAACCCTTTCCAGTTGACGATTTGAAATGTCCAATTTCCATCTCAGTTCCAACACATTAACAACAAATTGACAAAAGATGTTGGAAGTTTATTCAAGCTCAGACATTACGTGTCTCTGAATATACTCCAACAACTGTACTACACTCTTGCGTATCTGTACCCCAAGAATGGGTCAATGAGCTTGGGCAATGCATGCCAAACTAAGTTACATAATTAAAGTAAATCAAAAAAACTGGCTTCGTTGCGTCTTCTTCGCAAATAAAAGAGAAAGTCCCACACCTTACTTTAGACTATTAGAAATCTTAAAACTAGAAAGCATTTTTTTTTTTACTCACGCTCAACTAAGCACATAAGGTGTAAAATGCCCTCCGTTTCTCCTTTTTTTTTAGTGTCACATTAGTGCACGTAAATTTATGCTTGCATACTGTGGTATTATGAAGTAGTGTTCAGTACCGCTCATATATAATATCGCATACTCAGAAAACGTTTTGGTGACGATCTTGTGAGTTGATTCGTTTCCGATTAAAACTGTTTGGTTGAGTTCTTGTTTGTGTTCGCTTTGAAGCTAAGGACCTACACATGGTGTCAGAAGTTAGTGGATGAAGCTGTTTGCTGACCGCATTTGTGAAATAGTTGTCTTGTGAAAACCTTGGTTCGTTGCTGTTCGCATAAATCGAAACCGAGCGGTGTGAAATGGCGGCCGGGCGTCTGTTAAACCCGCCGGATCATCTAAAGCTTTCAAGTGGAAATTTATCTCAAAATTAGAAAAGGTTTATCAAAAGTGAAGTAACTATTAGTCCAGTCAAATTATGGTTTAGCATCAAACTAATTGCAACAGAATTTTTTTCAACGCCATTGAATTGTTGGATGGCTGTTTAAGAACATACTAAAAATCCGCCAAAATCGGTTCGGTGAGAAAGTGAGAAAAGCTGCAAAAAAGATTTTTCACTTTCACCACAGGAGACCCAATTTCAGGACGATCACAAATTCAGACAAAACATCTGATAATTGTTTTTTTTTCTCAAGAATTTTCGATACAACATCGCTAATGTATTTTGGGTAGCTTTGTTTTGAAAAACGCCGACTAAATGTGTGAGAAACACCTGGGTCATTTTTTTGTCTTGACTGCTTTGCACAGCTTACCCAGCCACTCGTCTGTCGTCACATTCTGTTTTCCAAGCTTTAATTTTTTTCTATGACGGTATTTAAAAGGGAAATTATTAATTAGTCTGTGTTAACATGGTTTAAAATATGAGTAATTGTTTTTTTTGCGCAATCAATGCAGTAAGTATTTTAGCAGTTTTACAGGCTGGTAATTTTTTATATCCTGCAACATGTATGCAAATTTAGTAGCTGACTGATGGTGAACAGTTTGATTTGATATTTTGTTCACCGTCAGTCAGCTGCCAAATTTGCATCCACGCTGAAGGATACATGCTACTAAATGTGTGCAACGGACGATAGCTAGAAATCAGGGATTCTCGCGACATGCGCAACCTCCTTTAGGATTATGACTCCCTACTTTACAATGTGAGTAAATAAATATTCTGCTAAGGACTCCGTCTATTTGGTTTTTGCTAGATCGTAACGCTCTGCGCTTTTCATTACACCTGTCTGAATCTGTTGTAAGGGAAATCCAGAAAACTAAGCGCAGTGTGCATGTGATTGTTCATTTTTTTTATCTTCTTGTAGCGAGTCTCAGATTTAGTTTAGTGTCTTTGTGTGCTCATTTTGTATTTTCTGCCGCAGCCCTTCATTTCTTGGTAAGATGAATGAGTAGAGTTATCGCTCTGTAGTCTAAAGGCGTTTATATTCCCTCCTTGCATTTCTTTTGTAAGAACAACCCTGAACCTTTACCAGTTTGTTTTCGTCCATTGGCAAATGAAGACCTCTTTTTCTATAACGATCACGGGATCCTGTACGTCTGAAAATAATTGCAGTGGTCAATGAAGGCGCGAAAGTACTTCATATACAGTACATGACAGTACAGGCATGTTCGACATTGATGGGCTTGCCGGACTTAGCTTCTTATGGCTTACCTTTTTTTGCGGAACCTATGTTTCCTTTCGGATGAGCGTTGTATAACACTTCAATTTACTGCATGTTAACCTTCTGACTGAGTTGCGTGAATTATGCTCTGCGTGGGGATTTTCCATTACTCCATATACTCTTACAAGATATTTTTACGTACGCATTGTTTTGGCTACCCGGAGTTCATCTTTCTCTTAAAAAACCAGCTTCCCTATTATACTATTTCGTTTTCTTGAAACAAACGTTTGCTGGAACCAAAGTTCTTCTGCCATGAATGTTCCGTTAACCTTATTTATAATTCTTTTTTGCGAAGGTAACAACACTTTTCCTTAAATGAAAACGCATTTCCCTCTGATCAAATTCAAAGGCATTGGAGTTTAATCTGCTCAACAACTCTGCATTGTTGTTGTTGTTGTTCTGCGTCGTAAAGAATTAGTAAAACTATCCTCCCATCCTCTCCAGTTCACTTTTAAAAAGAGGAAAATGAAAAGCCTCAAAAAAAGTGCAACTTGAATATTTGAGGATGTTGGTATGTTAACGAAAGTTAATGTATAGGTAACCGTAAAAGCCAAAGCATTATCTTGCTGGATTTTTAAAAAGGTACCGAACGAAAATTGCAGTCTTTTGACTGAGAAAAAGACCAGAAACCGAAGGCAAAATGAGCCCGAATATCATCCAGGAAAGGAACAAGGGAAAGGAAAATAGAAAGAGCGAGGAGAAAGAAAGGAAGAGAAGAAAAAAAAGCGATGGCTGCACTCTTAGTTTTTAATTCATGTTAACTTCTTTGGAGAAACTGTTCCAGGAAGAGCTCTATTTTGCCTTTAACGTCATTCAAAAATTCAGCTCTGATATATATATTTTTCTTACCCTTGCGGCTAACAGAAATCTGATTAAAAATGGATATATTTTAAAGGTTAATGATTAAGTAACGGCTTTCATTTTTCAGATTTAAGGCCTTACGACTAAAACTGTCGTAGTTTTACAGCCAACAATTCACTCCATTACTCTGAAAACCTTCTGTTACTTTGGGGTTCCTTGAGTGGAGCATGGTCTTCCTGTGCAAAAGCCAACCATGTTTAATATTTACTCTTTTTGGAATAAAGAATTAAACACTTCATTTTTATCACCGAAAACTAGTTAGCAGTTATTCTTTCTTCTTTCACTTTTCCATAAAAGTAACAAACACATTTTGTGCATTTTTTGTTTGAACGTATAATTTCAAATAACGTGGGTTTCCTGTGTTAAAAGCAGAAAATGTTTAACGCTTAATTTTTACATGTTCCACCGGAACGGATTTTGGCGGATTTTTAGTATGTTGCTACATAGGCCACCATCACTTAAATGGCGTTGAAAACAATTCTGTTGCAATTAGTTTGATGTTGAGCCTCCAAAATGCCTAGATTGACTGGACTATAATTATGAGCTAGCTATCGGAAGAGCCAAAAAGGAAGACCCGATTCGAATAGCAACTTTTCTCACCGTGATCGGCGACGAAGCGCTAGATGTTTTCAATGCATTCATGTGGGACGAATACAAAGTCAAAATGGATAAAGTTCTGAAGCATTTTGAGCATTATTGTGAGCCTCGTAAGAATACAGTTTACGAGAGTTATTTATTCTTTTCGCGTGGACAGAAAAGTGGAGTCCACTGATAAATATGCCACAGTTACACGAAACATGGCAAAATCTTGTGAATTTTAAGAATTGAAAGATTCATTGATACTTGACCGCATCGTGTTTGGAATTGCTGATAACAACGTGAGAGAGCGTTTGCTACGAGTCCCAGATTTGACGCTGAATAAAGCTCTAGAGACTGCAAGAGCTGCCGAAGCCAGTTGAAACAAATGCAAAAACTCCATGAAGTTAATGCAGTGGAAAAGGAGAAAGAAAAATTCTTCCCCCCCCAAAAAAACGGAGGAAAAGAAGAAATCAGCAAATGGTAGTACTCAGCAGATCGACTGCAAGGTTTGTGGCAGGAAACATGTACCAGACAGATCAAAGTGCTCTGCATATGGCCAACAGTGTAACAAGGGTGGAAAAAACCACCATTTTTGCTGCAAAGCGTACAGGAAGAAGCAGTCCAGTCGTAATTTACGTGCCATTTAGAATTTGAATTATGTACAAGAAGTTTCAGATGAGAGTCAATTTGAAGAGTATACTATTGATGTAATAACTTTTGAAGTCAGTGCAGTTGAACAAAAGAAATGCCCAAAACAGTTGTTTACATCAGTCAAAGTAAACAATGCTAAGGATGTTAAATTTCACTTGGACTGTGGAGCAACTTGTAATTTGCTATCACTGAAAAAATCAAGCAACACGCAAGATGTACAATGAAACCACTATCACTCCACTTGGAAAGTGCATTCTCAAATGTGCCAAAAGGTGATCTCCCGAGATGTGAAGCTCGGCGGCGCCATTTCATCATGACTTGTGATATTTTCGGCACTGGACAAACGAACATTTTAGCTCTATGCTATTTATTCGGAAAAACGTGACCAGCCCACAGTCGCGCCACTCAAGCCACTGAAATTAATACAATCGACCAAATTACCGGAAAGGTTATTGACGTGAGCCGCACACACATTCCACTGTAGGCTTTGATGATTCCCTTGAAACGTGTGAAATTGAGTGCCAGTAACGGTTTCATTTTATAGTAAATTTCAGTAATTGTCTACATGAGGAATTCCCAATAAAAATCAAATTAATGATTACATCTAAAACTTTGTCAACTGTTTGCTTTTCAACAGTGCCTGGGCCGGGTTGTTCAAAGCTGGGTTAAGATAACCCAGGCGAGGGGGGTTAGTGCGAAATTTGAATTCAGATGCAAAAGCTTCATTTTGTCAACAAGTTGATGATTGGATGCTCTTAAAAATAACGGAGATAATTATCCAAAGAAATGTGTTTGAACAAAAGAAAACGAAACCTGGGTTAAGCGCTAATGGGCCTTCGAAAAACTGCTCCCTGTAGAACATCTATTGCACCAGTAAAACAAAAAGTTCTTTTTACACGCCCGACGCAGTCTGGCCAGTGTCGTCTCCTCAAATAACAAGAACTTGACACGAACCATACGAGATAACTGATAACTAGCCTTCAAAACCTTTTCATAATGATACACAATTTAAGTGGAGGTTTCGCTGTATACAACCATTACGTTCAAAATATGCCATAATCATAGTTATCTATCGCAGCTACCATCTACCCTTCCCCCTCAACTGCTACCTGTACGCCTAGAAAACATAACGAGCGCACTCTATCTGCTAAGCTCCGATTACTCCTAGTTTATATTTTGTACAGTCAAACCTTTCTCAGTGTACCGTCACCGAATGGAGAGAACAAAGTGTCCGTATTAGAGGGGTGTCACCACGATGACATGGTCATTTTAAGACTCCACTGACAGTTTAAACTGTTCAGTGACTAAAGCAGGCCCACACTTATCTTTTACAGTAGGTGTAGGTGTTTCAAAACTGATAAATGTACGATATTGAGACTATCATTCTATCAGTAGCATGCATACTACTACTACAATGTACATCTCAGTTGCATACGTGTTATGTATTTTAATCTCATTTTAAAACCTCAAGTTGATGATAAGTAAATGACACGTTGACAATGGTGTAAGCATAAACACCTTGGACTTACAGGACTTTGCTCTCTGGGTCCAAGATTAAGTGTCCGTTTTCAGTATTATATAGGGCTTTTTAAAGAAAATATGTGAGAATTTTGGCAGGACGAAGCTTACCGTAATCTACGACTTTCTAGTTCCCATAGTGCAATTTTACATAACTTGAAAAAATCATCGATCTTTATGGCACACGACCTTATCTTAATGAAATTTTACCCGCATTATATTCATAAGAGTAAGACAAAAGGCTATAACCCAATAAGCACTAATGTATTCCACTTCACACTAATGAGATTTCACTTTAAAAAGCAAAACCGGTGCGCCATATACTACTTTCGTTATCCTTTATATATTACAAAATTTATACTGAATCCATGCTTAGAGATGGTTTAAGCGATGGTATTAGAGTGGGAAGCCATCTCATTAAAGAGTGCGTTTGGCAGCTGAAAGCTGACAGTTCGGTTAAAGGTCTACACCTTATAAAGGGTAAAAATCAGGAGGTCGCAGAGGAATACACTAAGAATATCAACGTTAGAAAGACGAAGGCTGCTGCGGAATTCACTTCACTCAGCGCGTACGTTCTTTAAACTGTTGACTTTGCTTTTGTAGATAATACATGGGAAAAAAAAAGACCATTTCCGAACCGGTCGCAAATTTGGTTCAAATTTGGTCTATTCAAGAATTCTTTTGTATGGGAACGGTACTGAGAAATGTTCCGACCTTGAATTCGTCTCCGCCAAAGTACTCTTCACAAGAGTTACAATATTGGTGGAAGCGAAATCCAACTTTTGAAATTTTCACATGACGTTTTCTACCATTCTCGCCAACCCTCTTCTAATTAACACGAGACATGGTGAGAGAAAAAAGAAAATCTTCGAATTCCTTTCGTGACGAGTTTTCAATATGGCGTCGTAAATAATTCCTTTTTCCTTAACAACATGGTAACTTTTGGAATTCAATTTTAAAAGTACATTTGAAATTAATAATTTCATAACCTTAACAGAAAACATCATCATGTCATCTGCTACTATTTCGTCTCATAATAATGACAATAACATATTATTTATTATTCTTCTTATTATTACTAAGTATTATTATTATTATTATTATTATTAGTAGTAAGAACAAAATGACAAATACAATGATAAACTGGTAACACTTACAAATATTTCAATTGTTCCGTGTTTGAGAAAATCCCCGCATCTAATTGCTGAATTTCATTGGAGCTTATATATCTGTAAGCAGGTAAAAAAACAAATTACAACACAACTTACAATAGTTTTAAGATATACGGATAATGATTAGTGTTTATAGAACAGTAATGTAACTGAATTAAAATGGCAAAACTAGTCGAAAAGACAATCAATAGGCCAGACGGCTTAATCAAAATTTCATTGTTATTACGGAGGCAATAAGGTTAAATTAAGGCGACAGTTTTCAAAATAATACAGATGGATCCACGGACAGGAGTTCTTGGCCAATTAGCTACCAACGGGACAGACACCTACTTGTAATAACGTTTTCAAAGAAGGAACTAATTTAGGCACGCTCAAAACGTCTAATTTTTTTGATTATGAAAAGAACAAAGTTTCTTTTACATGGCGAATTAATTTTTTTCTGGCTCTTTGCTTTCTTCTAAGTAAGACAACATTCCAAATAGATAATTTTTTTTCATATCTGGCTGTCGTAATAACCCTAAATCATTACACAGAACATGATACACTTACATCCAGGTACTTTATTTTGTTTGGAAAGGATGTAAATACTTTCAGACTCAGGTATTAACCCCCTAGTTCATGGCAACTTTTCTAAAGTTTACTTCGGTCTTTTCATTAATGACTTTGTTGTGAGGTGGTTACCTTTAGTTTTGTTTTTCAGTGTTGCTATTTTTAAGATTTTGCTAGCTTTATGATGAACAGTTTATAGACTTTTATAGTCTTAGAAACTTAAAGACTCAATGTATTTCCCCATATGATTAGTTCCTGAGTTTTTGTCTCGTATTATCCATTTGAAGTGTTTGTTAAACTAAGTTTTGGTTCTTTGAAGTAGGCTTGTTTGGCGAGTACAGCTGACCTAAGGTTTTACCCACAGTCGAGTTCCTGTTTAGTATGTTTTGTCCTTCTGGGCAGTTTCACTGTTAGCATTTAATTGGTTCTTTGGTATTTGTCGGTTGCGGCTGTGTAGGCTTATCTTACTGTAGCAAAGCCGTTGCGATATAGGCGATAAGGTATCCAATAGAACCTCTTCCGGTCAGCGAACTCAAAACAAGTCTACAATTTACTTATTTAATTCGCTGTGTAAGCTAGTAGAGTTAGTTGAGTAGTAGAGTTGTTGTCAGAAGCTTTTGAAGAATAAACTACTGTCTAAAGAGAACGAACAGAGTCTTGGCCCTCTTCGTTAAAAAGCCAAGCGAGCTACACAAGCCCCCAACAACTTTATTCTCCTTGTAATTTTCCTTCTCATTTTTTTGAACTCGTCTGTTTCAGTTTTAGGACTTTTCTGAAATGATAGTTATAGTACTAGAAATACGTATCTCGTATTTTACCTTCGCGAAACTCGGTTTTTAATAGGCCCACTCAAGTTAAGCTGTGTCGTGCGGGGTTAGGAAACTGGACGGCTAAGCAGCCGCGAATATCCTGTCTTGAAGAAGCCTACTTAATTCTTTCTTTATGTCTTCTTCTTCATCATCCTCGGAGACCCAGGGACAGTCAGTCGGGTCGAGAGAAAAGGTGCGACGAATGTTTCACGGTGCAAACTGGAATGTTGCTGCTGATAGCATCCGAAATGTTTTCCCGAGTTATCGGTAGTTCCTTCGTTTCTGGTTAGGGAATATAGGTAGATATGAAAGTTTCCCTTGTACGCACAACCTTAGTGAACGAACCTGACAGGTATGGCGAGACAAAAGCCGTCGTGTGCGAACACACGAAAAGAACTCAAGATATGCTATTCGTGGTTTGGGCACAAAAATAGAAACATTTTGTCCCTAATCAGGAGCCAGCATTCGCTTCAATTTTTGGAAGTGATCTGGTGAAAGTCGGTACTAAGGGGCTCTTCTGCCTTTGCTCTTTTGCTTCTTTCTCTCGAGCCGACTCACTTGCCCTGGGTCTCCGCGGATGTTTCTTCTTCTTTCAGTATTGTCTTGTTTTATATTAAAATATGTATTGAAAAGCATATTAGCATTATTTCGGCCGCCGGATTTTTTAAAAAGAATATACAAACACAGCAGTTTGCACTCAAGTTCAACTAGGAGCCGAAGTACGGAGCTGGACTTTGATCCATCGGCAGAGAAAGCGCCAAGCTAAACATTGTTTTGTCCACGATATAACATAAATTCCAGCGTGGATTCCAGGAGAAGAAAGCAAGGTTTTGACGGTAAAAAAGCCAAACTGAAACGCACGTCCGACAAACTTATCGCGCGACGTAAAGCAACTCTTCTGCGAAGTCAGACGCACTGACCAATGTTCTTTTATCTCCAATTTCGACAATATTTTGAAGCTACTGTCCACCTTTCTTCAACCTCCTCTGTAAAATACTTGTGCAGTCAAAAATCTCTCGCCAAAACTATTTCTTGATTGCCAAAATGGCCGCAAAAACAGTCAAAACAACGCACCAAGTTAAACTTTGTTGCTTAATGACGTCATAGCGCCACTAACTGGACGCTAAGATATATATATATATATATATATATATATATATATATATATATATATATATATATACATACAAATTCGTTATTTGAGTAGAACGTATTTCGTGGAGCGCTCGACTCAATTGATTGAGGAGCATCAGCTATAACTTCACAGAAGTTCAGGTTTCACGAGTAATCATCGTTTTATTGCTACAGAGCTGTCGTATGGTGCAAGGACCACACTCATCAGGCAATTTTGACGACTGAACTGTTGGAATTGGAAGGCTGGCAGCTAAATGCGAAAATTTAAATGGTTGCTATGGTAGATGCGTTACATTCAGGCTATATGAAACTGTTGAAAGGGTTGCTAGGTAAGAAAAACATTATATAAGAGGGATTATCTGTCGTTATAAAAAATGTGATATAAGCGGGTTTTAAGCTACGTTACTCTAAACTTTCCAAGTACATATCGGTTTCTGTGGGGGCATGAACTTGCTAATTCGTTTCTTCTGTTGAGGCTACACAGTTCTTTTTTACAGATGATTATGAACTTTTCATTCAGGCAAAGACTACATTTTTTGTTAATGTTGCTGTAGGGTTTACATTTCTTAAGAATTTTCCATTTAATCTGAAACATATATATATATCTGTCTGGATTTGATAAAAGGTACCTCCACAAATTTTTAGCAACAGTGTCATTTGAGGCTTGTTCAGTACTTGATCAAATTGTTTTGTTTGTTTGTTTGTTTGTTTTTTTTAAAATGATCTTTTCAGTACAAAAATCCCCTTAAAAGCCGCAGTAGATCAAAAAACATGTGTTAAATATGCTGTTTAAATCATCCCCACCCCCCCCCCCCCCCCTCCGCAGCTCTCCCCTACCTATCATTTCCCATAATTCTCTAACCTATGACATTTGAAATCAGCGCGCGCGGTAGAAGTTGTTTTCCGTGGTCGGTTAATTTTCTAGGTTTCTTTTTGGCCGCCTGCAGCAAAGTTTTCCGGAAGGCATCATTAAACCTTATGAAGGAACAAGTCTCACGACTGGCAAAGTCTACCGTCGTCCAATATGTTACCGTATTTCGTCTCATTTTGGCTAAACGGGTGAAACACTGATTTCGGACTAGAGACGGAAAGGCATCATATTGCGAGCTCATATTGCGTCTCATTTTGGCTAAACGGGTGAAACACTGTTTTCATTCATTCATTCATTCATGAATGAAAACACTGATCTCGGGCTTGAGACCGAAAGGCATCATATTGCGAGCTTTGATGTGGGCGGTGACGAGTCTCTGGCCTCAAAAAATAGCCTTTAGGATTCAAAACTATTCGGCGAGAGAAAAATTGATGCTGATTTCTGACCAGGCCAGACACTTAGTAAAAATTTGTTTTGAAGGCCGGCGTCCATGTGTCCCTTTCAAAACGGCTCGTCTACATCCGGGATCTTGAATAAATGGACTGTGTCAGCAAAGTTTACATGTGATGATTTATGTGGAGAAAGCGAGAGTTATTGAGAGAGAGTAATGTGATGATATTTCGCCCGTATTAAGTGTGGAAACATTGTGTCTGGTTGGTTGTGGATAGTTTTATCAGTGCAGCGAACGTGGTTAATTGTGTGATTTCCTGAAGTTGTTGACAGACCGGCAGATTTCAGGTATGTCGTGGCGCTCGTGTTATAAGAATATTGTGTACAAGCATGAAAACGCTTTGTAAGTGTTTAGTTGAAGTGATTTTGTCTTAGACAACCGATTGTGGGGTCAATAAAGGTGGATTGTAGGTCTGTTTTAGTCAGGCATCTCGCTATGAGCCTCATAGTTTAAGAGACTGAAAGGTCATTTTTTCTGTGCTTTTAAATGCTGTTCATTTCGTTACAAATCTGTCGCTTTTGCCAGGAGCAACTTTTCGTGTGTTGCCAGCGATTAATTCGTCCGTTTTAAGCCCTAACTAGCAACTTTCAACTGCTTTTTATTGACCTTAAGGGTCAAATTGTTAAAACGCAATGGAAATTTCTGGAGGTACCTTTTATCAAATCCAGACAGATGTTGAACATGTATTACACAAATCCAAATTATTATGATTTTTGAACTCGTGAAATGCCACCTGAGACCTCCAAGTAGCTGGCTATCAGTAGTATAACTGGTCAGTTGGGGCGGTTATTTTTAGAATGACGTCAATTGCATTGACATCATTCTAAAAATAGCAGACCCCAACTGACCAGGAAATTATTATCGCAAATTATTGTATTCACCTCAAAGAGTATATCATTGTAGACAAGAAATAATAATAAAGTAATGGCTAATGGTTACATCATCACTTAACGTGTAGTCTACCAAATTGTCTCTGTAACTTAGATCTTGGTTCGTAGGTAGGTCCTTTTTCAGATGATACAATTAACATATTAATTTTGTTGTAATCTTCGCTTGAACAAATTTTTCATTTAAAATAAGGCATCAGGATAATCGTAGATATTGCGTAATAATAGCAGTTCTGCTGATTAACGTGGGTTTCATAATCTGCTTCTCCGTCATTTCCTCACACCATACTTTTTGAAATGCAATCCGTTGTAGCTGTAGTTGGTTGGAAAACGGACCACCATAAGAGAATTATTTCTCAGCCATAGTTGTCTTTGGACAAACACGCGGCGGGTTGATTATGCAAAAATCTTCAACTTAAGCCCAGGTATTGTGTAAAAAAAATGCAATTAAGAATTAGCCGTTTAGCTTTTGTCTTTTTAAAAAAAATAAGCGATTAAGACATGGAGTTCCCACTTCGAAAAAAGTCAAGGAATGTTGTTTCTCAATCATCTAGAACATGTTGTATTTCTTTGCGAAATTGTAATTCTCTGTCTATCGACAAACCTATGAAATACCTGTCGCAAAAACTACAAGACGATTCAGAAAAAGAGGGCTCTTTTAACCCTGATTGGATAGTAAACAATCTATTATGTGTTCAACATACAAACGCGCTGTCCGTTCAATCATGATTTCATTCTTAAAAGTTCAGTTTGCTCGGAAAAAAGTCTTAACTCTCACCAATATTCTTTGAAACATTGCACAGCGTCAAAGAAGCCAGTTTTATTGGGCATGTATTCTAACTGACTTAAACATCAACGTGAGTGATTAAGGTTGTGATTAAGGAAGTTGTTTAGAAGTCATTTTGCTACTTTTGGAATCCTACAACTTAGAACATGAAAAATATTCGTTATAATTACATTACAATATTCACAGTTACAGTCAAACCCCGTTATTAATTAAGAACACTTGAGAGTCCATAAAAAGTGGCGGTATCAACGGTCAGTCCGTATCAAGCGGGTCATGTTATTAAAGGGAAAAGAAAGGTCATTTGAACAAAATTCTAAAGGACGTTACATCGTCAAGTTAAACATCTCTCACCTTTGCAAAAGCCTTCATTCCCCTGACTAAACCCTCTCAAACACTAAAACGTCGCTCTGCCTAGCTCTATATTACATAAATCAAACTGTTCTCGGCACATTTTGATGCCAAAATAGTCTGTAATTGACGTCTAAAATTGATTCTAACCAGTTTATTGTAGCACTTGAAACATTGGCATGCTATCAGCTGGAGGGCTTTTTTTTTGTATTATTACTTCTATCTTGAAAAAGGAAAGGTATATTACAGCACACAGTTAATAATCAGGTGCTCTCATTAGCGAAGTTGACTTTCTACGAGAGTCTGCTGATTGGATAAGAAGCAAGTGTCCGTTGGCCACATTGACGGGTGTTTGTATTATCGAAGGTTGAATTAAGAGAAAATGTAAGGGCTTTCCCTAAAGGCAAAAACCTGTCCGTCTCAACGGGTGTTTGTAAAGCGAGGTTCTAATAATAAGAGAAAAGATATGTCTTGTTAGTTTAAGTAATGATCCGAGTAAGGTGGATAGCAATTTCTTTTGCTATGCGGCAACGGTGCTTTCCCCACATAGGAATGTTCTCATTTTTACACAGCGAATGCATAAACCTACATTAAGGCCGTTTAAGCAATAAAGTGCATTTACACTCCACTTTGTTAAAAGATTTTGACTAATCACAAGAATTGAAAACAATAGCCAAGAAAAGTTTACAATTTTACATGTTCCCCACATAGGATTTCTTTATTATTCAAACTGAGACCAGATTTTGTTATATGGAAGATGGCTGGAAAGTAAGGATGAATATATGTACTGCTTTATGAAGTTTTGTTAACTTTTGCTGTTTACGCCAATCAGAAGTAAGTACAGACAATAGAAAAGTTAGCACCTTTTTTGCATTCCAACATGTTCGTTGCCGTTGTTGCTATCGTTCTTATCTGGACCGTTTCTTAATGTATTAAGTATGATTAGTGGTATTTTATTTCTTACTTTGCTTCATTCTATAGACGTGATATTGTATTTCACGAACAAGGTTTTTCTTAACCCTGGAACGTACAGGAGGAGGGGGAAGGGGGGTTGGATGCCACCCCCACAAGGTTTTTCTGAGTTTTTCCCTAGAGGATAAAACATCAGCACTTGACGTTTTCAGTGGCTGTTCGTTTATCGCTCGCACAAATTTTGAGATGAGTTTAGTGATGGTCAGTTGCTATGGTTACGAGATATGACGTCATAAGTAGCAGGTAGTCAAGCCAATTTTGGGTGAAAATACATGTTTTTTCAACTTCTTTCAACAATAAAAGTAAATCTTGTGGCTAAAATCATGCAAAGTGTTTATTTATGTGTTATTTTGCATGTAAAGCACAAAAAAAGGACTATTTCTCGCGGTATTAACCTGATTTCCAATTCTTGGTAAAATCCAAGATGGTGGCCAAGATGGTGACCATTGTTGGTGACGTCACAGGCCTGAAAGAGCACCACCACCCATAAAATATACCTCATCTTGTTAAGAATATCAAAGGCTTTCCACTAAAGGTAAAATCGTTTCAAAATACTGCAACATATCAAAAACTCCGGGGAGGGGTCATCCACCCCCTCCCCCCCCCCCCGTTGTACCACGGTGGAGGTATGAATTTTCTTGTACGTGCGAGGGTTAACTATATTTTACGTCATAACAAATTAAGGTACAATGTAATAAATATGTTACTATTATTGCACTATTTTCGGCGAAATACTTACAGCTCAAGCAAGGTAGGCAAATTTGCAAAAGTGCCTGTTTCCAGATTGACGATTTTATTATTCCACAAATACCAACAGGAAAATGAATTACAGTAATATTCTTCTATAAATCTACAGTAATATTCTTCTATAACAAAAAAACCTCAGGCTAATTCTTTAATAACCCACTGCTAGAAAAGATGTTTGCTAGTATCTTAAAAAATGACGTCTTGTTTGCGAACGATTAACAGGAAAAGGGGCAGCAGAAGGAAGCTCTGGTCTGCTGTTTTAACATTGCGGTAGAGATGAAGGAACAGCGGACGGCTTCACAAGTTATGAAAAGGGAAAAATAGCCGTTCTAATGCCCAAAAACGTAGCTAGAATTGCAAAAAAATATCATGCACTAGACAGATGACAGCGGCTATATCTAAAATGTCTGCTACAATAAGCATTGATTCATATCCTGAAGCTGCAAAACTTCTCATACATGTGGCTTAGGTCGAGATAAGCATGTTTTTGTCAATAATTACCAACAGTTTCGATTTCACAAGATATTAAATGAAAAATTAATAACAAAAACATAATAATCGAACTAGAATTACAAGAATAGCAAAAATACAATGAACTCGACAAATGACAACGACCACTTGAAGAAGTTATTTTAGAATAAGCAATTGCATCATATCCTGAAACCACCAAGCTGCGCATAGAACAAGATCAGCTTGTTTTGAAGTTGGAAATGTTTAAAGAAATAACCAACAAATATTAGACGTAAGTTTTTTGAAGTAAGTAATTGAGTAAGTGATTGATTGACAGACTTTTTGAGCTGTTTTCATAGTTTTTAGGGACCAGTTTTAGTGCAACGTCTCGATTAGTAACCAGCAGGTCAAAGGTCCAATTCCTACAGACCTTTTCAACATGTTTTGTGTTCTCATTTTCCAGACTACGTGATTTTCTTAAGGAAATTCATAAATTATGCATACATATGTATGTGTATTTGAGGGAGTTTTAAAGGAACAGTTCTCTAAGGTAACATCAGTTGGTCTGAAATGGGAAAAAAAACATTCAAGGTAAAATCTCTGTTGGTAGACCCCGATTACGATTCGGACTGAAAAGCTTCAAAACCGTTTAAACTATGACCAAGTTATGACCAACAAATTTAGCGTCTTTCCTTTTCCTCCATATTTAGAATAACTAGTAAGTAAGTAAGTAAGATATCGGTTTAATAACAGGGTTTCCACATTGCGGCTCTTCATCTCTTACTAACTAAAAAAATGTGTCAAACATTTACAATAAAAATATATTAAAAAATGGAATAAATGACGATTAAAAGGGAAAATATTTACAATTATCGTATGAATAAAATTTAAAGTGCAATTAATATAAGCTGGACTGTGTCCGCTGCTTTAAGAATTTAAAAATACGAGAAGTAAATAAATTTATTCAAAATCGTCACACTTTTTAAGATTGCCAGGAAGGTTATTAAAGAATGCAGCCGCAGTGTCCTGGAATGTTCCGTTTTCCAGAGGAACATTTAATCTTATAGAGTCCGAAGAGCGCAAACCTCTGCATGTAAATTTAAATGTGAAGACCACTGCATGGCGTGAAGTGCTTTAAAAGTCAACTTAAAAAAATTAAAATGCCTTCCCTATTCTTTCAACTGGGGGTCAGTTAAACTTTAAAATGTCTCCAATATCATTTACGTATCTGCCATAAACTAAACTTGCGGCAGCAAATTCAGTTTTTTGAAGACGTTTTAACAAGTATCCTGGCAATGGTGAATAGACCGAGTCACGACGTTTTAACAAGTATCCTGGCAATGGTGAATAGACCGAGTCACAATAGTCAAGCCTCGATAATACCAGTGACTCTGCAAGTCTCTTAAGTAGGTGGAAGTCTTTAAAATGTTTTAATTTTCACAATGTGCGTAAGACTCCATAAGAAGCAATAGCGATGTCCTTGACATGATTATTCCATTTTAAGTTCTCTTGGAATTTCACTTCCAGTAGCCTTGTTTTGCTAACTCTTTCCAGTTGACGATTTGAAATGTCCAATTTCCATCTCAGTTCCAACACATTAACAACAAATTGACAAAAGATGTTGGAAGTTTATTCAAGCTCAGACATTACGTGTCTCTGAATATACTCCAACAACTGTACTACACTCTTGCGTATCTGTACCCCAAGAATGGGTCAATGAGCTTGGGCAATGCATGCCAAACTAAGTTACATAATTAAAGTAAATCAAAAAAACTGGCTTCGTTGCGTCTTCTTCGCAAATAAAAGAGAAAGTCCCACACCTTACTTTAGACTATTAGAAATCTTAAAACTAGAAAGCATTTTTTTTTTTACTCACGCTCAACTAAGCACATAAGGTGTAAAATGCCCTCCGTTTCTCCTTTTTTTTTAGTGTCACATTAGTGCACGTAAATTTATGCTTGCATACTGTGGTATTATGAAGTAGTGTTCAGTACCGCTCATATATAATATCGCATACTCAGAAAACGTTTTGGTGACGGTCTTGTGAGTTGATTCGTTTCCGATTAAAACTGTTTGGTTGAGTTCTTGTTTGTGTTCGCTTTGAAGCTAAGGACCTACACATGGTGTCAGAAGTTAGTGGATGAAGCTGTTTGCTGACCGCATTTGTGAAATAGTTGTCTTGTGAAAACCTTGGTTCGTTGCTGTTCGCATAAATCGAAACCGAGCGGTGTGAAATGGCGGCCGGGCGTCTGTTAAACCCGCCGGATCATCTAAAGCTTTCAAGTGGAAATTTATCTCAAAATTAGAAAAGGTTTATCAAAAGTGAAGTAACTATTAGTCCAGTCAAATTATGGTTTAGCATCAAACTAATTGCAACAGAATTTTTTTCAACGCCATTTAATTGTTGGATGGCTGTTTAAGAACATACTAAAAATCCGCCAAAATCGGTTCGGTGAGAAAGTGAGAAAAGCTGCAAAAAAGATTTTTCACTTTCACCACAGGAGACCCAATTTCAGGACGATCACAAATTCAGACAAAACATCTGATAATTGTTTTTTTTTCTCAAGAATTTTCGATACAACATCGCTAATGTATTTTGGGTAGCTTTGTTTTGAAAAACGCCGACTAAATGTGTGAGAAACACCTGGGTCGAAAGATATTGTTGGTAGGTTAGGGTCACTTACGAGCATGCAACTTCGCCAGTTGGTTCAAAACACTTACTCGCAAAAAATGATTTTCTTTGACTAGTGAGGCAAAACCTTTAGACGTTAATGCATTCCTTATGCACTTTGGTCTGTCCGTTGAACAAATAAGGAAAGGTGTTTGACCAGAGATTCATGCAAAGATTGTTCGTAGCTAATTTATAGACCTGACCTAGACACACGTTTTTAAAAAGAGTGAAACTACTATCAGGTGAAATTGCATGTCAAAAGCGCTTCATTTTCTACAGATAACAGCCGAACATAAAGATTATCCATTTTTTACCGTATTTCTAACCACAAAATCTTTATCCCAAAATATCTCGATAACCCTCTTACATATTTCGCTTAAACTTCACGAACATCGAGGCGGCTATTGGAGGAAAAGCTCCTGTGTATAATTTTGGAAGAACAGTTCCCAGTGGCGAGAAATACTTCTGTAAGTAAAATAGGTAATAGCGTCACTTTGTTGCTATGACAACTCCGATGTCATTGCAACCCTGATCACAAAAGATTTTCATCTTTATCTAATACAACTGTGGGGGCAATTTTTCCAAAACTTTGTTTATGGCGACGTAGTTTATGCTCAAACTTGGGAGGTATTGGCCTTGAAAAACTGTATCGAGCCACCTTAAAGTGGCCTCACATCAAGTGTAACGACAAAGATTTTCAAACCTTTAAAATGGAAATTACAGAAGGACATAGACGGCTTATCCTAAAGAGAGTGGCTTAAATACGTCATCTTAAAGTGAGATCTATCACTGCGTGGAGAAGTTGATGAAATTCCAAAAAAGTTGTCTTAATGCAAGAAGAGATATTTCAGCAGCATTTTACGGAGGCGCATTCCACGAAAGCGAGCCATCATCCTCCAGAACCCTCTGCAAAATTGTGCCACAAGAAAAAATCAGTGAAAGTGCTGTGAGACGGGACCTACGGTTTTTTGTCCTTATCCGAGAAGACTAGAAAGTCTAACTATTTGCAGATCTCATCACAAAGGCAGCACTTTCTTCTCAGTTATTTAAAGACCCTGTGTGTTGGTCCGGCCGGGGTTTGAACCCGCGACCTCCCGTTAGGCAGACCGGCGCTCTCCCAACTGAGCTAGCCAGGCGGCGGTATTTGTTGTAACACAGGCTTGAACGAGAGTGATAAAAAGCGAAACATCACTTTCCCACTCCTTTTGCAGCATATTGTTGCACATCATGGCGCACGTTTTGGTTCTAAGAGACAGCTTGGTTTAGAAAACGTTTATCTCAACTGAAGAAAACTCCTATGCGGCTTTCCTCAATTACACGACCTTAATGTGTCCATGTTTTCTTATTTTTAGTTTTGAAACGAAAAAAGTCATATATACTTTAACAAAAAAAAATTGGGCGTCCTTTAAAATTCAAATTCAAAGTTAATCAAAATTGTAAAACCGCACACAAGAACAAAACTTACTTTTGCTGCACAATTTGCTTATTTTAGCACCAGACCAAAAAAAGGTTTAGTTTTCCGAGCAACTTTTGAGCACCTTTCGTTATAAAAAGAAACTTTTCAGCATTTTTTTTTTAACGAAATAAAAAGACAAATTTTTGGGAAAATCTCGAGCAACTTGTGAAAAGCCCTAACCAGGGTTATGGAGCGAGAATAGAATTAAAAAATTAAAATGCAATCGTTTTTAGTGAATGACAAAAACTTGTGGGTATATATTCTACATGTTCGCTATTGTATAACCCTTGTTTTCTCACTAAAAGAAAAATAAAATTCCACAGTCCTTTAATGCTTTCATAGTAGGCATGGACAATTTTAGGTAACATGATGCACGGTGTGCAATAAACAGTTACAAGAATTGTGCAGATTTTCTCGATCTGCGTTATTTTTTACTCCATACACAGCCTCATTCAATATTTCTTAGATATCCCGAGATAGTGAGCCAATTAGAGTAATGGAAACACCAATTTAAGATGACCCACGGTTTGCATATAGTAACTATTATTATAACCATTATCATTGCAATTTTTTGTATTATAACATAATATCGATAAATTAAGCAGAAATATTCGTATCTATTTAGTGTCACCACTTTCATTGTCTCGCTAAGTGTGACATTTTACACTCGTCTACTTATAAGAGTAGATGTACGTAAAGACGCGACACAGGTACGCAGACTGTGATACCTACAAGGACTGCAACGAAGAGAGATCTGCAAATACTCCTGGTACGAGCTGTTTGACCATGTTGTATGACAAATCCCTGTAACAAAGTACAGTTCATTAATAATGAAATATGGCAAACCTATATCCCCACGTTCATATGTAAGTTTATCTTTAATAAAATAATGATTGAAAAACAGGCTGGCAAATATCTTGCTCTTATAAAAAATGTTTTTCCAAGCATTTCTGAAAATACCCACGCTTTCATCTAAGCGTGGACACATGACGAAAATCATGTTCTTATTGTGTGTGCACTTGATTTACTTGACGGTGAGAATAGATTTTGAAGTCTTTTTCGGGGAAATTGATCCGGATCTGTTGAGTTATGGTCCTGCTATTCTTAAAGTGGCCTCACATCAAGTGTAACGAAAAAGATTTTCAAACCTTTAAAATGGAAATTACAGAAGGACATAGACGGCTTATCCTAAACAGAGTGACTTAAATACGTCATCTTAAAGTGAGATCTATTACTGCGTGGAGAGGTTGATGGAATTCCAAAAAAGTTGTCTTAATGCAAGAAGAGATATTTCAGCAGCATTTTACGGAGGCGCATTCCACGAAAGCGAGCCATCATCCTCCAGAACCCTCTGCAAAATTGTGCCACAAGGAAAAATCAGTGAAAGTGCTGTGAGACGAGACCTACGGTTTTTCGCCCTTATCCGAGAAGACTAGAAAGTCTAACCATTTGCAGATCTCATTACAAAGGCAGCACTTTCTTCTCAGTTATTTAAAGACCCTGTGTGTTGGTCCGGCCGGGGTTTGAACCCGCGACCTCCCGTTAGGCAGACCGGCGCTCTCCCAACTGAGCTAGCCAGGCGGCGGTATTTGTTGTAACACAGGCTTGAACGAGAGTGATAGAAAGCGAAACATCACTTTCCCACTCCTTTTGCTGCATATTGTTGCACAACATGGCGCACGTTTTAGTTCTAAGAGACAGCTTGGTTTAGAAAACGTTTATCTCAACTGAAGAAAACTCCTATGCGGCTTTCCTCAATCACACGACCTTAATGTGTCCATGTTTTCTTATTTTTAGTTTTGAAACGAAAAAAGTCATATATACTTTAACAAAAGTCTTTTTCGGGGAAATTGATCCCGATCTGTTGAGTTATGGTCCTGCTTTTCTCAAAGTGGCCTCACATCAAGTGTAACGATAAAGATTTTCTAATGGCTTTAAAATAGAAATTACAGAAGGCCATAGACGGCTTATCCTAAACAGAGTGACTTAAATACGTCATCTTAAAGTGAGATCTATCACTGCATGGAGAAGTTGATGGAATTCCAAAAAGTTGTCTTGACGCAAGAAGAGATATTTCAGCAGCATTTCACGGAGGCGCATTCCACGAAAGCGAGCCATCATCCTCCAGAACCCTGTGCAAAATTGCTGCAGTGCTCTACCAACTGATCTATGAAGACCCATGCATCAGCAGCAAGCCAATTTTTTGAGTTCTTTTTTTAACCCGTGAAGGAAATGAAATAAGAAATGGAGGTAATGTGAACTTTAGAAACACAATACATGATCGCCGCGGTAGTAATACATGTAGCAAATTAAGCAATTGCAAATTAGCCCGAAAGAAATTTCAGGGGCTTTAACGCAATTCCGCCACTGTTTTGATTGTGGTCTTGAATCCCGATCCAGTTTCGTCGTCAACACGTGTAATTATTTCTTAGTGATTTTCAAATTTTTGCCACTGAAAATAAGCCTTGAGTCGGAAAATTAACGTTTGCCGTGGCAGGTGTGGGTGAACGTACATGTTTGAACGCTTTCCAAACTAAAATGTGTTTTTCCAAACTTGTAATTTTCCGTCAGCCTTATGGAAATTCCTCTGAGTCTATTCTTCACTCATTGTAGATCTTGTATTCCCAACAACCACAAAACTAATGCAGTAAAAAATGTATTTAGTTCACCAGCTAAATTTTACAGGTATCATTATTCATAAGTAAACATTCTGCATGAACTAAATGCAAAAATTTTGTATTCGATGAAATGAATACAAAATACTTAAAAATCACTGCATCAAGCTAAGATGCAAAAATTTTGCATCTGGGAAACTGGATACAAAATACCTAAAATTGATTGCATCAAACTAAGATGCAAAAATTCTGCATCTGGAAACTGGATACTAAATACCTAATATCTACTGAATCAAGCTTTATATGCAAAAATTCTGCATCTGAAAACTGGACACAAAATACCTAAAATCGACTGCATCTAGCTAAGGAGTAAAAATTTTGCATCTGGGAAACTGGATACAAAATACCTAAAATCGACTGCACCTAGCTAAGATGCAAAAATTTTGCATCTGGGAAACTGGATACAAAATACCTAAAATTGACTGCATCAAGCTACAGTCTCAGTCAAATTGCAATAAACAGCATTGGGAGGGAAAAGGAAAACACAAGAAGGGGAAAAAACAGTGTTTGCTTTACATGTCCCTACCACAGCTGTATTTTTGTCTGGGACTGTAAGTTTATCACTTGAATGACTTTGAGAAGTAAAAAAAGAGAAAGAAAGAAAAGAAAAAAGAAACAAGATTTTTACATGTAAAATTTAACATACATAAAAAGGCCAGGGTTGTCACTAAGATTTCAAATTGCGGGGTAAATACAACAAGTAGGGGGGAAATCAAACAGCTAGGGATTTCTTTTGTTTCTATTTTTCTTCTATTTTCCTATGAAAGTATCCAAGAGGAATCCCCGGGCCCCGCCTCTTAATGACAGCTCTGTTTTACTATTGTTCTTCTCCAAAAATTGTACATAGTTTGGCAGGCCCATAAGGAAGGGCTACTAATCATTCTAGGTCTGACAGCTCAATTAAAAAACCATAGCTGTACCTTTAAAATAACAACAGAACCTTTCCATGGCATGTAAGAATAATTCTGATAAAACATCCCACACTTCGATTCCCTGAAGCATTACGAATAAACTTGTAGCACTTTGGCTGTATGTAATCATGCAGCTGCTCTGCATAACAAACCAGCCACTCTATTATGTTATAAACAGCATCCAGCACAAAGGAAATGACTCTTTACTTATATTTTGAATACAATTTTGCATTGCCTCTTGCATTACTGTTTAGTAAAAAGAATAAAAACAAAAACAAATGTCAATAAAGCCCAGTAACAAAAACAACATCTACGGTAAAAACCAAATGACATAACATAATGATATTTATTTAATAAATGTCAAATGCATGTTAAATTTTTTCAATATCTTTGCATACAGTATATTTACCAGCAAAAAAAAAAAGAAGACACATTTAACACAATTAAACTAAAAATAGGTCTCAGGTACCCTTTAAGAAATACACTTGTAGTTAAGGGGAAATTTTAAGGGAACAAACCAAAAAAACCTGAGTATTCTGGGTACAATGTATTTTGATATGATACAATTATAAATATTAGAAAGAATTACCAAAGAGAGTATGCCAGTTCATAAACATGGAAAAAAGAGCTGATACTTAGGAAAGAAAAATCCAAATTTTATGTTTATCTATTCAGACCTCTTCGAATGGGAATGAGAGTGATGCCATCTGTCTTGTCTGATGGGCAGCATTAATTCAGATGTGTTATTTGCTGAAGCTGGAAATACATACCGTAAAATTCCGAAAATAAGCCCCTCCATGTATAAGCCCTTCCAAATATAAGCCCCCCAAACCGGTAATGCAAAAAACCACCCGTTAAACCGCCCCTCCAAATTCGACAAATTTAAACAGAAGTTCATGTGACGAGGCACTTTCTGTGCCGCCGGTTGCGCAGGCCGTTATTTATAAAATGCTAGGGCTGTTAGAATCAAATCACTGTAATACCTACCATTTAGATTTTATTAGTAGCACAATACTTCGCTCTTTTGTGACACAGCGTCTGTGGGGATACCGTAAGCTGCTTCAATTCAACGACTTCGAATCCCGCCATTCGTCTCCTTAACAGATAATCATAATCTCCTTTACCGTTCGCCAGATACGTCAAATTGCAACATACATCACGCTTCTTGACCTTGACGAAACAAAGGACTAAAACAACCACATCAAAGGAAAAAGAATCTTAGAAATAAAAACCACAGCCTCGTGCGAAGCATCGTTGAGAACTCAGAACGGTTTTAAAATGGCGCTTGAAATCAATTTGTCATCCATAAAACACGTAAGCCAATCAGATCATATCCTGTGTTCAAAACGTCCAATCACCTTGCGTGTAAACCCAAGGGCACTCTGGGAAAAGTTGTTGAAGAGCGTCCGTTGTAACTCGGCGCGAGAAGGGAAGTACGCAGCGACTACTTCGCGAAAGGAAATTCGTTCTATTAATCAAAGGAAAAAATCCAGGCGTATAGGAAGATTTTACTGAGGACATCGCTACGCAGCTAGGGTGTATGCAGTCAGGAGTTCGATATGGAGCTTAGAGAAAGCACTATTGCAACGAGATGTAGTGGTCTAAATTTACACGGCGTTCATTCCACAGACTTTATTCCTAATGTCAAGGCCAGATACAAGATGAGTTCTTTCCACTTCTGCGAACGTTGCCTGCACAGCACAGCAGACGTCAACACCATACAAACATAGAGACAGTGAAAGTGGTAGAGATCAAGAGTGATGGAATTCTTCACAAGGTCACTTATCACATTCTTTATAGTTTAAGAGCTCAGGTAGCGAAGTTTGCAGTTGATTTGTACCTAGTTTAAGTCGATTCGTGCTCAATTTTTATAGATGTGTTTATCAATTTCACCTGACGTTTTCAGTAGCTGCGTATTTGTATTTATTTTGCCTCCTGGCTTGAATGACCTTGAATCGAGGAATGTTACGTGTCACTCTTGTGTTTGAATCGACTGGACGGCTACGAATCGACCGTAATGTGCGTACGAATTGATGAAGTACGAATCGACTGGACAGCAGAACTCTAGTAATTCGAAGTCAAGTAACTTTTACAGTGTCAATAGTCCAAGTGTTTGCGGCATAGGTGGTGAGTTGTAAGAACCGGATTCAAGTTACCGCGGTAAATTTTAAATGGCGGAACAAAATCTAGTTTAGCCTAGCCTTCTAAAACGGCCGTCTTTTCTCGCTCCTCGCCGCTATTGAGTTTTTCCATTTTCGTAAGCTAACTCCTGGCGATATGTTCTTAGACGAGGACACTCAGTAGAGACGGCTGTTTTCGCAGGTTAAAGTTTACAGCGGGGAATTCGAGTTTAACCCTCGGGCGCATAACAGCGGAGGTGGGGGGGGGGGGGGGCTAGTTGCCCCCCCTCTAAGGTTTTTTGGAGTTTTTTCCTGGACGATAAAACATCAAAACCTGACGTTTTTAGTAGCTGTTCGTTTATCCCTCCCGCGCATTTTGAAACAAGTTTAGTGATGTTGTTTTTGTAATGAATTTGGCAAAATGAAGCTCTGCAGAATTTTTGCATCCAGATTTTGTATTTCTTAAAGTTGAAATGCAGAATTTCTGCATTATCTATTTCTTGTTGATTTTTTAATGAATTTAGCGGGAAAATGGCTCTGCAGAATTTTTGCATCCAGATTTTGTAAGAGTCAGACTTGAAATGCTGAATTTCTTCATTATCCATTTGTTGTTGATTTTTTAATGAATTTAGCGGGAAAATGGCTATGCAAAATTTTTGCATCTAGATTTCTAAGTTGAAATGCAGAATTTCTGCATGATCCATTTTTTGTTGTTGATTTTGTAATGAATTTAGCGGGAAAATGGCTATGCAGAATTTTTGCATCTAGTCTCTAGGTTAAAGTGCAGAATTTCTGCATCATTCATATTTGTTGCAATTACTTTCTTTGATTTTTTCTGCAGTAATTAGTCCTTAATAAGACAACACTGTTTTCGCACTCCAATATTTTAGGCCTTTTTTTGACTTCGTACATTATCGTCATTTCTAACTGTAGATTTTTAGTGTAAAACTCTACTCAGAATAAATATGGGTTATTTCAACAACAGCGACTCCGTTGTATTTACTGGGTATTACTCTAGCTTCCTGTAAGCGTGCAGTCATAATATTAACTTTTTGGCGGAAATCGTGTTTTTTGCCGAGGAAAGTTAGGTTTTCTGACGGATTTTTGAAGTTTGGAAAAACACATTTTAGTTTGGAACGCGTTTTTGATTTCATAGCTACAATCGCACATTTTTACAGTGGGGCAAATAGAAACAATTTTACTGAGTATAGCTATTGCTATTTAGGAGATTATAATCCAAGCCACAACAATTAGTTGTCACAAAATGTAGCAAAATGTCTATCGTCTGTCAATCTACACATTTACAAATACAATTGTGCTTAACTTACAAAATCTGCAATGAAGACAGGCCTGCGAAAATTCCATGCGGGATTTCCTCGATCATGCAGTTTGACAATCTCCTACAGCAAATTAAAATTCGCAACCTACATTAATGTGTCCATGTTTTCTTATTTTTAGTTTTGAAACGAAAAAAGTCATATATATTTTAGCAAAAAAACCCGTGCGCCCCTTAAAATTCAAATTCAAATTTAATCAAAATTGTCAAACCGTTCAGAGCTATCCGCAGTATGAAGGCGTGCTATGGACTTGAAAAAGGCCGTAAGGCCCGTGACGAAGGAACTGGCCTTACGGTAGGAAATGTTAGTATAGCAACAAGCCGACTAAGCGAAAAAGCAGGAAAGTCTTTTCCTCTGTCGTAACAGTACATGGGCAACAGGCCGTGTATGTTATCGTGGTTTTCCGTCAATGATAATAAAAAAATATATATATAATTAAACAGGGAGCCCACCTCACACATTTCAGTGGGGCCCTTACAGATATAAAAATGTCTAAATATATAAAGATCAAAATTTAAAACTTCATAAAATCAATAAAAACTCCTGCTATGTCTTTTAAGGGATAAAAATGTCTCAAATGTGTTTAACTTCACTAGATAAAATGTTCCAGTAACTGGCAGCTTTCTAGTAGAGGACAAGGCCTGTCCAATAACTGTTTTCTGACTTACGAGAAAAAACTTTTTTTTTCTTTTCGTCAATCATGTTCGATCGAGGCTGGTATGTTGTGCCTACGGGTGTGGCCGGTGGGTCAAAAAGTTGTGCCGTTTTGCATTAAAAAAGAAGAAAACATCCAAGCCTCTGCATGGACATTTCAGACGAAATCGAAGTCGCGTCGATCTTACAGAGAGATGCAACTATCGCATTGCCATTTCAATCTCTTTTGACAACGTTAGTCTTTCAATGAAGGAAAAAAAACTGTGCTGCAAGCTCGGAGCTTTTGTTTTGTTTATTTTCTCGTTTTTGTTGTTTTTGTGGCTGCGTCGAGATTGGCAGTAACGTTACAATGTTAAATAATTCTTGATATGCGACGATTGTGCCTAAAAAAACATTTTTGCAGGTCTTACATCACGAATACCTACTGCAATATAGTTTGTTTTGTGCTTCGACCTTGTTTCATGTGTGTCATGTTTTTTTGGAGAACACTTTATGGTGTTAAGGAAGTAGTGCATTGGTTTCTACTGCCCTTAGCTACAACCAGATTTACCATGGTCAATCTCATTGTCATATGATTATTGTTGATCATGGTTCTCCTTTGGCTGCATAATTGTCACACGAAGGGTTTCCATAGTTAAGAACCATGATCATTCACACTCTACGGATGTGATGGGGGTTTATATTATCTGTTAAACTAGAAATACGTCATTGCAAAAATCTCGCGAAGCTGTAAAGGGCCCGCAATGAGAACAAAGGGAAATAAGCCAAAATGCAAAACTATGTTGAAAAAAAAAAATACATCGAAAAAAAAATGTATCAAGAAAACGCAATAAATAAATTACCACGCCGATATTCGAACTTACACTATGATTGCCTCCAGCTTCCAGACCACTGGGTTTTGCTGCCACTGGACAACTCTTACCGTACGATTAATATACTTAAAGCATTTTTCTCTGCTACACACGCTGTTTGAAGCTCGTGGTGTTGTATTTATCATGAATTCAAGGAGCTACAGAGGAAAATTAGCTTAAACGAGTGTTTCCAAGCCATTTCGCATTATTTCCGTGTTTATTCACTCTCGGGCTTAACCGTCGCAGACGATGAATAAAAACGTCGGCCTTTCATGAATAAAACATGATAGTGCATCACAGAATTCAAAGTCGTGTTGAAAATACACATTGACGTCACACTGGATGCGGAAACCAAAGAGATGTATAGAAATATTGCCAACTCGAGATTCTGTGTCGCTGTGCGATCCACGCGATTCACGGCGGGACAAATTTATAGGCCGCTGGCTTTGCGAAGAATAATCATATAACCACAGACATTCTGTAATTCAAAATCAGATTGAGGTCGTATAAACTTGTAGACTTACTTAAGGTAAAACAAAAAACCCTCATCGAGAAAAGGTATTCTTCTTTTATGATGAAAGTTATAATAATGTCCGTTTTAGCCCAAATGTATCTTTTTAAATTTTTATTAATCAAAACCTCAGGAGGCTTTTTTCAAGGCTAAAAGATTTTTAGGGCGTTTACTTTCAAACGTTTTTATTCTTTTGATGCATGATTCAATGCCACTAAGCATTTTGTATTAAAATCAGCAGTTAACGAGTCCTTAAGCTGGGAAAATTCACTTACAAATTAGTAGTTGTTGTTGGTATACACTTCCAAATATATGTAGCATTGCCTCCCCTGCAGACATGATAGTTGGTTACTTGACCAAAACCATTCATAAAACCCTTGCTCCAACATAAATGCCTGCAATCTGTGAAATCAATGTATCTTGTCTCAGGTAAGAGATGACATGTGAAAAGTGGAAGAGAAAACTGCAAGGGTAGATTTCTAAACCAAATGTTTTCATTAAGCTACGCTATAAAAGTGAAAACTACTATATTGAAAACGCCTTCACTACATTGAATAAATACACCATCGGTGCGTTCTAAAGCAACAGAGTTGACTCTGTCGATCTGGACAAACGCTGAATATTAGCAAAAAATAACACTGGTATCACAGGGTGGTACTGAAATATGGTTCGACATATTAACATGTTAACTTGAGACAAAAACCTTACCCATAACGTTAACGTCAAACGTTTTGGAGCTACTTCCTGCATCATTTTTGGCCAGAATTGTGTAATTTCCGGTCTGATTGAATTTAAGTCCTTTTACCAATCGTCCGTCCTCCAAAGGTGTAGATGAGTTGCCTAACCAAGCTTGAATGGGTGGTGTGCCTTCCAGCATGAACCAGGTATAATGTTCTGGTACACTGCGTACTACGGACAACGGTGTCCTTATCTTCGGCTTGTCTATAAACAGAAATATGCAATACCTGTCTTAAATGGCGAGGAAAAATATGCTTCAGGCTATAAAATGACCGAGATCGTTTTATTGGAGACATCCGTTGAGACCGCTTGAGCTACTTAAAGCTGTTTAGCACATGCTTTGGAAAATTCAGAGGAGGCGTGTGTGGCTGTGTATCAATCTTCTCCTCTCGTGTTGTTCCCTTAGACAAGGAAATTTACTCCAATTTGTGCCTCTTAAACAATTGGTACCGGCAACAAACTGCTGGGGTAACACTGCGATAGACTAGCAACTCGTCCAGGGGGCCTGATTCCACAACTCCTACATTCTGTTCACATATATTCTATTACAAATTAATGAATGAGGCTGAGTATCTCATGAAGAATTATTGAGATCAAAGAGGGATAACACCCTCCGAGATCTCCAGAATTCTTCATATGATACGAAAGCCGAATTCAATAATTGTTTTATTATTCATTCAAAATAATTCCTAGTTTAAAAACATAGCTAAAACATGCCTACTTCCATCGATGTTCTAATAACAGAAGTCTTTCGTACGCTTGGTTGACATAAGTAACGAGCTTGCTGACCTCATCCTCCAACTTTTCAACTCTGGTCATGACCACTTGGACTTCGCAGTTTACAGCGTCAAACTTTAGGTTAAGCGACTCTTTAGAGCTATCGAGTTTGTGTTTGAAAGATTTCAAGTCTACTTTGAATTTTGCTTGATTGTTCTTTATAGTTTCGACATCCTGCCGAATCGTTTGCAGGCAGTCCTTCATTTACGATTCAGAACTATCGTCATACACATTATACTTCCTTCCTACTTCCTTTGATGCGCTCATGTTTTAAAAGGAAGACACCAACAGGAACACTTACGCACTAAAAAACTTAATTATTTAAACACAAAAAGGCAGCAAATAACACAAAACTAGGCAGCTTCAAAAGACACGGCCATCATCATCGATGACCGTTGACCCTATGTCAGCTGTCATCGATTATCGTAGTCTAGGTCTTTATAACCGAAACTACAATTTGATCATTCCTGGATGTTGACATTCGATATTTCGATTATCTAGAAAAATGGCGGGTTACAAGTCTCGCTTCAATTTTTGCGTAGTTAAAAAACGGGTCCTTGCATTAATTTTAATTACTTTGAGTTATAACCCTGATTTTCTGGGAAAACAAACCACGTTAGCAAACCTTTTTAATGCTCATGTTACAGGACTTATGACCCCGATTTTAAGGATATATGACAAGTTAGTGCAAGATCAATAAATCTCTGATCTAGAGGCTTTTGAGGTTCTGAAGTGTCTTCCTTTTGCTGAACTTTACTTTGGCAGTTTTTGTTGGACGTAATCTTGCTCCAGAACTAAAGAAATCCTTTTTAAAGGAATTTTAGGTTACCATCGAGTTAATCATATGTTAATAAGCGCGTAAATGTATCGTACGCATTATCATTAAGGCTAACATGTTATTTACGAGCAAATAAATAAATCGCTTTTCAGTAATAGGTTTTAAGAGTGAAAAGTAGTAACACCAACAAGATAAGAAAGCTTTGAGGACGTAAAGGAAAGAGGTAGAAAATGAGAACTTCAATCCATAGAGAACTAGACATCTTTAAATGAAAGTACGAGTAATTTTTCCTGAGAATAATTGTGGTGAAGTTTATCTTGCCACGTCGTTTTCCCCTGAGCGAGCCAGATCGTTTTTCACTTGATTCAGTTGTCAATACCTTCCACGTAAAATGACAATATTCTAGGATTCCTATTCTGCCTTTGGCGAGCAAAGTTCTGGATGTCCGTTATCGACACTCTAATTCTGGGTATTTTATGGCAGTCAACGGGTATCACAGAACAGTGATGAAAGATTCTAGAAACCAAATATAGATAGGGTATTTCTGTAAGTAATGTAAGGAGTCATTTGCTCTATCACGAGGCCCTATAACAAGGTCACGTAGCAAAGACATTCTTCATTTTTTTTTACCTATATAGAAGGAATTAGACTTTATTATTGGGAGTTTTCTCATGATTATATATTAATATGATATAGTTCAACTATTCTAACCAAATAGGTTTTTCCGAATTCACACTCCGCGAATTTTCTTCGAAAATTTCTAAATTCTTTTTTTGGTACATATAGCTCACCTTTTATTGAGGTTGAAAAGTAGACTCCCTTGAAGTTAAAAAATGCTAATTCATGATACCTTTTAAAGGTTAACATCATGAATTGACCACTTGATTGTACGATGAATGGGCGTCTTGATCCACTAAAAATACCCAGCAACGTATCATTTTTACTTTTTCCATCAAAGACTTTAATCTCGCTCCTGTAGATCGTCCAAGAATCGAAGAGGTTAAATGTGGTAAAGGTCAATTTGACGGTGTGGTTAGATGGTGCTGTAATGATCCACGTGCAATTGTACATGGAGTAGTTTTTGGTTATACTGGAGCTAATAACCCCATTGGAGCTACCCACATCGTAGAAGCATGGATCGGCGTGCACATCTGAAAATGAGTACAAACATTATAGAGATTATATTTATCATTCGAAATAGTTATTTAAGAGAACCGTCAATTTACATCTTTGAATATTAAGAGCATAAATTGCGTTGAGGTTACCCTTAAAAGGAAAATTATTACAATAATCAATTTCCGAAAATAAAAACAAAAAAATGGGTACAACTTTCTTTTTGGCAACGGGAGTAGCTCATGCACAGAACTAGTTCCTATTCCAGTCTTGGCAACTTTTGAGTAGGGTCTTCGAAAGAAGATTAGGCTTGAAGAGCATTTGAATCACATGGTGTCACGTTCACCACACTGGTATAGCAAGGATCCCTAATGTAATGGCATTTGTAATGGGGAGTAGAGTCACAAATATAACAGTGGTCGCAAATATTATAAATATTAAGGCTAGGAAGAAAAAGTGAGAGTTTGCCTGTTTAGGGTTTCAATTTAGGAGATGGATAAAATGTGAATCGTATGTACGATCACGTTGTGCGTCTACAAGTGAAGAGGTGAATGTTCTAAGGAATACTCCTTAGACGTTTCTTGAGTAGGATACAGTAATCTTAATTGTATTGATGTCATCAATGTTCAGACTACAGGCTTGTTGGGGTTCTTAAACTAATTCCAGTTGTCGCCAATTCCTAATAATATTTGCTACCATTGTCATATTTGTGACCAATTTCTTACATGTAGCAAGTGCAAAAAAAACGTCGCTAATTATCTTTGTGACCTATCCCCATCACATTTATTACATTATTTTGAACCTTATTACATTTGGCACTAATTTCGTATTACATTTGGGACCCTTAATTTGGTATTAGTTAAAGCATAAATGTGACCTCAACTTCACAGCCAAACGATTGTACCGCTTAAGTGTCACGCGCATCAGTGCTTGTCAACTGAAGGAAGACGATAATATATAGATTTAGCCAGGGCTAAAAGCGAAGCTCCCATTAATAAATTTATAATTTAAATCAAACAATAAACTTGTAATCCACAAATCAGTTAAGTTAAGGGCACATTCATGTGACTTTTTAGGGAAAGGCTAAGTTATTTCTTACATCGAGCTGATAGCCTTATATGTACACCCAAAAAATAGCAAACATCTTCAATCACATTCAAGAGCCATAATGGCTCTTGATCGCAGTAGATTAGGCCTCGAAAACAAATTCTTGGAAAACAAATCAGGCCAAATTTTTTTGCGTTCGATAGGTTTACTTTACAAATTCTTGCCAACAAATCTGGGGGTGTGTAAACCAACCTTTTATATTCTTTATATATCACATCTGAGGTGAAACAGTACTATTTATCATATAGACCTCGGACAGAAAGCGGCATTTCACAATTTTTCAAAACAAATTGCACTTAGTCAATATTCAGGACGATCAATCGTGGGCTTTTAGCGAAACCGTTCATAAAATCCAAAATCACCCATACGGCCAGCCGGTTCTCATTTCTAGTGCGAGCTGTCAGTGTGGTCGAGTGTTTGAATGAACTCTAATAGAGTTACGCTTCAACATAATGACGAATTTATTATTATTATTTTTTGTTATTTAATGGTTTCAGTTATAACGATGTGTAATCTTATAAAGCGTTTGATACGCGCGACATTTTTGACTACTCCTGCAAGCGATGTTCATGAACGATGAAAACAAACGGCACGTACAAGCGATTAAAATTGCAAGAGAGACTACTAACAATCAATAAAAGACATATAATTCGGTGAAACATTTACAGAGGCAACAATTGTCATTCACGAAGACAGGTATTAAAGTGTGTCTAAAAATCCTGAGTCTTTAAAGCTTAAGTTAATTATGTTTTACTTTAAGCCGGCCTCCCGGTGTTTGCTTTTTTCAAAGATGAACTCCTCGAAGCAAGAAAATCGCTCAAAGGTTTCTTTCTACAGCCAAATTTATAACTAGATATTCTTCGGAACGTTTTCTTTCTATTTGCGGTGAGAAAATATATCTGAAGGCCTTTTAAAGTTCCGTAAGCTTATATCAAACCTGACACTAGGTCAGATCATTGACTCAAATCCGGTGATTTGATAAATGCAAATTTTGCATTTAAGTATCTTTACAGACACAAACAAAAATTCGCAAATAAACGACTCTGTATATATACAGAGTGAAACTTCGCAGTTAATTAATTGCGAGTTTTTTACTCACTCATATATACGAAGCAAAATTTTGCAATTACTTAATCGCGAGGTTTTACTCTAAATACATATTAATTACACTGATACAAATCTCGCACTTAACTATTAACTGCGAAATTTCTGTCTGTTCATAGTAAAAGACTCAAATCTCGCACTTAACTAAATTTCCTTGAGTGCGAAATTTCTGGCTGTTTATAGTAAAAGAATAAAATCTCGCAGTTAACCATTTTTCCTAAACTGCGAAATTTCTCTGTTAGCATGAAAGAACACAAATCTCGCACTAAACAATTTTTCCTTAACTGCGAAATTTTTGTCTGTTTATAGTAAAAGACTCAAATCTCGCAGTTAACCATTTTTCCTTAAAGGCGAAATTTCTCTGTTTACATGAAAGAACACAAATCTCGCACTAAACAATTTTTCCTTAACTGCGAAATTTCTCTCTGTTAATAGTAAGAAACACAAATCTCGCACTTAACTATTTTTCCTAAACTGCGAAATTTCTCTGTTAACATGAAAGAACACAAATCTCGCACTAAACAATTTTTCCTTGACTGCGAATTTCTGTCTCTTTATAGTAAAAGACTCAAATCTCGCAGTTAACCATTTTTCCTTAACTGCAAAATTTCTCTGTTTACTTGAAAGAACACAAATCTCGCATTAAACAATTTTTCCTTAACTGCGAAATTTCTGTCTCTTTATAGTAAAAGACTCAAATCTCGCAGTTAACCATTTTTCCTTAACTGCGAGATTTCTCTGTTTACATGAAAGAACACAAATCTCGCACTAAACAATTTTTCCTTAACTGCGAAATTTTTGTCTGTTTATAGTAAAGAGACTCAAATCTCGCAGTTAACCATTTTTCGTTAACTGCGAAATTTCTCTCTGTTTACATGAAAGAACACAAATCTCGCACTAAACAATTTTTCCTTAACTGCGAAATTTCTGTCTGTTTATAGTAAAAGACTCAAATCTCGCACTTAACCAGTTTTTCCTTAGCAAGTTTATTTTAAATTTAATATAGCTTACAAAGCTTGTGCCCGCAATTTTAATAGCGAAGGCTATTCGAGGCAGGTACAAGAGAAAAAAGAAAATTCTATAAATACATTAAACGAACAATCCTAGAAGCAATCTAGTTTGTCGTGTGGTTTCCCGGGGGGGGCACTTGGGTATTTTTTGGGTGGGTATGTGCCGCCCGGGACTCCAAATTGGTACCCCGTTCGAAAAAAATTTCCCCTAAAACTGATACCCCGTTCTAGAATTCGCCCCAAAACTGATACCCTGTTCTAGAAATGGGCCAATTTTCTATACTCCGTTCTAGAAAGCTGTAAATTGAAATAGCCCTGTTTTTTAAAAAGATTATTCTTTATTTGTTCGACTTATATATCAAATAAATGCCTCTTCATAATCAGCCACAATTTTAAGCAGAAGTAAAGTCGTGATCCGCAATTTTTTATACCCCGTTCTAGAAAATGCCTCTGAAATGGATACCCCGTTCTAAATCAGGAGCTTCAAAATCACGACCCCGTTGGGTGGCACATACCCGTATAGGTAATGTATGGGAGTAACCCCCCCCCCCCGGGTGTGGTTTATAGCCAGAGTGAGACAGGAAGGCAGACTGTACTTCATAGGGAGGACACTTTACACAAATTAGATATTTCCCGACTCAGACCAATTTGTGGTCTTTTTTCAGCTGAATGTCAGCAGAAAGGCCGGTCTTTCAGGCTCTGTTATTTGCGAAATATTTTTCCCGTTTTTGCTGTTGGATGAGTGGCAACAAGCTCAACTCCAAAAATGCTAGAAAGCTTCAGTATCATGGCCATCGATTTATGGGTACTTAGTACTTAGGAAAAGAGACGAAAAACACAGCTGAACACGTCTTCATGAAGAAAATCTTTCATCGGGCGTGCGTAAATAAAGA
>NC_133201.1:27491297-27523797 GCF_958299795.1 Porites lutea | reverse complement strand
TACTCATGTCACGGATGGAATTTTACTCAAGGATAATAGGCTTGTTATCCCATCCCCATGGAAAAAAGATATTCTCTAAAAATTACATCTGAGTCACTGTGGGATTGAAAAAAGCAAAGAAAATGCAAGAATGACAATATTTTGGCCAGGCATGACTAAAGATATTGATGAGATGGTTTCTAGCTGTGAAAAATGCATGAAATATTAGAGCAAACAACCCAGGGAACCCATGCAAACTTGCGATGTCACTTTATTACCTTAGCAGACAGTTGCTTGAGATATTCTAGAACCCAAAAATTAAAATTATCTTGTGGTCATTGATTATTATTCAAAGTACATTGAGGCACTCCAACTCAAGGGTAAAGCAAGTCAAGATGTTATTCAGGGTCTTGTGAAATCTTTTTGAGGCATGGATACCCCCAAACACTAGTGGCTAACAACATGCCCTACAACTCCAGAGAAATGCGTAGTTATGTCCAAAGATGTTATGTCAATAGGTCATTTATATGATATATCCGTTTCCGTTATACTGACCAAATTCTTAACATGGTAAAGAAACAGAAAACCTGACATAAAATCCCTTTAAAAGGGAAACCTTTAATTCTCAAATAGAAATTTCTGTTCCATCTAGAGATATCAAAGGGATCTCTGGCCATTTTAAAAGACTGAAAGAGTTGGGGTCAATCAAAACTTCCGCTTTTCGATAAACAGTCAAATTTAAACAACATGGTTCACACACAAGGTATTGAATTGTTCACGATGAATGGTATTGAGTACAAATATTTTTTTAAAGAAAAATACACCGTTTCAAAGACTGACTGATCAACTAAAATGGAAATTATTTTACTGCTATGTTATGAGAATCGAATTGGCACGAGGAGGAGATAAATTCTACTTTGCTTCTTTTATGCTCTTTGAAATACTTTTTTAAAAGTATCTCAAAGTTAAAAGTAATTTATCCATGACTTGTTTGCTCGGTGAACGTATTTAAACTAACAAAATTGTTTACATCAGGTAACTAACCTTGTACGAAGCCTGGTTATAGCATTGCTTGCAGGAGGAACTTTCATGACTATAACCCAAGTCTAAATTAACACCGTCTTATTAAACACCTGCAAGCAAACCCTAAACTTGAGCTCTAATGGCTCTGACTGCAATAAAGATTAAATAAGCTCGACGAAAGTTTTTGTTTTTTTTAATGGTGAACGAAATTTAAATACATAATTATCTTCTCTCCATAGGGGCTTGTTAGGGATAATGAAACTAATAATTTAAATGGAGTAGAACAAAGTTAAGAACCCAAACTGATGGAAAGCGAACCAGTTGGGTATTTTACAAACATGGCCGAATATTACAACATGGGAATATTGGTAACAAATCAAGGAAGCGGTAAGGGCCAGACTTAAACTCGGAACCTCCGGATTACAAGTCCAGCATTCTAACCACTCGGTCACAGTGTCACCTTCAAATTGCCTCCCTCAAATTACTGAGCAGGTGAGGCTTGAACGTTTTAATTCAAACGAAGGTAAATATTAGTTTTTTTCTATATTGCCAATATTATTGCACAAAACTCGCCATGAGTCCCTTCATAAGATATCGTGAGAATTGCTAAGTCCTTCCTTTTTTATCAAGGAAGTCGGTTGCTAAAAAACGACCGTGAAGTCCTGCTGACTGATTCTAATTTGGCATAAGCTGATGTGACTGACAGTTTAACTTTAAATTATCGCAAAATAGATGGCGGTTGCTATTTTAATTCTTTTTGGATTATTCAAATTTTGCTCAGCTACTCACCGAACAGCCAAGTAACAAATTACACATTTTTTATTTTATTGTATTGAGGTATTGCTCGTTCACCCAAGGAAACCTAAATGCTTTTGTTAGAAGCAGAATATATTTTCTCCTAAATATCGTAGTGGTGAGGCAAAGAAAGATCCTCTGGAACAATTTTTGTCTGCAATCTTTAAACATTCGCATTGATGACACAATGTGTGACATCAGGTAGAGCAAAGTGGCATCTTTCATTGGTATTCGTGATCATCACAAAATGTAGACGAGAAAATTAGCTCCTATAGCCCAAGAAGAATAAAGCATCAAGAAATTGCTTCCAAATAAAACGATTTTTTCATGACTCCAGCGAAGTATAATTTGCCTTAGTGGTAGGCACCAAAAGAACACGTATCTTCAAATGTAATGATCACCGTTTAGAGGGACTTTTTTCTATCCTTTTTGAGACCTTCAGGCCTCAGAGAAAAATAATTTTAAAGGACGTGTAAACTTATCGTTGACAATGAAAACGATGTTTCTCCGACATAGCCAAAAATCAATTAATTCAAAATTAAAATTCAAAGGTAGCGAGTGAAAACCATCGAGAGCTTTTTGAATCCTACTATCTCTGAAATTTGCACAGTATATTAGCTTTCCAAACAATTATTAAACATCAACAGTATCACACACTGCTATATCTCAATGAAAGTTAGGGAAGATTTTACTTACTGACATGATTTTTTTTCAGAAACGCTAAAAACCGAAATAATTATCAAACCATTTTTTATTAAACCTCTCGCAATTTTTCCCCCTACACTGAGGGAGGCTCTCTAATTTTTATGGAGTTGCTTAATAACCCAAACCTTCTGCTGACTTTCCGTTAATGGCACAACATACAATTAGCGGGGAGATCTTTACAAAACGAATTTGTCAGCAAGGATAAAAATGTTTTACAGAAAATACGTGAACAATATTCTGCACAAAGTTCTTGTTTACATTAAACTGTGATATAACTTGTTCCACCCACACAGTATTAGCTAATAGAACTAGCACAAAATGACAAAAAAATACATTTTAATACACGTATCGTTTGGGAGACTACATAAATAGAGCACAGCGGAAGCTTTTAACTTCTTAATTACCCAGGTTCTGTGGGAATAAAAAAAAATCCTGCCGCTTAAGATTTAATAAGGCTGCTATAATTTATATGTTGAATAGAAAATGCACGAGCTATCACACACTAAAAGGAAACATTAACATCGAGGATGAAATTTCTTCAAATTTTCTTTTCGTGAACGTTTTTCTTTTTAAAATTTAAATGAGTGACACGAATATGTGAACGTAAGATATTATGCAGACTACCTGGTATTGAAAAAATACAAAAAAATAGAAAACAATCTAATACGATGAGCCACCTGCTAAAGCTGTTTAATAGCCAAAGTTACTAGAAAGCGAATTTGTAAATCAACGGAAACCTTAAGTTAAGGTGGCTGAACAAAGTTTCTCAACAATTGCTTTATCCCTTTACTGTACATGTTAACATCTTAATAATTTATCATGTTCGAAGCTGTCCAATCGACGATTTCGGCAATTGGCGAGTTTAGGGTACCCTCTAACCTTCTGAAAGAGGTGTAGCTCGTACTAGTCAAGCCATATGGTGAACAAATTGTGCACTCTGGGGTAAAAGCACCGAATTTGGCATGGTAATAGTACTCGGGCTGCTGAACAATATTAGCTATGGACCCCAGTCAGGGGGGACATTTTATACTCAGGGGGTGGGGCGGTTGCAGTTTCCAATTTAACTGCCGTTATTGAAAAGAAAGCTGCTATATCAATAGGGAATGGTGTCCTAGGGAAGTTTAACAACGTCTATTTAATCCAACTTTCTAGGTGGCGTGGGGTGGAGGAGGTTTCAACACAGCTTAGGGGGAGGGGTAGGAGTATCTCTGTTTGCATGTTTGTATAAGTTTATGTTGTGAGGAAGAATACAATGACCTTTACTGAATTCTGGGATAATTTTAAATCATTTAGGAATTAGTTTCTCCTCTGAACTTATTCTTCATCTCCATGGTAGTGGAGATGGTGGTGGTGGTGTCGATGGGGGGGGGGGGGGGGGGGGGGATGGGTGGGTTTTTCCCGGTGTAGTAAGCGCATGTTTCTTATATTATCAGTTAATCAACCTGCGGAAATAAACTAGATGACTTAAGGCACATTTTTAGGCTATTTAATCACCTGATCATCGTTACATTATTCTTAAGAAAATAGCAGGCGGGGGTGGGGGGGGGGGGGGGGGTGTGTCCCGGTCCCGTTTCACGTGTAAATTTTGAAAAATTTCACGTATCACATGCGTTATAAACCATTTTTCACGATCCACGAATTTAGTCATCAACCGAAACCGGAAACTGCGCATGAAAATCCCCTCGCACCCAGGGTACCCGTTACTCAAAGGGGTAAAGAACCGAAAACCACAGTCATCATGGATCACATTTCGCAGTTCAGTAAACGATGGCATCTTCTTTTCTTATCAGCAAGTCGGCAACGTGATCTGAAAAGGTGTTAACGAGCACTCGAAACCATCGTCTCATTGACAAATACAATCTATTGGTACGAAACTACCGCTCTATGCGACAAGGAGATAAGTAAAACTCTTCCAGAGCGAGTGCGAATTTAACTTAACAGCAAATTTCAACTCACATTTCTGTCAAGATCAGTAGAAGCTCCTCGGTCTTCTTCTGAGTTCCTTTCGTGTCATTGTATTCCAACTCAACTCTCTCTCCAACGCGTAACTCTTTTGGGACATGTTTAAGGGAAGTGTTCCCGCAGAATCCTTTGTGGTGCATTACACCGCTTTTCCATGCCCAGTAGCCCATTGTCGCATTACGCTTTGGTCACGTTTCGCACCCAGGGTATCATCTTTGCTAGGCAACTCTCTTGGTGTGCTGATATAGTGGAGAAGTTCTCGAGGTTTCTTCCCTTTTGTGCAAATAGCCGAAACTTTTTTGGCATCATTGACTCTTTGACTCCGGTTTGTGTGGTCAGACACTAGGATAACAAATCTCTCAAGTACCGGGGCATAGTGTCTTGAACACCCTTCAAAGTTTCCTAAGGGATGTAAAAAGTTCAGTGGCTTCTCCATAAGCCAGCCTTGTGGCCCAGGCGGTTTTCTCGTCCTAAGAAAGGGGATGTGTGATTGCATTTTGTGATTACATAATAAAAGTACAACATCTTATAACACTTTTCATCACTCGAGAGCCCTTATGATTGCTGTGCCATGTAAAGAACCAGTTGCAGGAGGAAGAACTGGGGTTATGGTGGACTTTATCGGCACCAGGAGACTTACACATAAATTTGAAGTGGATTCTCAGGATGAATCTTCGCGACGTCGAATCGCAAAGTTTAAAAAGCTATAAAGAGCAGCTCGATTCTGTATGATTTTGCTTGACTGTCTCTCAAAACTAGCTCCATCGGTCCAGGATGATCTCAATTATACCTTTTAAAAACTGAGAGATGTGAGGCTTGTTCACTCCACACATTGCTGTTATCAAATGTGTCAAAGATTTGTGTTGTGAACTTGCTGTGAAACATCACAGCAAATATAGCACTGCTCCAGTCTCAGCAGACATCTGCAGTCATATAACTGTTATCAGACGTCTGATTTTGTATGTTATGTTACATAACTGTTATCAGACGTCTGATGTTATATGTTATGTAATATAACTGTCATCAGACGTCTGATAACAGTTATATGATGTCAGACGTCTGCTAACAGTTACAAAAATCAGACGTCTGATAACAGTTATATGACATCAGCCGTCTGATGTCACATAACTGTTATCAGACGTTGTGTAACATAACATATAAAATCAGACATCAGAACGTGTGATGACACTTATATGACAGCAGATGTCTGCTGTCATATATGTTATATAACTGTTATATATGTTATATGTGTATACTGTTATACAGTTATACAACTGTTATATAACAGTCATATAACTGTTATATGACTACGCTATTGTTATATAACTGTTATATAACAGTTATATATGTTATATAACATAGTTATTCAAATAGAAGCTGAATTTTGCACTACGTAGTCTTCTTCTGCATTTTGTAAAATACATTGGTGTCAACAGACGAATACTTTTCGCACGACAGCTCACACTGCGAAAATGTAGCCGCTGCTCGCAGGGTATTTGTTACATCGATCACTACTGACAAAACCCACACGTGTAAGCCGGGTTCGACTCCCGCGACACTGTTTTCTGTATCTTTGTACGTTTTCTTTTTTTCTGTTTGGCCTTTTTTTAACACTACTTTTCCTTTTGGCCCTTTTTTCTTTATTCTTACTGCTCACCTTGCTACTCATCCACTCGGATCAATATCCGGAGTTTTATTTTGGAAAAGGGATTTCAAAAGCTGGAAAAGCTCTTGATCTGCATACATGTACTGGCCAAGCTTACGACCAGAAAAAAAAAACATAAGCTGTCAAGACATGTCCCTCCTCTGAAACAGCTGAATTTTTTTTTCAATGTTAGTTGACATCATGACAAACAACACACAGTACACCACAACTGCACTAATTTATACCCAACACCCGCTAGTGACCCACTGGCGAAAGTTAAACTTGCCTTTTGTACATCTTCTTAATCATCAATATTATTACCCTAGAATCTCTACTGGGTTTGCCCCCCAAAAATAATTAAACAAAACCGTTTATTGCTTTTCGGGATTTAATTACAGAATTAGAGATGTATGCCCAATACAGTATTAAAATGCGGTAAAGCAACAAGATTCAATGCTCATAGTCTCTCACAAATACCTGTCATTTAGTTTCCTCTTTCAACGCTACAGCTAAGCGAACTTTGAGAGGAATGATATGGGGTTCCACTAGATCTGAGAGCTGAAAATACACAATGTCAAGTATAATACATCCTTTGATAAACCTCCTATTGCTGTGTCTAAACTCCTCAATCTTGCTTTGCACTGGCCCTCAAAAGTGTGACCGGTCGGTATGATTGCCCGTAAAATTTTCTCGACGATAGAAAGGAATCTTTAAAATTCATTAAACCACTGGACATTTCATTCCAAAAAAGTACTTAAGTCTAGTTTTCTAAGACCATAGAAACCTTCAAATCTCCAAATCTAAGAAATCGGAACAGTATTTTCGTGATAAAATCGAATTTTTTATCCGTCTCTTCGATAAACACTTTGCTCGCCATTTTGAAAGTCACTGACGCGAGACGTGACGTCTTACTGGCAGGCGGACTGTACCACAGATTTTCATGGAGACACCTCCCCCTCCCCCGGTTGCATGTGATACAAAAGTCGTGATGTTTTTATTACTAGATAGGACTGCACATACATCTTCCTGTTGGCCAACTTGTATGGGCCAGACAATAATCATCGAAGCACCAAGTAATTGAGACCTTTGCGTGCATAATGGCAGTCTTGTATAACCCCTACGTTAAAGCAATAGTATTTTGTAGTTACTTCCGCTTTATCTAAACCTAAGAGGAATATAAACTACTCATTTTAAAATGGATTAGTACCTTTATAATGCAGTATTGCTGCAATTTAAACTTTAGTGAGAAGTTAGCCATAAGAGCGATCTTTGACATAATCCAACAAAATTCGCGTGAAAAGAGTTTCTTGTGCCGATCAATAAACTTTGGTTTTTGATTTAAGAAGGTATAGACTGTTCAAATCTGTAATTAAATAAAAAAATAAACAGCCGCACTTTCAAGAAAACGCACTTTGAAAATCGCCGAAATTCGCTGTCTTGTAACAGTCACGCAGCATACCCGGCAATATTATTGTTAAACTAAAAATATGATTTTAAGCATCCAAAACGTTTATTATTAGGTGATTTAGCTTCAGAAACAAATCCACGCACTAATTCCTTCACGGAAAATTGTTTTAGACCGGAGAAATTGGCATTGTTTTTGGTGGTTTTTAGGGCTTCCCTTGGCCAAAAACTAGGGGGATGGCCAGTCTCGGGGTGAAACGCCGTGAAATCTTGTTAATGTCACCAGAGTTAATCTTATCAGCTTGGTTTTAAATGCTAAAAAAATAAAGGAAATCAGATAACCCCAATCTTTTGGCACCGCCCAGTTTTCTCTGACAATGGCTCTTAATTTCGTACCTGACATTTCTTTTAAGTTAAGTCTGAGCCTCAATGCTTTTCTTGTGTTTTATTCCAGTAAGCCTCAAAGCCAAGAAATAACGGATGATTTGTTTGTTTCCCGAAATTGTCCCCTCAAAGAAATTCGAATTTCCCGTCTGCAGTACACTGGAGACGTACTGTCAATTAAGGTGGCTCCCTAGAGTAAATTGGCCGTGCGCATGCATTCGCAGCCTGAGCACTAGTATGGCGCGAGCTTTAAAATCCACGCGACGTCGACGCGAAAATTAAAACAAACATGGCCTCTCAGTTTCGAAAAATTCCCCCCCAAAAAAACTTTATTAACTTTCTGTTGAAGCTCATTGTGCAAACAGTTTGATTGATGTAGGTCAAACATTTGTGAGAGGAGACAATGTTACACCGGTTACAAGTCACTATCGATCTCCATAAGAGTAAATTCTATGTAAAAACAAAGCAGAAAATTTCCAAATACATCAATTCTTTCGCTTCGAAAGTAGACAAACGTTAAATAATCGAAGTAAATGGTGAGTGGAAACTTTACTAAGAAAACAAAAAAGTTATTACACTAACCCAGAAGGAAGCAATGTTGCTGTTTCTAGTCTTTGGTTCAAGGTCAGTGGAAAGATCTGAAAGATCGAGCCAATTCCCGAATAAACCCTGAAGATTATCTTCACTGGCGGGAGCTTCTCGGTCACTTTATTTCTCTTACATTTGATTTGATTGAAGAAATTTTGGAAGTGGCTTCAAGACAAGATTACAGGGAGTGTAAAATTTTCTTTGTTTTGCCGACTCTATCACATTGTTTAAAAACTTATCAGGAAAATGGTTTCCCACTTAAATTGCCTCCTAATCGGAGAAACCTTTCCATCAACGAACCAACATCCTTGTACTTTTTCTTGTTTTAAACGTCCTTCAACGCACACGCAAGATGCACTAGAAAATGTTTTTGCACAACGAGAAATAATTTTACTCACAGATTGACCCTTGACGAAAGGAATAGTTGTCCGTCGAGACCTACACTGTAAATGAAAAAGATCTGTTTGAGCCCCAAAGTGTCAATTCAGCCCTGCAGGCCAAAGTCTGATTCAGCCCTTCTTGGAGCCATTTGAGCACAATTTAGGCCGAAAAAGCTCTATCAAAAGGCTATTCCAGCCCACGGTAGGGCCCATTTCAGCCCTGGGACCAAATCAGCCCTAGCTAATTGGACTGTATTGGCCCTGATTTAAGGGAGCCAAATTAGACCCAAAAATAGGACTGTATTTTACTCACCGAAACGGCCCTGATTTTAGGGCTAAAACAGATCTTTCTGATCTAGAGTGGTACGGTCTTGTACGTGTGGGGTCATGTAGCTGAGGACATGATGTACGATTTATAGATCGGCGCCATCTTTTACAGCAGACTTTTCTCCCTAAAGAAGAACAAAGTTGAAAAAGTACCCGGAGGTGGGCTGTACACTGCAAACAGTGTACAGAAGATTAGGAAATGAAGGGCTTATTGCGATCCTTGCACAACCACTGTCTTCATCTCCAATGATCGCCATCCTCCGAGTGACCACCACGGTTAGAATTTTAGCTACAACAGTCAAGTACTTTGAAGAAAACATCCGGTGTTAGGTATAAAATTGAATCCGCTATCTTTCCTTTTTCAACTGGCGAGATATCACCATAATGATACTAATAAACGGCCTCAAAACAATGACTTTCGTACTTTTCGAAGAAACCACATGTTTTCGGTAGCTTTGTGCATTATGCACATGAGGGCGTGATGGCTCGCGCGCGTATTTTGCTCATAAGACCCCAAACCACGCGTAGTTTTCGGATTTTTAAGACGTCAACGTAGTTAATTAACCGTGAATTTCTCGCGTTTTCTTCGGTAATTTTTTTGCAACATCGCCTCATTTCCTAACAGTTGCAGTACCTTTGTACTGTCCTTTTTTTGTTAAAATCTGTAAGAGCTAAATTCCTCCATTAAGAAAAATTACAAATTTCAAAATATTGGTAAAACTGTTGTAACGACCCCATGTTCTTTCCACTTTAAAATGTTAAGCAATATCGTTAATATAAAGTGGCAAAGTTTAAAGACATTTCACCGAGGGAAATAAGAAATATTACGAAAAAATGATCAAAAATGACAAAATTACTGCCTGTCTAAGGATGCGATGTTGCCATGGCAACGGCCTTAATCCAGAAAATGAAACTTGATAAAGAAGCCTTCTTATATGGGTAACCTTGGCGGTGAATCTCGTCAACAAAATCGCAAAGACAAAGTAACTAGATTTCGTTCTGTAACGTATGCTAGATAGCTAGGGTTATTTGTAAATACGCTAGGGAGCCACCTTAAATTCGCAGAAAGCTAAATTCTTATCGAACGAAAAAAAAATGCTGAAAAGGAAAAAGATTTAAGGTTTTAATAAAAGCTAGCTGAGGAAATTTTCAGGTTAAGAATAGAAAAAGAAAACCAAACGTAATAAGAAAAGAAAGAAAGAAATTAGTGAGAGAAGAATCTAGTTGAGGTAGGTACTTGACTTTCACTAACATTTAAGATTTTGACATGTAAAAAATAATGCAAAATATCATTTCTTTCGGGGTCGTATCTCGATTAGAAACACATCCTTTCAAGTAGTATAGAAGGGATGTTTTACTCCTCTTTTTTGGGGGGGAATCTCATTAAGGTGGGGGGAATAAATTAACGTCGCTGACGTCATAGGCTATTGTCTTGATCTCATGAATAAAATGCGCAGGAATCTCATTAACTTGCGGTGGAATCTCATTAAGTATATCCAGTTTGACGGGTTTATCAATGATGTCATGTTCTATTTTTATCTTGTGGCGGTCATGGTTGGTATAACCGGTTTGACAGGTTTTAGTTATTTTCGGAAGATGATGTCATATGTATTCCGGGGTACTATGATGTCATAGTTGTTTTGATTGGTTGACCGGAATTAGAAAGACGCTCATTAGCTGTCTCGTTTGACGAAGCATTCTGGTTGGTTGCCGTATTTTTTATTGTTTGAACGGCATAAAAGCCTGCTCACTGCCTTCCCGCATACTAATTTGGATTTCCTGCATACTAATTAAGCGTCTTCCTCCATATATAATGAAGTGGATAGGTTTACTAATAAGCGTCACTCTACTTCAATAGAAACAATAGGCTTGCCTAGACTTGCCCGGTAAGTAACTTGAGCTCGGTTTTCTGACCGTCTATTAAAAGAGAAATAGGAATAAGAGAAGCGATCACCTAGCAACGCGAGAAACGGCTTCCTATATCTTATTTAGCGCTAAAACTCAGATATATCAACAAAACACATACAGAAAGTAGAGTTGAAAAGTCTTTATTTGAATTTAGTTTACGTCTTCTTATTTAGCTCTAAAACTCGGATATAAACAAAACATTCACAAAGTGGAGCTGTAAACTCTTTATTTCAAGTTTGTCTGACTATTACAGAACTGTTTTCTCCTTTCTATCTCGAGGACATGAAAAACTATTGAAGTCTTGTCATTTTCACGCACGGTTAATCACTTAATTATGCGAGTTCACAAGCCCAAAGTTGAATACAAATAAGCTCTACAACTAGACCCAAGGGAGCAACCTTGACGTATTATTATAAAACAAATAACTTAACAAGGATCAATTAAAACACGCGACTCATAATTGCTAGCAATAAAACCACAAGAGAGATACCGTTTTCAAAACTTTATTAATAACAGGAAGAGTCAAATACACAGCGATTTGAAAGGAAAAGGGATGAAAATTAATCCATTGACTGACTATTACAAATCAGTTTTTTCTGTTCCAAAATAATCCTTCCGTGACTACACAATTTTCCTATGGCCTCTAAGACAAGAGTTCGACTTTCTTTGTTTCTTGCACTTTGTCTTGTTCTTTGTAGTTCGTCTTTTAGCTTTTGCTTTAAAAGAAGCTTCATTTCTTTGTGACCTTGACAGTTCGTACACTGTTTCTTGTGTCTGCACTGGATTGCGAGTACTTGTTGAGTGATTTTTTCCGGAATTATCCGATTCACTTTCGTAAACGACGACTTTAACTCGAGGTTGTAGTTTCGCCTCTTGTAAATACTGTCTTCGCTGTATGTGGTCTAACTGATGAACATCTGCGAGATGGTTAGCTAATCTGACAAGGTACTTCGCTCCGCACGATGAAATCGGACAGTTTCTGCAAACTCTCTTGTAAACCATGTTGACAGTTCGATGACTGAATACAAATGACATCTTTTTCGCAAATAGTCAGGTTATATATAGTGTCAGAAAGGCCAAACACAGGCCAGAAAGGCCATAACCAGGCCTGAAAGGCCAAAACCAGGCCAAAAGGGACAAAAGGAGACAAACGGGCCATTTCTAGTCATGTGTCTTTATTTTTTCTCAGACACACGCATGGGTGTCGCGCATCGCTAGTCACGCAACAGCTCTCAACATTGGAATCATCATCTTTATTAAGTGTAATCACAAATAACAGTGCCTAATTAAAAAAGTTTTGACCGTGAATTAGTAATTGGTATTTCAAATTTCAGATTTTTTAATTTATTGTACAAGTTTACTATTATTGCTATTATTTTCAAGTCAGCAATACAACACTCTTAAAGTTTGGTTGTTTACAGTTTTTATTGAAGCGCAACAACCCAAAGGTCTAGGAAAAATTATTCTATAACATTCATAGTTGGACTAGTCTTCATCTTGTGGAATGGGCTGCTGTTGATACAGTCGATTGAGTAAGAATTTTCGCTTATCGATCGCTAGTTCTGTCGATTCCAACCAATCAAATCCTTCTGTGTCTTTAAGCTCTTTTTGAGTTTCCATCACTTTTTTGAAGGTCCATTTGGGGTCGATGTGGGGTCGATGTGGGGTCGATGTAGGGTCGATGTGGGGTCGATGTGAGGTCGATGTGGGGTCGTGAGGGTTCGATGTAAGATCGATTATTATTTACGAAGGAGAATGCTTAGTAGCCCCGCCTTCACCAATTTTCTATAAAAGAGGCGCGTTGCTCTCTGAAGTTTAGCTTCCTATCAGAACGTGTGCGGTTCAAACCAAAGATGACGAGCACAGGCTATACCTTATACCTTCAACAAGGTGCTGGAAAATATGAAGACAGCGAAGAAAGCGATTTCTCCCAAGAAAGCGAAAACTCTAGCCAAGGAACGGACTCTTCCCAAGAAGAAGAAACAGAAACCTTAGAGCCTTGGTCACGCATTCGTGGTGAAGCCGAGAAACGCCATGAGACCCAGCATTGATCAACGCATTGATCAATGAGTACGAAGGGGACGGAGATTCAGAAAATGTGGCCCGCGTGAAAGCCGAGAACGCTCTTCTTCCTGTTTACAGAAAAGAGCTAAGAAAAGTACTCTTAGAGAATCTACAGTGGATGCGTGCAATGAAAAAAGATCCCACCTTCAAAAAAGTGATGGAAACTCAAAAAGAGCTTAAAGACACAGAAGGATTTGATTGGTTGGAATCGACAGAACTAGCGATCGATAAGCGAAAATTCTTACTCAATCGACTGTATCAACAGCAGCCCATTCCACAAGATGAAGACTAGTCCAACTATGAATGTTATAGAATAATTTTTCCTAGACCTTTGGGTTGTTGCGCTTCAATAAAAACTGTAAACAACCAAACTTTAAGAGTGTTGTATTGCTGACTTGAAAATAATAGCAATAATAGTAAACTTGTACAATAAATTAAAAAATCTGAAATTTGAAATACCAATTACTAATTCACGGTCAAAACTTTTTTAATTAGGCACTGTTATTTGTGATTACACTTAATAAAGATGATGATTCCAATGTTGAGAGCTGTTGCGTGACTAGCGATGCGCGACACCCATGCGTGTGTCTGAGAAAAAATAAAGACACATGACTAGAAATGGCCCGTTTGTCTCCTTTTGTCCCTTTTGGCCTGGTTTTGGCCTTTCAGGCCTGGTTATGGCCTTTCTGGCCTGTGTTTGGCCTTTCTGACACTATATATAACCTGACTATTTGCGAAAAAGATGTCATTTGTATTCAGTCATCGAACTGTCAACATGGTTTACAAGAGAGTTTGCAGAAACTGTCCGATTTCATCGTGCGGAGCGAAGTACCTTGTCAGATTAGCTAACCATCTCGCGGATGTTCATCAGTTAGACCACATACAGCGAAGACAGTATTTACAAGAGGCGAAACTACAACCTCGAGTTAAAGTCGTCGTTTACGAAAGTGAATCGGATAATTCCGGAAAAAATCACTCAACAAGTACTCGCAATCCAGTGCAGACACAAGAAACAGTGTACGAACTGTCAAGGTCACAAAGAAATGAAGCTTCTTTTAAAGCAAAAGCTAAAAGACGAACTACAAAGAACAAGACAAAGTGCAAGAAACAAAGAAAGTCGAACTCTTGTCTTAGAGGCCATAGGAAAATTGTGTAGTCACGGAAGGATTATTTTGGAACAGAAAAAACTGATTTGTAATAGTCAGTCAATGGATTAATTTTCATCCCTTTTCCTTTCAAATCGCTGTGTATTTGACTCTTTTTGTTATTAATAAAGTTTTGAAAACGGTATCTCTCTTGTGGTTTTATTGCTAGCAATTATGAGTCGCGTGTTTTAATTGATCCTTGTTAAGTTATTTGTTTTATAATAATACGTCAAGGTTGCTCCCTTGGGTCTAGTTGTAGAGCTTATTTGTATTCAACTTTGGGCTTGTGAACTCGCATAATTAAGTGATTAACCGTGCGTGAAAATGACAAGACTTCAATAGTTTTTCATGTCCTCGAGATAGAAAGGAGAAAACAGTTCTGTAATAGTCAGACAAACTTGAAATAAAGAGTTTACAGCTCCACTTTGTGAATGTTTTGTTTATATCCGAGTTTTAGAGCTAAATAAGAAGACGTAAACTAAATTCAAATAAAGACTTTTCAACTCTACTTTCTGTATGTGTTTTGTTGATATATCTGAGTTTTAGCGCTAAATAAGATATAGGAAGCCGTTTCTCGCGTTGCTAGGTGATCGCTTCTCTTATTCCTATTTCTCTTTTAATAGACGGTCAGAAAACCGAGCTCAAGTTACTTACCGGGCAAGTCTAGGCAAGCCTATTGTTTCTATTGAAGTAGAGTGACGCTTATTAGTAAACCTATCCACTTCATTATATATGGAGGAAGACGCTTAATTAGTATGCAGGAAATCCAAATTAGTATGCGGGAAGGCAGTGAGCAGGCTTTTATGCCGTTCAAACAATAAAAAATACGGCAACCAACCAGAATGCTTCGTCAAACGAGACAGCTAATGAGCGTCTTTCTAATTCCGGTCAACCAATCAAAACAACTATGACATCATAGTACCCCGGAATACATATGACATCATCTTCCGAAAATAACTAAAACCTGTCAAACCGGTTATACCAACCATGACCGCCACAAGATAAAAATAGAACATGACATCATTGATAAACCCGTCAAACTGGATATACTTAATGAGATTCCACCGCAAGTTAATGAGATTCCTGCGCATTGTATTCATGAGATCAAGACAATAGCCTATGACGTCAGCGACGTTAATTTATTCCCCCCACCTTAATGAGATTCCCCCCCAAAAAAGAGGAGTAAAACATCCCTCCTATACTACTCTTTCATTATTATTATTTCTTTGCAACAGCAGATTGAGATTTTTAACTGTCTTACCCTAATTGATGTTGTCTTTATGTAGCGAGTGCCCGCATTAACTAAGATGTTGCTATCAGGTAACTCAAATTGGCTCAAAGCAGCTCTTGTGCATCTCTGGGGGGACTTGTACGATGATAAGCCAATTAACGTTTTTAATTACTAGAAACGGCTGGATAAAACTGGCCAAGTTTGGAATTATCAAAATTTCTACTTGGCTTCGAGGCTAAAGAGAATAAAACAAAAGAAGTAAATTATTAAGGCATGAATCTCAGTGCGATTTATTGTTTAATACCCGTAGCAGCCAAGTATAAATTGTAATAATTCGAAACCTGCCTTTTTCATTACAGAACAGGTGATCACACGATTTTTAATGTAGTTTTAGAAAAGAAATTAATCGATTTAAAACAGGACTGAGTATATCCCCGATGGGCCGATATCCAAAATGCACAGGACTATACTGTACTATTATTAACTTATAGTTACTTAGTTTCTTATTATTTATTTTGAACTTTTTTATTAGTCTTAATTTAGGGCTCCTATTGATAACAGATATACTTTTAAGTATTCTGAAGGGATTACCCTAGTTAAATAAAGGTTTACTACTACTACTACTACTACTATCAGTCGAGATAAATTTTACAGCCGTTAAGACATGGAATTTTATCTTCTAGTACTGGGGATTTATAATTATCATGCTCCTGTGCTTATCTTATCTCTTTATACAGATATAGTAATAACAAGACCTAGTATTTATCTGGCTGTCAAACATTACGCTTGTTATATAAAAAATACAGTCTCAGTGAGCACTAAGCGACAAATTTCGATAACACCTACATTTCTTTTAAATGATAGTAAAAAAGATAATAATAATACAAGACTGAAATTAATGAGTATATGATACAGGAACTAATCCGCTTTACGCGAGTGAGGGACTCTCTCAATAAGCTTTGCGTTAAATACTTTACTACAGAAATTCTTGAAGAAATTCATCAGGCTTGTGAAGTTAATAAGTCGATTTAAATGTTCTTGAAACAAAGGCAGTCTTAACGTCTTAATGATGCTGACAGTTTCGATGACTGTCAGCCATCTTTATCAAAACTTGAAAAACATTAAAAGTGTCAGAAGCTTTAAATAGGCTTCTGAAGGTGTTAATTATTGCGATAAACGTGCAAAGTCACTCTGTAGACGCCCCCTCCCCCCCTAGTTTGGGGGTGGAGATCCACCCGCAGAGCTTCTACCAATGAACACCATAAATCAGCCATAACAGACCACGTCTGTCAGAACAATCATATTATGAATTGGGAAGCAAGTGAAATAGTTGAGATGGAAAGCGACAAGTTTAAGCGATGGATCAAGGAAAGCATATGTATTAGATCGAACACTCCTACTATGAATAGGGACGAGGGAGCCTATCAGCTTTCTCCCATATGGACACAAGTGATCTCCACCCCCAAACCAGGGGGTAGGGGGCGTCTACAGAGTGACTTTGCGCGTTTATCGCAATAATTAGCACCTTCAGAAGCCTATTTAAGGCTTCTGACACTTTTAATGTCTTTCAAGTTTTGATAAAGATGGCTGACAATCATCGAAACTGTCAGCATCATTAAGACGTTAAGACTGGTTATGTTTCAAGAACATTTAAATCGATTTACTACAGAAAGACTTACTCTTTAACTTCACAGTTCTTCTTCTATGTCGCTTCACAACTTTTTTAACAACTTTTTTCTTCAGGTGAACCTGGTTCTTAGGTAGTTCCCTTCCTTTCTCTCTCAAATCTGTTCCTTCGGATAAAAAATGTTTGGATGTTTAGAATTTAGAAATGTTACGGGGGGGGCATTGAGAAGGTTCAATTAGAACGCCATTACAATAAAAAAATAATAATTTGCTTGTTTACCCCCGAGGCACATAGGAGTTCGTATGAACTCGTTTAAACGTGTCCGTGCGTTCCAGGTCGAATTGGAATTTGGAAATGTTGGTTTTTGAGGAGAGGGGAATACCGGAGTACCCGGAGAAAAACCTCTCGGAGCAAAGGAGAGAACCAACAACAATGAACTGTATATATCGTTTGATGGTTTGCTGAACTAAGACAAGTAATCTGTAGGTAGTCGAAGAACTGCGAATTCACTTTGGCGAGTTGCACATTCAAAGCAGTATAAATACTCGTGCGTATATGAAGAAAAATCAAGTCACGAGTGGGATATTCACGGTATTCACGCTTGCTCTCCTTATGTGTAAGCTACCTTTCATGAAAAATATATATATATATATAAAAAAAGAAAATTAGCTAATTAAAAGGGCAGAAGGGGAAGGCGAAACGCTAGTAATATGAGTTCTGAGGGTGAACCAACCCCCATCCCCCCCCCAAAAAATGAAATTTATGTTGATTGTAACGTGCGTAAAAAAAAAAAAGTGGCCAGTATTGTCGCTAAATAGTTTAAAAGACACTGAAAAAAGTAGATTAGATTTCAATTAAAATATCAATACAATTGATTAATGTCGTTAAATAGATCAACATATTTATTTTTTTTGTATATAATTATTATTGTTTTCTATTTTTTATTTGCGACACAATAATAAAAAATAAGTTAAAAAATGATAAAGGATAATTAGACAAAAGAAGTGGCGGGGAGACCTGACAGAACCTATAGGAGTTTATGATACGTTAATTGGCCTCCTCGAAATACGGGCTAGCGCTGGAGTAAAAGATTGAAACGTTTAAGATCGGTTTCCATATTTACTTAATAATTTAATCTTCAACATTAATTTTTCTCTAAGGAGGAAAGGGATTGAGAAAAATGGCGAGATCTTCTTAGTGTGTGCTTGACAATACGGTAGACGGTAGGCCTGGGAATTTCTTGTGTTGTAAGAGTGGAATTGATTGCTTTGGGAGAAATTGTCCATGGAGGTAAGACTGAATTTTTGGAAGAATACATAAACTGGCCCAGTTGAAGCAAATGGATGTAATGAAATTTTAGTATACCGAGTTCCTCAAAGTTGGGGTCTGTATGAACATTGAAATGTGATTTAACAAGACGGTGGAGATTGGTTTTATAGGCCATAGCCCAAACTATATTGCAATGGTAGGATAAATTAGGGATTGTTTTGTCTCTCTCTCTCTCTCTCTCTCTCTCTCTCTCTCTCTCTCTCTCTCTCTCTCTCTCTCCTCTCTCTCCCTCTCTCTCTCTCTCTCTCTCTCTCTCTATATATATATATATGTATATATATATATATATATATATATATATATATATATATATATATATATATATATATATATATATATATATATATATATATATATATATATATATATATATATATATATATATATATATATATATATCACGGGTACCAGCACATAATTTCAGCCTTTGTGAATTTCTTGTAGTGCTTATCAGGCTAGACAGATCAACAGAGCAGTCTCCAAAAAAGTTCATCTCCTTCCAACTTTAATTTAAATCTGTGTATCCAGTCTCGTTGATAAAAATAATAATACTGTTCTCAAAAATGAGGCTTGTTGGTACTTAAAACAACTATAGAGGTGAACGTCCAAGAAATGAAACCTTGAAAAAGGGTTTACCCTAGCCTCACCGCGATAGTATTCTTCATTTCTTTTTTTCCCTTGTTAATTTCACAACTCAACAACCTTTATAAAGGAGGAATATTCAAATAGAACTTCGTGAAAATACTCATTGCTTCTTGAACACTATTTCGTTCTAGAAAAAAACAAGTCTCTCAACCTAGGATTTGTCACCAATTCAACTGCTGTTCTGCTTTTCTGCTGGTTTTTTCTTTCATCCTTTTGTTTTGTTTGTTTGTTTCTTTCTTTCATGTACAAGTCCCTATTTTCACAAATGGTCTCTTGGTCCTTGTCATCGTACAATGATAAATTCATATGTACAAATTACGTGCAAACACGTTTCAGCTGACTCGCTAATATCTTTGAAGAACTAACCAACGAAAGTGTAATGCTAAACTGACATGCGCTCACAACCTGTGTATTGTTGGAGTCGTTCAGTGTCAAAGCTCAGACTCCAAATTGTATACCGTATTTATTCGATTAACCGCCCTGGGCGCTTATTAAATTTTTGGACCTTGAGAGTGGGCGCTTATTCGAGGCTGGGCGCTTATTAAATTTTCACCATTTTCAGCAAGTAAAGTATGTTTATTTTGCAACAGAACAATAAATGCTAATAACAAAACGAGAGGAAGTAACAAAGCAAGGTTTCTGTAAAATACTCTGAAGAAAACTCCGTCCTCGGAAAAGTCTCTTATTAAAGTTTATTCACTCAAGTGGGTGGGGTGGGGGTGAGCGCCTATTTGAGTTTGATTGGGAGGAGGAGGGGGTGGGCGCTTATTCGAGGCTGGGCGCTTATTAACTTTTTCTGCCTTTAGGATGGGCGCTTATTCAAGGTGGGCGCTAATTCGAGGTTGGGCGCTCATTCGAATAACTACGGTATTTGAATAACAGTAACTTTCCCATCAACCTTAAAAGCGTCGTTGTGTTTTTAACGCCAATTGTGTGCTAGCCTAGTTCGACCGTAAGAGATAAAAGGTTAGCCATCAGGAGTGTAAATTACTTAATCACTCAACTAAAGCACTGGATAAATTATACATTGATGTTCTAACTTCAGGCACAGTTCTTAATCAGTTGCTGCTGACATCCACTTGGTCAACAAAATGTCCATCTCTTGTTTTGGGTGTGCACTTGTCAGGTACGGCGACCACGTATTTCCAGGAGGAATGCTCTTGCGAATGGCAAACAGGGTGGCAAGCTTGCATTCCTGAGTGGTTTGTTTGTTAATTGCCTTTGCCACTTTGCGGAGCTTGGTCCAGAACTGTGAATGGCTGGATTGAAGTTGGACACATAAGATTCTTGGTACTTGTTCTGCCATTTCACCTATGTTCTTTATGCACTTTACTCTATTCTCACTGCTGAGGACAGGTTTACGCAGGAGATCCACGACTTCTTTCTAACGACGAGCCGTTTCCGCTTCTAAAGCGGTGGAAGAGAACTTGGCAAGGCGGTAAAGTTCATTCAATGCCCTACAGCACGTAGTCATCCCTAGTCATCTGTAGTCATCCCAGTCATCCATAGTCATCCCAGTCATCCCTAGTCATCCCAGACATCCCTAGTCATCCCTAGTTATCCCTAGTCATCCCTAGTCATCTCAAGTCATCCCTTGTCATCTCTAATCATTCTCAGTCATCCCTAATCATCCCACTCATCGCCAGTCTTCTCTAGTCATCCCTAGTCATCCCAGTCATCCCTAGTCATCCGTAGTCAACCCTAGTCATCCCTAGTCATGCCAGTCATCCCTAAGCATCCCTAGTCATCTCTAATCATCCTTAGTCATCCCTACTCATCCCACTCATCCCTAGTCATCCCTAGTCATCTCTAGTCATCCCTTCTTATCGCTAATCATCCTTGGTCATCCCTAGTCATCTCTAGTCATCCGTAGTCATCCCAGTCATTCCTAGTCATCCCAGACATCCCTAGTCGTCCCAGTCATCCCTAGTCATCCCTAGATATCCCTGGGTATCCCAATCAGCCGTTGTGATCCTATTCATCCCTAGTCATCTCTAGTCATCCCTAGTAATCCGTAATCATCCCTCGTCATCCCTCGTCATCCTAGTCATCCCAGTCGTTCCTAGTCATCCCTACTCATCCCTAGTCGCCCTAGTCATCCTAGTCATCCCTAGTCATCTTTAGACATCCCTAGGTATCCCAGTCATCCGTTGTCATCCCTAGTCATCCCTAGTCATCCTTGTCATCTCTAATCATCTCAGTCATCCCTAGTCATCTTTAGTCATCCCTAGTCATGCCAAATCTTCCCAGTCATCCTTAGTCTTCCCAGTCATCCTTAGTCCTCCCTAGTCATACCAGTCATCCCTAGTCATCCCAGTAATCCCTAGTCTTCCCTAGTCATCCCTAGTCATCCCCAGTCTTCTCTAGTCATCCCTAATCATCCTTAGTCATCCATAATCATTTCAGTCATCCCTAGTCATCTCTAGTCATCCCTAGTCATCCCAGTCATCCCTAGTCATCCCTAGTCATCCCTCGTCATTCCAGTCATCCCTAGTCATCCCAGAAATCCTTAGTCATCCGTAGTCATCCCAGTCATTCCTAGTCATCCCTACTCATTCCTAGTCATCCCAGTCATCCCTAGTCATTCGTAGTCATCCCGTCATCCCTAGTCATCCTTAGTCATCTAAGTAATTCCAGTCATCCCGAGTCATCCCAGTCATCCCTAGTCATTCCTAGTCATCCCAGTCATCTCTAGTTATCCGTAGTCATCCGTAGTCATCCCTAGTCATCTCTACTCATCCCTAATCATCCCAGTCATCCCTTGTTATCCGTAGTCATCCCTAGTCATCCCTAGTCATCTCTAGTCATCCCTAGTCATCTCTAGTCATCCCTTGTCATCCTTAATGATCCTTAGTCATCTTTAATCATCCCAGTCATCCCTGGTTATCCCACTCATCCCTTGTCATCCCAGTCATCCCTATTCGTCCCTTGTCATCCCTACTCATCCCTAGCTATCCCAGTCATCCCTAGTCATCTCAGTCAGCACTAGTCATGCCAGTCATTCCTAGTCATCCCTACTCATTCCTAGTCATCCCTCGTAATCCTTAGTCATTGGTAGTCATCCCGTCATCCCTAGTCATCCCTAGTTATTCGTAGTCATCCCAGTCATCCTTAGTCATTCCTAGTCATCCCTAGTCATCCGTAGTCATCCCAGTCATCCCTGGTCATCCCAGTCATCCCTAGTCATCCCAGACATCCCTACTCATCCATAGTCACCTTAGCCATCCGTGGTCAGACCAGTCATCCCTAATCATCCTTAGTCATTCCAGTCATCCCTAGTCATCCCTAGTCATCCCAGTCATCGCTAGTTATCCCTGACGCTAGAACTTTCGGGGCTGGGTTTTAAAGACAGAACATACTTCGCAGGTACGGGACTGACATGGAACAGCAGGTTCCCCACCCACTGGAGTGCTTTTGGAGCGAATTGAACTGGTATTCTCTGTGCAGATGCAGCGGTCTGAACACATTTTAAACAGGCTCCTCAGAAGAATTTGAACTTCCTGCCTTCTGTCCTCTGCAAGGTCAGCTTGAGTACAGACATCCTCTGGTCGGCTCCATATGGAGTCTCCAGCCTCTGATCTCTCCAGGTCCTGCTAAATAAAACAACGACAGCCAAATGACGATGAGAAGCTATTATTAATATTCTGTGCAAACTACTTCTTGACCCTAAAGTCTGTGTTGTTAAAAGTATTGTTGGCGATTTGCGGCACGTACCCAACATAATGTGATCAGAACGAACTTTTTCGTCGACTGGCCGGTGCTTGTAAAAGAAGGCCATTAGCTTTTGGCGTGCTTGCCCGTGTGGCAAAACATCTCTTAGGTGTCTCACAGGGCAATTTTCCAGACTAAAATGATCAGTGGAGACTACAGACGGCCCAGCGTCGTCACTTTCAGAGCCTAAAGCTGAGAGAGAACAAAGAGATATGGTTAAATGGGAGTAGACCAATTTGTGGAGTTCATCCTATGTCCAGATTTTACTTTCACTTTTCGGCTAACATAAAACAAACAAGGTTTCTTCTTCCTTAGGGTGTCTCTTTTTGAAAGCTGAGACTTAAGCAGATCCAGACCTCACAGTACAAACTGCACCTAAAAATATGAGCACTGTTCACTTACAAATTCTGTTATCAAAAGCTGCAGTTTACCATCTTGAAGGGTTTTCAACATTCGTTTTGTCGCGCTAAGGTATTTACTAAACCCAAGGAAAAGAGCTGTAGGTGACTCAGTGCGTTAGCAGTAGTTTGTTTTTACCATTAATTTCTTTGGTCATAGTGATACTTTTATCTTAAAACCATCCTGAGAGCATTTAAAATAAGTAAGGCAATGTAATGTGATATTGGTCAAAATACGTTTTTCCTTTACTCTCAGGCCCTTTTTATATGGAGAAAACCTACCCAGCTTTGAAGAGTCACCTGTCCAACCATCTCAACTTAAGTGTTTGAGAGATAAAATTGACCCCTTTGCCTGAGCCAAGAATGCTCATACTGAATTGTCGTAAGGGGTTGACAAGCCTGACTCACGCCTTCCACTCACGTGATTATGTGAAAAGTTTAAGTGTGGCGTATCACTCTAAACCCCCTGTTGTGCAACAATAGCTGGTCTAGGCTAATACGACCCACCTCATTCAACGCTGCTGATATTAGTGAGATGAAAAGGTCAACGTTTCACTGTTCAACGTCTTGTATATTTTTCAAAAATGGTGACAAACAAAAGGAAATACAATGCTGTCAATAGCTTTTAAATTCGAAAAAGATGTCATTTGTAATACAACTAAATATGGTCCATCTTAGCTGATCTTGCTTGAATCCATAAAAACAAATACAGTGTGGAGACACATTGTCAACATAATATGTACATATCCAAATATCTTTAAATAGACTGGAAGTTTTCCTATATCTTCAATTCCCAATGCCTAGGCCCCTTGCTTGAAGCTGTCACATATGGCCAAACAAACTGCTCACTAGATGACAAACAACGCAGTGAGACTTTGACAGAAAGGATGTGAGCTTTTTGAATGATGTAATATCTTTGTTTTACTTGCCCAACTACATCGAATGCCAATATCCAGCAATATGCTTTTTGTACTATGTCACCATTTCATGCAAACGGCCCATTACAAATGACCACTTGCTAAAAGAACCTATTGCTAATTACATATAATCAGAGATAAATAGCCCCCAAAACACTTTCATCAATTTTTATGCACAGCCATTGTTTTTAACGTCTTCTGCCACTAACTGTAGTTAATACAACAAAGAGATCCATCTTGTTCTATCTCTATAATTCCTTGAGGATCCTGTCACGCTATTTACATGTACTTAATCATAACTATAATAAAATTCTCAAATCCGATTGGCTATCAACTGCTCTGATTTCAGCCTTAATAAGACAGTAAGCTTCATGCCTAGGTTATTGAACAGTACGCCTTCATGAGCGCGCTTAAATGAGCTTTTTACACTGCTGGCGAAAATTAGGTCTTGCAATTTCTTGTGTTTTGATTTAAAAAAAAAGAGCCTTATATATCAACAATTTTGTGAAGTTATGATTAATTGGTAACAGAACGCTGTGTCAGCCAATACTTTTTTACTTAAACAGTTCATAAAAATTCTTTCCCTGCCAGAATATCCAATCCAATTCATAAAGAAATGACCATCTTAACTACATATTTAAAAAGATACATATATATATAACAGAAATTTTAAGACATACACCGAAAAATAACCCTTGCATCCTATGTGGTGTGCTCGATTATATATTGAATTGTAAGTAACATTAAAATAATTCATTTGGTTGAAGTAAACAATGAGAAATCCCATTTTCTATATTAAAAAGGCAACATTGGGCTTAGCACCCTCTGAATTCTAGCGCGGAACCAGGCAAATTAGTGGGGGATCATGGGGAGTACATTTCACAAACAGAAAACAAAGAACAGGAATCAAGAGACCAAGGCAGGGAGAAGGGTGGCCCTCTTCATTGCTTTCCCTCACTACCATTCAGTCCATCCCACACTTCCTACTTTTTGGCCCATTCCCCAGATTCATTCCCCACTAAGCACTACTATCTGAAGTATGGCCTAGTTATACATTATCGAACTTTGTCTGGACAAAAATTACATCTCACTTTTGGGTTACTAACACTTTACCGAGTGTAATTTTTGGCTGCATCTTCATTGTGCTGATCTATAAGATACAACATCAAAAAGAGAAACCGCTATCGGTTCATATGCGTAGACATTGGGGCAAATCTTGAGAGCCATGAAAATATCTCCTCACAAACTTCAGTGTTAACATCCTAAAAGATACCAAAAGATAACACCTCGGCAAATTTGTACTGTAAATTTCTCTTAAGGCTATATTATGAAGGGTAAATATTTGTTAATGTCAATTTTGTTTCAATGCTTATCCATTTGGTGGATACTTTAAGTATCACATGATGTATCTATCTCGATATCATGAATTTCCAAAATTATAACAATAATAATTTAATATTTTGGCCTTCTCTATATGCTTGCCTTCCCACTATGAACATGGTGGTGTGTAAGCTGCAAAATTGGTATCTTAATATCTTAATTGGTATCTTAAACATAATATGCTGACTTTAAGCGAAAATAGTATTTCCGACAGTAATGGAAATATTACTGTATTTTTAGATGAAAGAAAATATGATTTCACATTACCTTAAGCTCTTCACAGTCATATGGATTACAGTGTACTTTACACCACTTGTCAACATGATTTTTAAAATGAAGCTTGTCTATGACCATTTCCATATGAGACATTCTTTCAGACGTTGGAGTCATGTGACTTCGCACTTGATTGCTTCCATACTTTTTCAGATGGCATGCGTCATCGTATTTTATAGTGTCTGTTTTAAAAAATGAGAAACAAGAAAGATCAATCATAATGACACACCCACAACCTTTTAAATTCTTAATTTGAAAAAACAAATAAACAATGCTTGCCGACGATAAATTACTTGATAATATTAATAGCGGAGCTCCGCGCGAAGCGCGCCAGCGGAGCACCATAGGTAAATTAATCTACCCATCTCAGAAAATTTGGTAATCACGTGAGCGACCGACCGTCCGTCCGCACCACAGGCATACCAATGTTTACTCTCAAACTTTCCACCTACTTTGGGAGCCCAGGAGAAAGCTGATTGCACATCAATGTTGTCAAAAATTGACACCTGTCAAAACAGGGTATCCGCTGACCAGTATCACTCGACCGTATCGCGGGCTCAGGTGTCGACCCATCAAGGTCGAGTTTTTTTTGAAGTTGTCCGCTGACACCTTACTCGTTTTTAAATGATCGCAGGCTCACGTTTACTTTTTTTAAAATTCATCTCAAATATGTTGTGTTTATGTCAGTATCGCCCCGCACTATTACGATTTTGGTTTCAAACTGACCTCAGACGCAAAAATTCAGCCAGTTTTTTTTAAAATAGAAGCGGGGAAGACCTTTTCTTACCATGGTCACGTGTTGGTCACGCTCCACGTCCAATTTTTATGCTCTGATTGGTTAAAATTTGACAGGTGAGTTCATGCATAAAATTTATGCAGCGTCTTGAAAGTTGTTTACTTTGACAGCTGAAGCTAACAGAATTTAAAGTGAACTTGTGATGTTTTTAACTGTCTTTTTCCACTGGATGTACAAAGTGAAATACAGCTGCTTTCGAGAGTGTTCTCTTATTCATGGCTGGTTTGTTTATTGGGTTTTTGGTTGAGAAATACGTCGTTTGTCAAAGCCGATATTCCGATTTCGGATGGCATCGTTTTTGTTTTTCACCTTGCAGGATGCGTACGAGAATTATAAAGGCTCAAGCGATCCTTACCTTACTTAATGGCTTTCAGGAGCTGCATCTCGAAATATGGTAAGCCTGAGTAATTATTGTATTTATATCTAATTTCATGAAGTCCAGCGGCGCAGTTTATGAAGCTAGTTTATGGACGTTTGTATTACGATTTGACTGAGACACTGATCTGACCTAGTACGAGGTTTGATATGAGCTTAACCTTACAGAACTTTAAAAAGCCTTTAGTCGATGTTAATTCACCGTAAATAGAAAGAAAAGACTTTCCAAAGAATATTTAGTTGTAATTTTGGCTTTATAAAGAAAGCTTTGAGCGATTTTCTTGTCGTGAGTTCATCTTTGAAAACAGCAAACACCGGGAAACCGGCGGCTTAAAACATAAACTTAATCTTTAAGCTTACTAGTAAAGACTTGAGGATTCTTAGAGACACTTAAATACTCAATTGTTGTCTCTGTAAATGTTCCACCGAATTATATTTCCTTATTGATTGTTGGTAGTCTCAAAAGTGTAATTTTCATCGCTTTGCCGTTTGTTTTCAGCCGTTCCTGAACATCGCTTGCAGGAGTACTCAAAATGCGGAGCGTATCAAACGCTTTTTAAGATTACACATCGTTATAAAACCATTAATAAAAAATAGACTCAATAAATTCTTTATCACGTTGAAGCGTAACTTTTTTTAAAATTTCTTCGCAAATTTGGCGCTTGTCAAAAGTTAGAACTGGCTGGCCGTATAGGTGATTTTGGAAATTTTTGAACGGTTTCGCTAATTAAAAATCCACGCGTGCTTCGATGGTCCTGAATATTGAATGAATGCAATTTGTCTTGAAATATTGTGAAATACTGCATTTTGTACGAGGTCTGTATGATAAAAACAGCGCCTCATAGTACTCTTTCTCCTCAGATGTGGTGTATAAAAAAAAACAACAAAAGATTGGTTTGCACGCAGCCGTATTTATTGGCAAGAATTTGTAAACTTGTCCAACGCAAAAAATTCGGCCTGATTTGTTTTCCACGCCTTATCTACTGTGATCAAGAGCCATTATTACTCTTAAATGTGACCGAAGACTATTTTTGGGGTGTACATATAAGGCTATATCAACTCGATACAAGATTTGTTTTACTCCAAAATCACTGAGCTTTTCCCTCAAAAGTCACATGAATGTGCCCTTAAGTAATAATGTTTATTTCTTATATTGCGCAGTCTAGCATGCGATAAAGATATGATCGAGTGCGCATTACAACACTAAAATCTTAAAGTAATAAATGGCTAGTCCAAATAATGATAATAATAATAATAATTTACAATTTTCGGAAAACAATAAAAGTAAAATATGACTTAATAAAAGAACTAATAAAAAGCTAATTTAAAAAGATGTGTCTTTAGTAAAACTTTAAAAATGTTCAATGATTGACATTGTCTAATTTCTAGAGGGAGTCGATTCCATACTTTGGGCGCAGCATTTTCAAACGCCCTATCCCCGAGTGTCTTTTTTGTTCTATAGGTATTGTCCATTAGGAGTATGCCCCGGTATGATCTCAACTGATACCGCGAGCTCTCTTTGATTTTTATCAAGTCTAAAAGATATTGTGGTGCGACGCCGTAGATACATTTGTGAACTAGCATTGCTATTAAGTTAACTGATTTGTGGAATACAAAATTATTCAGTTGTTTGATTTAAGCTATAAATTTATCAATGGGAGCGTCGCTTTTAGCCGTGGCTAAATCTATATGTTATTATTTATATCAAGGCATGTGTTCAAAACAAGGCCCAACTCTGCGCGAGCTCTGCTTGCATTTCCGGTTATGTACTTTCCGATAAGGAATAGAATTGAAACTGTGTTGGATAAATCTGGCCACGGTTGTGGCAGGTTTAATGAAATCAAAGCTAACAGAATCACAACACATCGATATATGTAAACCGATTAACCTACTGAATAAAAGGTGGGGCGACAGAAATCCGCCACAAGCCACACAAGTGTGGCTGAAGCCCCACAGAAAGAAGCAAAGCTCGCGTGAAAGCTGGAAAGCGAAAAATTGTTGGGCAATAGTACGATGAAGAAGAAAAAAAAATGTCAAAACTAAACGTGACGCCAACGAAACGGCAGCCCTTGTCTGAACAGTGACATTGAACGTCTGGTACAAAGTAGAGAGGATAGGAAAATTCGGAGTTAAAATTGCCAACCAAGTAGCAGCCCAATGACTGACCTACCCAACAAGCATAATAACAGAACGAGTTAAGTCATACGAAACAAGAACTAATGCTAGCCAAATAGCAGCCCAATGACTGACCCATTCAGCAGGCATAACAGAATGAATAAGATTAGGAACTAACAACTAAAAGGTTAGTTTAAAATGGTTTTCTAAGCCCACCAAGTAGCAGCCCAATTGTCTGACCTACTTTCGACACGTGGGCAAATCAATTAATTAGCGTGAAGAACTTCCGACCTCAAATAAACTTTCAATGCGTCGGATTTCCAGCGACCAAGAGCACGAATTTACGCGTCAGAATAACCTTTTTCAACGGCATGCCACGCGCCACCAATGCGAAAGCTATGAGTCTGACCGACTACTGTCCAGACCACAGTAAGATAAGCACTGCTGAAGTGCGACATTGAATTGCTGAACAGAGATGGCAGTCTGATCAGCGTGACAAAAAAGTGGCCTGGGACGATTTCCCCTGATGTTACAATACTGCTATAGGGCTGTAACAGGGCAAAAAGGGGAAGAGAAATCCTTTGCAACTAAAATGTCCAAAGGTCTGCGACTAGCGTTATGCTTATACTCGGTAATAGCAATCTTTGCCCCCTACAGTTGGCCTTGACGAAATAAAAATGTCAGATTACTGTACTGAACGACAGAACACGCAAATTATGTGCTCTTGGAGGCCAGCTCACCTAAGCGAAAAAGACCGTAAAATGCGACAAGAAACATCGCCGAAAAAAAGAGGACGCTGAAATGCCGAAGAGTTAGAAAACGTAAGAGAGCGAATCAGCTGGTGCAGTATGGGCCGTGTAATTGGCAGACGAATGTCCGACGGCTGTTGACGGCTCAAAGCTGTCAACGGCTTGTCAATTAGAAAAGATTTGGTAGGGTCATTAAAACCTTTGAGCTTATGTACATAGGAAATGGCAGAAAGATATGATTTGATCGTGGAACAGGCCAATTTACGAAACGAGGGATATGAAATAAAAAGAGAGGTAAGGGGTAAAGGTAAAGGAGAATTGGTTGAACCGTACAAGTGAGCATAGAATTGGCGGAAAATGACCCACGTATGCTGATACAGCCGCCGCGACCTGGCTGTGAGAGTTGAATTTAGTAGACCTGTCAAGTTAGCATCCAACTCTTCGGCAATAGGTTCTCGGGGATGGGGGTCGGGAACTGGTCGGCTTCTGGTGAAAGTTCCTTGAACTTTGTTACCTGGGAATGTGAAATGTAATCGGCACTAGAATTGATTAACCCAGGAATATGGCGAGCTTGAAATATTGTTATGTCTAAGGCAACTTAGCACTAAATCCCTTAAAAGCACCATGATACCTTGGTGTTTAGACGTCTGATTATTAATAATGTCAACAAAAGCGGCATTGTCACAGAAAAATATGATATCTGCCATTATGTGCCCCCAAATGTGAACAGCAATGACAATGGGAAAAAGCTCCAAAAGCGCGATGTTATAAGATTTCCAGTGATTCGGCCAAGTTCCGTGAAGCCAATGGCGATCAAAGACCGCAGCAAAACCTATCGAAGCTGCTGCATCAGTATAAAACTGAAGACTCTGAGATGTTTCCCAAACGTCAGTTAAGAAAAACGATCGCGCGTTAAAATCATCAAGAAAACGGAGCCACAGCATGATATCTAATTTAGCGCGTCACGAAATACGAATGTGATGATGAGGCTTGTTGACGCCTTTGGTAAGATCTATCATGCAACGCAGAAAATCTCGACCCGGAACAACCACGAGGCATGTAAAATTCAATAAACCTATCAGTGACTGGAGTTCTTTTAGGCAGGCGGAGCACCGGGCCTGGAAATTTTGTAACATCGCACGACATTTTTGAAGTTTGTCTTCTGGTAGGCGCGCCTCTTAGCGTACAGAATCAAGCGTAATTCCAGCAAATTGTAAAACAGTCGCGGGACCCAGCGTTTTTTCAGGGGCCAAAGGAACGCCAAGATAATTACACATCAAAAGAAAATTATCTAAGTCGTGTTCACAGTGTCCTTTGCTTTGGGCTATGAACAAAAAATCGTCTAAAATATGTAAAACTGCTCAAGCACCAAGATGAGTAATGGACAACCACTCGGTTGCCGTACTAAATGCTTCAAAAATAGCACAGGATCTGGAAAGCTCCATCGCGAGACACCTATCAAAATAGTACATGTTGTCCCATTTCAAACCAAGCAAGGAATAGTCAGCAGGGTGAATAGGAATTATACAGAAAGCAGATTTCACGTCAGTTTTTGCCATAAAACAACCCTTTCCTAACCGCTTGAGTAACCTCACCGCATCCTTGACCGATGCGTATTTCACGGTAGAACAGTAATAAGGGATAAAGTCATTTACGGAAGATCCCTTGGGGTAAGATAAATGGTGTATTAATCGAAATTCAGATGGATCTTTTTTGGGAACAATGCCCAATGGAGAGCAACGAAAATTTGGAAAGGGGGGAACTGTGAAAGGACCAACAATTCTCCCTGTATCACATCCCTTGCGTAACTTTGCATGCGTTACAACTGGCTGACCCAGAACGCTTTTAAGATTAGGAGATTCAGACGAAAACCGCTCACCAACAAAGTGAATGCGAAAAGCAAAACGAAAACCGTCAACAAGAAATTGTTTTAAAAATCTGTCATTACCATGCAGCAAAAAATCAAGCCGATCCACTCTTACTGGCGTGACTGGCTTGCTGTGGAGAACCCGACGTACTGTCTCGTTTGCCATTTGAACTAAGAGTGAATCCACTTGTTGGCGCCGAAGCTGAGCACTGGCCCTTCGGGTGTATTCCATCACATTTAAAACACATGTGTTCCAATTTGCATACGGAACAGTGCTTACCTGCTTGAAAGGCCCAGCAGGTCCCTTTAGGAAAGAATTGGGAACGAAAACGTGGTTTGTTGGTGGGCGGCTGCGGTTTGCGAAAAGTATTTGACGCCCGTAACCGCAACTCCCACTGTATCCGATACCGTGGATACTGCTCTGGTGCCGATTGTCTTACATAACGAAATTGTTCATCATACCAATGCCAATCTCCTCCCTTTGAAGCCAGATCCCGAACCACCTCGCAATATTTCATTAATTGGGGAGTGTAAATGTTAAATCTTACCGCGTAAACAGAAAAGAAAATATTAAACGCAGAGACCCACCGTGAAATGTTGGTTATTATCTTAGAAACATGACAGGGTTCAAGCGTCAGTTGAGGGTGACTCGGAGAACCGGCGACTGACGGTGACATAGATAACGAGTATTTCCCCTCCTGCTGAGGTGAATCAGACAATAACGACCCGAAATTAACATATTCATTTGCCAAAATTTTTGCGTTGATTTTGGAACTCA
>NC_133201.1:27423797-27481297 GCF_958299795.1 Porites lutea | reverse complement strand
ATTCCTGTTTTGTGAGCTTGTGTGCAAAAAGGCATCTTTGTCATTTCCATCATTTGTCTGTCGTAGGCGGCTGCATGCCCCGGTGTTTTTGACAGGCGGCGCTCAGTTGCTTCCAGCTTCTTCTTAGCTTGTACTTCATTGTTGGGCAGTTCCTTCGGGTCTCGTTTCCATAGATAAGATATTAGCCACTGGTGTCCAATCTTTTGACAGGAGTCTTCAATAATTTTCAATTCTTTTCGTTTACGGCACTTAACTTGTCCACTTCATATTCACAAGGCTTAGCAGCGACTCCCATTGTTTCTGTTGTCCAAAAGTCAGTCATGTCTATGGGCGTGGGGACTTTTACGCTGAAGACGCGGTTCACTTGTCCACGTTTTCCGGGAGTGGTTCCAAATATGACCCAGCCAAGGAGGGACTGTCTTGCAATAAGGTTATCAGCTTCTCTGGTCTCACCTGTATGCAGTTTAGGGTGATCAATGCCAACGAGTAGGTCAACCGGGCCATTTCTTCTGCGGATTTCCTCTTCTCCGAGGCCAAAAATTCCAGCAACGTGACTGAGCTTTATTTCGGTAATGTCACTGCTTAAACACGGGATGCCCACGGCTGTAACTGTATGGATAACATTTCGGCTCACTAGTGATCGGATGCGAACACGGAATAGCGTCGTTATCAATTCTTCTTCCTCCCCTCCAACTTTAGCTATGGTGATGGTTCCTTTCTTTCCCTTAAGGCCGAGGTCGTCTGCTAATGACAACTTGATTAGGTGACCTGAGCACCGGAGTCCAGGAGCAGGTTTCCTTGCTTTTTGACATTTTCGGATCCCAGAATTTCCACAACAATGACGGGAAGAATTGCCTGTTTGCTGCCCGTAACGGATGAAACTGTTAAGGCTGTAGCGGAGTTTGTTGCATTGGCACCGTGTAACAATGGGTGGTGAAAGTATTTGCACTGACGTCCGTTAAATGACTCACTGCATTGGCGTCTGCGGTAACAGGTGGAAACATTATGATCACGACCAGCTCGTTTTAGACAACTGAAACAACCATGGTTCTCCTTGACGGCCTTGACACGGTCGCTGGGGGACATTGACGCAAATTTCTGACACTGGTCCGTCCAATGGGTTGACACCTTACACAACCAGTACTTGTGGTTTACTTTCCCTTTTTCTCAGCGGTGCCGTGGCCCTCATTCTAGATTTCATTTCGGATGTCATCCAGGACATTAACGCTTCCAGTGTGGCGTGACATTTTGTGGTCTCTAAGAAACGTGACCAAACTTTGCGGTCGTCGGAACAAATCTTTTGTTCAATAATCGGAACTATATTTAGCACCTGGCGCTGGTCCTCAGAAAGTCTACCAAACATCAATAGGGCAAAGTTATAAGTGCAAAGGAAATAACAACGAAGGAGGATTTACAGAACTTAAAACAACGAGCAAAAGATACAAGTGAATTTTGCCTCTTATCGCGGCATTTGTACAACAGGACCAAATTCAAAGAGAGGTGTCACGATGGTTTACATATTTAACTGATAGAACGTCCGGTTGTATTGACAACAAGTCGGCGCGTTACGGCCGCGTTAATCGCTAAATATGTTAATCGCGCTAGTTCTTTGTTTACTGGTGCACATGCGTTTCACATTCGTCTCAGTCATCGCAATCCATATTTGGTTGGAATTTTCTGTATAATTTTTGACATTATTTTGTAAGCTTCACCGTTTATTTACCATCGTTTCGCTCGAGAGCTCACAGCAACAGTATCTCAGTCATCATCTACCTCTTGTTCAGACTTGTTTTTAGCCCGCCTTGTAAGTATTTCGCGTTATTATTTCATAGTTTCATAACTCTTATTTGCATTCCTTAGTAAAAGAAATGGGGCGCCTTAGAACTCGGCAGACTATTTTTTTAGCCATTTAAATTTAGGCGCGTGTGCAGGGTTTGCTCTGGCGAATTGTGATTGGCTAGGAAGAACAGTTGCTTTCTATTAAGTATTTTTCCAGCAGGGGAGGGTGGCTTTAGGCAAATGATGTATCGGTCCCCAGAGAGGTCACCTCAGGACTCCTGGGATTGATTTTTTTGGTACAGTGCCCAGGCCTCATTTTCTTGGCCGCGCGTTGATCTGGCCCGGCTACTTCGGCGAGCATGTTCTCGGTCTTTTTGGATAATATCCTTCGAGTTTATTAAAGTCTGTGGGATTCGTTTCTCTATCTGGGAAAGCTTCACTGGTTTCTATATCTGCTGCTATCCTATTTCTACCATCCTGGCATGTTTATTTTCCGTTGGAGTTCGAGTTTCGCGGAAAAAGTTGTGTTGAAAGGGAGCATGGCGGCGAAAATGGCATCTCGTGTCTCCTACCTTCTATATTATTATTGTATATACAGTGAATTTGAACAAATTATTACGCAACTTCGTTGGAGCGTTAAGGACAACAACAACTAACTGCAGAGTAAGTTTCATTGATCTTTATTTAGTATTTCCTAGAAGTTTTTAGGATCGTATTTTTACCTCATAAAAAACTCTGTAATTTTACTGGAACCGTACTGTGGTACTATCACAGAGCCTGGGTTACCTGTGGTATAACATTTCGCTGAATGTACTTTAGGTTCCCTTTTGTCAGCTATACTCCAGTGTGACTAACTTCCCATTAAAATCGGGATCTTCAATGACTGACGAAACTTGTCGTGTTTACGAGTTTGTTTATCGAAAGGCGCCTGTTTATTGTTAAAACAGTTCTCTAACAAGAGGGGAAGGCTGTTTCTGCTTTTTCAAAGAAGAACTAACGCTTAATCGAAAGGTTTTATTAGTGACCTTAAGATACACCGTCTCAGACTACGAGTACAGGTAAGCGAACATGTTTGCCTCGTACTTTTATAAAAGGCAACTATCATTTCCCAGATTGTACCGGTGTAACCATTCCACCAGGTGGCCTACCCGTTTCTCCCGGGTAAGAGGCAATCTACCCGTACTTACGGCTTCGTGTACGGCTATTTTACCCGTACGCGGAAACGGTGAATTTTAAGGTCTTAAATGCTTCCTAAAATGGGGCTGGGGAGAGAGATCACGTGCACAAGATCATACACAGGCCATTTAAACCCAAATAAGGTCGGCGTGTCAGTAATTTTGTAACTGGAAGCAGCTTTTTAAAGAATGGAAGTCTCCAGTCTTCCGTTTGTCACCAAACAGGAAGGGCGGATGTCAAATAATGGCTTGAGTAAACGACAATGCGATACCAACATTTGCTCCTAATATTCCTGAAATCCAAAGAAACTGCGAAACAATTGGGCATGAGTCCTTCCTTTGCACCATGATAAATGATTGACAGCTTGATGATATGGCAACGGAGAAAAATCCATTCGTGAAAGCCAACATCAAGTATGAGCTTATCATGAACAAATTATAATAAACCAAGAATGGTGTGCGAATGTAAAACACCGCTGCGAAAGCAAATCCCAGGCGGAGAATTGAGGCTGTTAGATAAAAGAACGTTGCCACGTTTACATCTAGTTGCAGTTTATCGCAACAGAAACGCGAAAACAGGCGTCCAATTAAATCTCCAAACCTGAAAATAGCCACAAGTACTGTAGCAAGATAAACGGTCCAAAACGGCGAGATACTCGTACGTGAACTATTATACGTGCTATCGTGGATAAACGGAGCAAGTGAAAGTACAAAATAGCTTACCAGCGAAAGAGTGAACTCGGCGAGCAAATACCATTTTATAGCATGATATCTTCTCTTTGCCGTTTCTGGTACAGATCCTAGTGTAATGTTCTTTGGGCTGTGAGCCACACAGTCCCTCCCTGCAAACAACTCGTATATTCCACTTTTACTAAGTCTTATCAGTGAGAAAAGTCCAAGAGAGATCCCTAGAAACACTGCACCGAACAGCACGTATAGGCAGAGGGTCTTGTGGTCAGACAGTTGTGATTCGCTTGAGTTTAGACCTGTTGATAAAACTAGGATGATTTGGAGTAAAACAGGAAACAGAATTCCCACACCTAAAAGTAAAGAACAGGAAAGAAGTTACATAATGATTTCGCAACATTATGTGACTTGTGCGCAACTATTATGAACACCCGGCTTCCTGACAATCGCAACAATTAGAAAAGTTTTCAGCCTGAGAAAACAGCCGACATTTTTCTTCGCCACCACTGGATTCCGCGCGAGATGACGTCTGAGAATCTCAGTACCGCTGACTCATCACTACCCAGATCTGACTAGTGCTTCTGATTAGTTGAATCAAAAATTTCCCGCAGCACGACCAATCAAAAGCACTTCCCTGAAATTTTTGCACATCGTTTGTCAGACACATCGCGGGGAATCGGTGGTGGCTTCTCGAAATGTCCCAGGCTAAAATGTATCCTGCTACTTGGCGGGAACAGTGAGAGACGAACTCGCCTCCGAGTGAATCAAATCTACCATGGACAAACTGATACACTTTATTTTGCTATTAACTCTTTCGCACCACGGTAATTGCGGGCGACAAGAGGAGCCCGCAATCCTAATCTCCAGTATGTTATTACGCATGTGTCGCATGTATGTAGCCAGCATTCGTTTGGACTTCCACTAAGAATAAAGGGAATGCACAGAACGCAATTCGGACCTACTATCACTCCTACTCTGTTCACGCGTGTATTAACTATCTGTCACGTGAAACCGTTACGCAAAGCACTGCGATTGAGCGAAAGCGTTTTGAACTTCGATCGTTGTTGTCCACACTCCGTAACCTTTGTTTATTACTAGTACTACGTTGTACACTCCTATACTGATATGAACACAGCTAGCTATGCTGAGCTATCATCAATAACCTGCTACATTGAGCTGTGCATCTGTCGATATATAATCACGGCACAGCTACTGCGGACTGTGCTATACTCCGTTTTAGCGAGGTAGAGATAATGACAGCGTTGTTGTCGTTCAGTTTTATCCTTGGTTTTAATAGTATTTTCTTTTGCTCCGTTTGTAGGGTTTGGTTGTGTATGAGAAGGAGTTTGAAACTTAGAAAAATAAATTTAAATGAAGGATAAATTCGCAACACAACATTTACACCAAACTACTGATTAAACTGTTCACAGTCCCCTATTGTTTCGTAAGGATGGCGCTTTGCGTTACAGGCGGCCATCTTGGATAAGTGCCAAATCCTTTCTAAGGGAGCAGAAGAAGGTAAACAAAGACGCCCTTCCCCCTCGGTACATATGAAACCAAGATGGCTGCCCGTACCGGTAAGCGCTCGTTCCTGACTATCTTATGAAAAAGTAGGGGACTGTGAGCAGTCTAAATATTGATCCGAAGACTGTTTTCGCCATGATAGGAAATTCTCATTTTGACTATTTGTTGGCTGGTATTTTTACTTTCAAGAACCAGTGCATTCTCAGCTAGATCTAAACGTGTTATACTACTAGATGAGATATTTCTGCAAGTTGATTGGCTTAGAGCAGTGGTATTTCAGCTTAGTTTGAAATACCTACATGTGAAACTCAGTTACAAAGCCTTTGCGGGTAGTATTGTAAACAAATAATAGCATGATTCGTACGTGATATTTGGCATAAATACCACTCATGACATCTCAAAATTGTCTCAAAATATCACTCGTGGTATTTATGCCAAATATCACTACAAATCATGCTATTACCTATACTAATTGGGCCATTAGTAATCCAAATAATATATCATTTTACTGCTTACCATTGCCATAGTAAATCAACATATTGCTCTTTCCTCCAGGAAACAGTACAATGACTCGACTAACCAGCGATTGGCTGAGCCCTGCACAGAATCCATTCAAGCTTATGACGCCATATATGGTAATGACTGACAAGGTGACGCCAGCGGTAACAAAGGACGGTATAACGACGACACATGCGCACATCAAAACGAAGCAAACCGGAAGTGTAGGAAAGAATGGGACCCAGTGTTTTTTACCGCAGAATACAACCAACATGGCGATCAGAAAGGGAAGATGATGACAAATTCCTGCAAATAGTTAGGTAAATTAGCGTAAACAACAACGTAGAGTGAGGTTGTACCTGGAAACGGATAGTTGCACATATTAAATTAATGGTGGGGTGCGGGGGGGGGGGAGTAACTTTCATCTCGTTGGTAAATATCTGACGAAACAAGCTCCTCCTGAAATAAAACTAAAGAAAGTATTGAAATGAAAAACAAAAATCCAGTCCCCAAGCAGGAATCGAACTCACGACCTTCCAGTTTCCAGTTTCCCGATGGATGTCTAACTGTAGGTGACTTTTGGCGAGCAAGGCGTACGCTTCCTGCATCTCGCAAGCGTATTAATAAGTGGTGTGTTCACTTAAAAGATTCAGTGAACCAAAGACCATACCTCCTAATGCGATGTGCCTTCAGCCCCGCTAACTAACCTTCCAACCGTAGAAGTTGATGGATTCTATATCAGCTGGAATGCTCGGATTTTATCGTAGCGTTTGTTCGAGCACTTCAATATTAATTTCTTCAAAATGAGTCAAACTATACAACCCTTCTAGATCATAGTAACGAAGGTTTCAAAAGTTGCAGACCAACACACCGTCGAGCATGTAAGTTTGTTCTATTTATTGTATTGTAGTGTCTTTACTGTTATTTAGTCCATCTATAAATAAACCTTGTATTTGTAAACATGTCCTTAGCTCCCCCCGCCTCCATTAGTTCATAAGCTATTTGCGGGTGGGAAAGTAATGTACGTAGTTATAACATTTAAATAAAATTTGTTGTTATTGTTTGTTGTTAAAAATATGCTCATAAATATGGATTTGATTATCTGTAAGACAATTACCACGGACTGGCACGTTCTCGTATAGTGCTCAATTATTTTAACCTTTACCTTTCCTGACATGGCACCCCTGAAGCAGTACACCAGTTCATTTAAAGAGCCGTGTCACGAATTTCAGCCAAATTAGGTAATTAAAAAATGCCCTTTAAATTACGAGAAACATAAAAATAACCGCTTAAAACATTAAAGGAAGGTTAAAATAATACATCAGATTCCACGGATGGGCAAAACTGAAGAAGATTGAAACGGATTGAAATTAGGGTTTTTGAAAACTGTTCAGCCTAACAGTTTTTCAAAGTTTATCTCTGCTGTTTACAACTTTAAAAATAATGCTCAGGAGACATTTTTGCATGTTTGTCTCGAATCTCTGATTTTGTCATTTACATGAAATTTCTTTGCTTAATACTTTAAGTTTTATAGCGATTGAGGGCGAGTAATTGGCAAAATTGAACAAAATGAAGTGGACCGCCGTGACACAGCCCGTTTAATTCACCAACTTTGAAACGGTTATGACTAGAGTGGATACCCCAAAGTCAGATTGTCATCTTCACTCAAAATACTCTATAGGAGTCTTATAACTTAAAGCATTAAATAAGAGAAGAAAGAAAACAGAAGCAAACAGTAGGTAGCATGTAGGACTTGAACCCGCGTCATTTGATGTATAATCCACATCCGTATCCACTACACAATCAAGGCCTAACTGCTGACACTAGTTAATTTTAACATACTCTACATGGCATTGATATCACATTAAAAGCTAACCGTTTTTAAAACAGTGCTTAACCCCAATCACTGTACTTCGGTGCTGAACCCTGTATTCAACTCTTTTCCTTGCACAACTGTCTTTTACTTTGATTTCCCCACTTGTAAATTCGAATAAAGCGTGGTATAGAGTATAGAGTTGTGTAATAAACATAAGGTGTCCAGCCTGATTTAAAGGTATCCATTCAAGTCACAACCATTTTGAAACGAGAAGGAAACTGGAGCTGAAATGTGTCTCGCAACTGTTTCTGGGATGGTTACTAGGGAAGCGCTGGTCAGCGATTAGCCATTTTTTCCGCTGTCCTTAGTAACCGTCCCAGAAATCTTTGCGAAAATTAACTCGATCTATTTTCTCGTTTCTAAAGCGGCGAAAAGTGTTCCGACCCCTTTATTTTTATCTGACTATACTGGACAACATTGATTTTCTGACAGGATGTCGCGACTCAAACTCTTCAACAATTTGTTGTAACGGTTCGAACACATAATACAATAAAATGAGCAATGTGAAGTGTTTCTTTCTCTCTCTCTCTTTGTTTTTGTTGGTTTCGAAAAGAATGACAAGAACAAAAATGTCTCGCAACTTGGCGGTTTACATTAATTTGGAAAGATCGGGCCTTAGATACATTGCATTCATTGAAAACGTCTATTCAAGGGCTCGGGGGGGGGGGGGGGGAGGTACTCTATAAAGTGGCCTACACGGGGAGGCTCCGTTCGAATGGGGTATCTTTTTATGAAAGGGTAGGGATTTTATTAGTTAAAGTATATGAAAGGGAAGAGGAATTTCTTATTTCGGTGTGTAAAAAGTCCCAAAAGGGCTTATAGATGCATTTTATGCCTGTGAAAAAGTCGAGGAAATGTTCGTGTTTTTAATCTATTAAAATTTTAAAGACAGTGAGGTTAAAAGGGACTCGGGGTTTTAAATTAGGTGTTTGAAAGGGGAACCATTTGTCATTGGTATAATTACATTGATGATTATCAAAAATAGAGCGCTATGATTGGCTAGGAGCTTCACTTCATCCCGCTATAATCACCGCGCGGTGATTATAACATTGAAGGCCAGCTGTTTTCAAAATGGCAGCCAGATTTGTTGGTGTTTCGGAGTCGGAAATTGATCAATAATTTTATTTTCTCGAATAATCATCAATGTAAATGTACTAAAACAATTAGTCGCTTCAGGCGACGTGAATATCGGCGAATAGTCACCTCGACTTTGTCTCGGTGACTATTCGCCGATGTTCACGTCGCCTAATTGGCGACTAATTGTTAAATAGCAACTATATGAAAGGGGTAACTTTTTTGGCAAAATTTAGGTCTCTGGAAAAGTGCTCACCTACCCCTCCCCTAAATCAACATTAATACTTCATTCTCACTTAAGGCAAAATGTTGGATTAGGGGAGGGGTAGGTGGGTAATTTCCCAGAAACCTAAATTGTTCCAAATGGTATACAGAGGGGTAGGGGGTCGGACCTCGAGGCGGAGCCTCCCTGTGTAAAACCTTGTTGAGTACCCCCCCTCCGCCCTACGGGGTCGAGGGGCGCTTAAAGAAACAGGAAATTGGGTTTAAAACTCGCCTGCGACTAAGATATTTCCTGCTTTTAATTTATAACATTCGAACTAGGATATTGAAAAATAAACTTTCTCAATAATGATCCTGGCTTTGAAGTTAAAACGTAAAAAGGCCACCATTCTGCTAACATTGATGAAAATTAGTTTGATTTAGTTTGTGAATATCTAATTATTTTCTCTTTCGTAAACGAAAGGACCTGAAAAATATCAGTCGAAACTAGTGTGCGAGTGCAGGATCTTATCTCTTCGTTTTATCAACCAGATGCCGTGAAATAGGATGCGTAACCGATACCTTTTAATAACTTACGGCAGAAAAAAGTAAATTAAAAATTTAGCCAACTAGACTACGTTTTTCAGCGTAGTTGAGATATTTGATATAATTTGATGGTACGGCTTTTGATCTTTTTGCGCATTTTCACTTTTCACAGCAGTTTGACATAGATATAACGTCAAATGATCGATAAATTAAATTTTGCTTCAAATACCGCAGTTAATGATATGTAGAAATGAAATAAGATAGTTTTTCACTGTTATTACAAATAAAAGATAGTGGTTGGTGGTTTATGAGCTGGGCAGGTGTCGAAGGACCAGCTTGCCGTAAGTCTTTTTTAATTTGCTTCGTATATATAAAATAAAGATGTCAAAATTGAACTTAAAACGTGCTCCATTTTATGCTCTCATCTTGATGCATTGGAATTAACATAATTATGTTTTCTCTTAGCTTTTCCTTTGGTTAAATCATACAAAACTGTCCGCATGGTGATCGAGTAAAAAAAATTCCCAAAACAATATTTTCTTGGCGTTTGTTTTAACCTCCCAAGTGCTCTAAGCTGGAAACCAGCAATAAAAGTACCAACGTGAACTTATAATGCAAAAAGGCAACTTACCTATTTCGGATAAGACTTGCTTTTCAAGAAACGGTCGGAAAAACTCCACACTGATGTAGAAAGTATTGAGCAGTAGCGAGGGTACTGCTCCAATCGCCAGCAAATAAAACTTTTCTGTAGTGGAAAAATGCACGTAGGTCGGTAGTCTCTTGTACGGTGTGAGAGAAAGGCGTGAAATTGTGTCCTTAAAGGAGTCTCTTATTAAATCATCAGAACTTAAATTCAAATGAGAAGCAAGTTCGGAAATATGAGTTGAATGTTCTGAGGTTCTGCTTCGAAAACTACAATCGTTGCGAAGTTCCTCTGAGGGTTTCGATATCGTCGTTGTTTCTGTTTTATCGGTAGATATGTATTTTATTTCAGATCCGTCAAAAATAATATAACCCGCGTTTAATTTTCGGCTCGCACACGCTCTTGTAGAATTGGCACATGGCTGAGACAAGTTATTGAACATACTATTCTGCTCCGAAATTGACTCAGCTTTTGGCTCCAAATCATCTGCAGGAAATTGATCACCATCATCCGAGTTCATTTCATGAGATTTTATGGTCTCTTCCAAGCAATTAAGTGCATCTATTTCCAGTGATGTGAAGGACAATTTTTCAAATGTCTCGCCACAAGGGGAACAGTTTAGGTTCTGCATATTCTGAAAATCCATTGTTTTGATGCCGTAAGCACAGTGCCGAACAACTTCCACTACCGCCGATACCACAACTCGCTTCCTTTCTCCATGAAAAGTAACATCGTTAGTAAATGCAACTTTTTGTCGTTATCAGCCGGGCCAAATGTAAGGCAGTCAAGACCCCCAGAATAACACAGCGTAGATAAAAGGCGTTGATTTTACATGACAATAATTTATTTTCTTTTGTGTGGCTTTTGAATGACAACAAGCGCGATGTCAAATAAAAATTTGAATACTCCAATCAAATGGTTCGCACCTTCGGAAGTATTTAGCCAACGTTTCTCAGGTTTAGCCGAGTTTTGTTCGCGTGACGTGATTATTGGTCACAGCGTTAAGTGAGTGTAGCCTTTTAACTGCTTTTAAATACGCGCTTCGCAAGTTTTTGTGCTTATTCTGTTTACTAAATGTAAATTAAGGCGGCCTGCTGCCATTGCTAATAAAAAAGGTATTGTTTAGTATTGAATTCCTCAGTTACGGAATATTTACAAGCTAAACGCCGTGAAATGTTAATGATTTTTATCCAATTAATCAAACTTTTGACGGTCCTTTCTATTCTAAACTGACAAATTGATCATTTTTAAGCATCACCTAATTTCTTGATCCCATCATATTGTGTAAAGCAGATTATAGTTTTTCGAAAAAACAAACTGAATGCCGTTTGATTGACAAATTGACAACTGATAACGAGAGCAGGGACAAGCCTTAATATCCACTTAAAATTCTGTGACTTGATTTTAAGCTGCGATTAAGGCTATCTATGTTCACACCTTATAAACGGACAATGCTATTCGGTATATAGTAACACAAAGATCTAGCCAGGACTAAAAGCGAAACTCTCGATAATATTTATAGTTTGCGCGAACAAAATATAAAATCGTGTTGTGCCGGCGGCGAAGGCAACGAGAGCAGTGAACAGTGCCTGTAATCCCTGTTGGCACAGTCTTAAATAGTTCTTAACTTTTTTTGTGGTCCTGTCTATAAAGTTCTTCCCTGTTTTCCCAGTACATAATGCGTAACCGAGACTACATGGCTGTCTTACCGGCCTTTGCGCTGGTAACGACAGGTTATAAACTGGGATTTTGGATTCGCAGAAAGAACTTAAATATTTGCTTAAGCGGGGCAGTAAATATACCAACTGTATATCGCTGAAACAAGGACTGCTGTTCTTTAGGGGAAAGGCTGCCAACGGAGTAACTAAAGAAACCACAAGTCCAAAGATATAAAAACAAGCGTTTTTCTCTATTTACAAGTTACAAATGCGACTTAACATAGAAACGTCCTTTTTGCAAAGCGTTCAATTTCCTCAGAAGTCTGGTGATTGCTACCATTTTTGTAATCTTCCACAGTAATTAGCCTTCCTCTTTCTTGTTTGTTTTGGTCGCCATGGTTTCGCTGGAGCTGCTTTCTTGCCTGGAAGTTCTTCTTGACGTAATCGTTCAAGCTGTTTTTCCAATTGGTATTGGCGATTTTTACGATACAATCTGCAAAACGAAAACGAAATAGACTCATTTGGCTCAAAAGAGCGCCCATCGATTTTCGGGCGAAAAATGAATGCTGGGGTGGTTACTGATGTCGCGGAAGTTTCTGTTGCGGTGTGCGTATTCTTCATTGTAGACGGGTGTCAATAAAACGGGGGGTCGGGTCGAACCCGACGCCGGGGTCGTGGTCTATATTTTGTTAAAAGAATGCTGTTTTAGAACAAAACCAGGAGAACAAAACTGAATGCAGGGCAGGCACTATGGCAAAGGGCTGATTTATTATAGGCCAATATTAACCTTCCTCAGGGCCAGAGCTTTACTGAGAAAATATATCTTTTAACGGCTCCTAAAATATGAATTTAAAATTTACATAAGTGGTTAATAACAAACTTTTTTTTTTGGTGTTTTAGAGTTACAGTTAGAGTTAGGGTTAGGTTAGGCTTAGGGTTAGTGTTAACCCTGACCCTTACCCTATCCCTGACCGTAACCCTGAAACAGCATTCGTTAAAAGAAAAAAGAGATAAACCCCGGCCCCAGTCCAGACCCCGATCCTGCGTTTTACTGACACGCATAGTTGTCCTTGAACCGCCGAAAAAAAGGGCATGATCACGGCTTTTGTGTTGGACCTTTACTCACTGGTATGGCAACCTTTTCCATAAGCATAGCATTCTACCAGCCACAAAAAGGTTGTGTTGGATCCTTAAAGTTGTCACAGTATAGATGGACTTATGTAACAAATCTACCTTGTTTTCTATTTCGAACTGAATTTTGTATTTCCATTTTAGTGCAAAACTCAAACCCTGGCGTTGTTCGTAGCCTCTTAAGCTTAATACATGGCTGTTTTGCTGCTTTAGGAGAAACCGTAGAAATTTTGTGTGGTATTATTGCTAAAAAAACGGAAAAACTCGACACGTATTCTCTTACCTCCATTTTCGAATCAGCATTCGAATAAAACGTTTGATGATTTTAATAATGTGAGGAATGCCGAGGTACAAAGCCGTGCAGCAACATTCAGTTCCCAAGATCATGGTCATCACATCAAACATGTCCTGCCAGGTCCAGTTAATCATTTTGGTAAGGAATTTTGTCAAATAAACTAAAAAGAGATTAAGCGATAGTAAGTAATCTTTAACGAACAAGGTGCAGACACAACTTCCTTATATTTCTAAACTAACCCCGTGAAACAGAGAAACATCAATAGAGGAGTTTACGCTCGTTCATAGTTGCATCATGGGTAGTCAGCTAATTCTTCCTGAATTCATATATTTGATGCTTTCTCTTTGAAAAGAGTAATGTACGAGTATAAATGCGGAGTGCAAAGAAGTCCGTGATCAATTTTTACAAACCCTTTATTTTCCCATACAGATCCATACATTTTCTGTAATTCGACAGTATCAAAATTACATGGACTCCTCTATTAGCTCCTCTACTTGTAGTGAACTCAGTGAACTCCTCTATTAGCTGCAAGGATCAGATCTGCTATGCAGAATGCGAGAATCAAAACTGTTCATTTTTTCTTCGTATTAAGCATCCTTAATTCAAATATAAATGTTTCCACTGTTATATATAACGACTTTTTGGAAGTATTTTATTAATTTAATTCAGTATGAATCAAAATAGTTTCGTAATTAAGAAAGAACAAACAAACAAACAAAGCAGATATTGACCTGTCACTTTCTAATGAAGTTTCGACTCACAAAAACATCAATCAATACATATTTTCAAAGAAGAAATATGCTGGGAGAGATTTAAATTTGTCTGATTGGAGGTGCAAAGCAATCGTAGATTGTTGTTGTTATTCTATGTTTGTGGGCTTACGAAGAGTGATAGCAATGATTATAAGCATCTGAGTACTTACAATTCGCTAGATTCCAAGCCTTTTCTCGAGTTTCATTTGATCTGGTCCAGCGTACAAATTCCACCCCCCTTTTCCACAGCTTTGTCAATATTCGATTATTGAATCGAGGCTGAATATGATTATATAGGATTGTTCATTTTAGAAATGGATTAGTGACTGCTTTGACTGTAAAAGTACTTTGTCTCGATACTTTTTGGGGACTCACTTCTTTCGGGGGGTCGCAACTTGCGGGCGCTTGCTATTTTCGGGATTTATAAGAAGTCAGAAACTTTTGACGTTACTTTCAGGGGGCCGCTACTATGGGAACTTTACGTTAATCATTGCAGCTGGCAGAAGGAAACAGAGGGACTACTCGTATAGGTCAAATCACTGCGCGGAGAACTATAGCTAACCATTACATATCAAAGATAATTCTTTTTCGCTTACCGTGCTACTTTGATTCAAACCAGTGACATTAAAACCAGACTCGTCTTTGACCAGTCTGGTCATCCACCTCCTCTGCGATTTCTTGGCAGTTGAACCTCACAGGAGTGAAATATCTTGGTTTTGGGAAGTCAGAGAAGGTTAATGGTCAATACGCAGAATAAGCTTTTCACGTTCCTTCATGTACACTCCACTGTCATCCTTTTTTAACGGGAATCCGTTTCTCTGAGGCTGATTTGGACGGATCTTTAGACCTTCTTTGGTATCATTAGATGAAATAAGTCTACGAATGACCATTTTAACATTCTCATTGCTTTCATCTGCTTTCTCCGAGTTAAAATCTATTGTTTGGTTTGTTGAATCAACCAAATCTGACAAGGTTTCATTTTTCAAGGTAGATTGAGATTCATCCAGAAGAGCAATGGTCCCGATCTCAGTATCTCTCTGCTGCAATGCAAGCCCGTTTGCCTTGGGATGAGTTTCTCAGTAAAATACGTTTCTAGTGCATTAGAAATTTCCTCTTCCTCACGATCAAGTCTTGTACCGGTATCATGGTATTCAGGGACTGTTTTATCTCCAGCCATACCATAGTATCGTATGGCAGGAAACTCTGGGGGCGTAACACTGTCTGAGACAGAGTCGCCGAGAATCATAACGTCATAGTTTTCTTGTCAGTTTGATGAAAGGATTTCTCGGTGCAAACCAAAGAAGGTTGAGGAAGCAAATTTTGGAAGTTCTGATGATTGATCTTTAATTAGTTCTTCACTATCAGAATGACCCATAAATACCACGATTGGTTCACGGCGTTTATTTGTTCCGTTTTCCATGATATCATTCACCTCCCTTTCAGCCTTGCCAGACAACGCTGTAACATTAGTTTCTCTGTTCTCCAGGCTTGTAGCTGGCAGGGTAGTGTTAACTTCACCGTCCTCTGCATGCGGTAACATTCTAAGACTTCTTAGACAAAGACTTGCTGTCAGGCTTACTGTCAGTCAGTGTTATCAACTGAATACTGAAAGCCACGGGGCAAGTTGTCTGATCCTTATTCACAATCTAGAAGGACGATAAGAATGTGCAGAATATACCATTAAGCCCTAATTGCTTACGTTAAGCTTTTGTTTTTACTTAATTAGCCTTCGTGACAGGCGCCAATTTTTTTTAAATCGATGCTGGGCTAAACCTTGGGAAGGGGCAAGCTTACTCGCTATTTTCACATAGACCATAATGCACCTCGTTTACCTCCAAACTTACGCCGTCTGCCGGACAAGTAGAATCCGATGCAGTAACTGTCCTGCGAACAAATGCGTCTAAATTTATATCCTTCGGCAACCCGATACCAATATATAGCCATTTTGCGACCCAGTTCGCGACATTTAAGAGACTGGTCCATGCTGTAGGTGCTAACCAGGTGGAGTTGTCTCCTGCCGTATCTCGTTGGATGGTTGTCTGTCTCGGAAAGAGCGCTAATATTCTATCAAAACGCTTGCAACTTTGTTGAACCCATCTTTTACTTTGTGAAACACTAGCACCGTTTGCGTTAGTTTTCATATTGCTCTTTTACGGTGCTATATACTTACTTCATTTGTAAGGGTTTTCTCCACGCAAATAAGCTGTTGTGAATCTGCTCATTTTACGGTTAACTGAGTTAACCGTCACGGAGACAAGCATATCAATCGACGCTAGGTGAACTTCAATTAAAGCGCTCTTGCTTCCAAAGTCTTCAACAATTACGGTGAAGCGTCGATGGAACGTTCTTCAGCAACCTTGACTCCTGAATTTGAATGCAATCGAAAGGGCTTAAATATATTAAATTCATTTAAACCGCTCAAATGAGGCTGTTCAGTATAAAACGAGTAAAGGTATGTGCTAATACTTAAATTGAAGCTTAAAATCTGTACGGCTACAACTAAGTTACAGCAAAGCTGTTTAAATGCTTTGAAAGGTGTTTTTAAACTTTGTGGAAACAATTAACGGAACTTGACGTCGTAAGTCACTTCGATTGCGCGCGCAAGAATCGCCTCCGATCCTTAGAAACAAGTAACCAAGGAAACAAAATCATCCAAACAAATAACAGTTTTTTTCAACTGGTTGAGGCCAAGAAGAGAACATTTCACGACAACCAGATAATTTAATCCTAAACAAATTAAAGAAACTCTAACACTTTTGAATGAAAGGTTGGCGCAGCAGTTTAATACCTTAAAGGCAAAAGCAAAGTTAGCCTGGAAAAAATACCGGTTGTCGCCCGTGCCCTGTTCTTTTGCTACTACAGCTTACGCCATCGAGGAAATTAACGCGAAGAGAGCAGATGTGAAAATAAGTTTTACCTTCCTCGCGGACATAGTCCTGAAGCAGTCGAAGTTCCTAACACAGCTGTTAGAAGGAAAATTATGTGGATCGAAAACGTTTTCATTTTCTTCAAGAATGACTTTTCTCTTTCCAAAGTGCAACACGACTAAACTCGTTTAGCGTCGTGGATAGATAAAAAACCCCGTCGTCATAAAGACAAAATAGAACGTTTTTCTGCGCGCGTAAAGTTTATGGAACACTCCTTTATTCTCCTATGTATTCGTTACATTGACATCAATTGTAACTGTTCATTTTGTTAAAAACAATGACACATAAAACGTTACTCTAAGGCTACATTTAAGCTAGAGTCGATTTTTCCGGATTCGTCAAGAATGCGGAAACTTCAGATATCGGATTCGTTTAATCGGTTACACGCAGATCCCCGGCTCGGGACACTGAACGGCCTTATTTGGCCTAAGCGGGTTTGTATCGCTGAACTTTTTATGGTTTTCTTTCAGAATCTTGACTCTTAGGGTAACTGATACAATATCAGGGGCACCCAACGACCGTTTTCTGGGAAATATCTGTTCGGAGCCCTCTAGAATGGCTAAAATTTTCGAGAGCCCAAGAACAGCTAAAAATTTCGAAAATGTTTCGTGGTGACTGTTTGTTGCGCTCAGAGTTTCGGGATTTGTGTGGTTTGTTCACCTAAGAATTTCGGATTTTGTAGTAATCTCTAGATTCTGATTTCGGTACCTAGAAATTTCGTAGTAGCTTTCGTAGTAATATCTAGATTCTGATTTCGCCTAGAAATTTCGTAGCTTTCGTAAACTAAGAATAGCAAAAAAACCGGCTTATCAGTCACTGCAATGCCGTATTTCAGATTTTTCAGTAAGTGCCTTGCGAATTGAGTTCTGCAGGGTACGAGACGTTTGAAACTGGCTTTAAAATCACTTAAATGCCTTTTCCTTGTTCTTATTTTTGTTCTTCTTATTTTTTAATTATAATTATTCTTATTATTACACCTAGAATTTTCTATACATCCTACATCGCCCTAGAAGATTCGAAGACATTCCCACAAGAGGTAGAGTTTTCGGAAAAAATTTGAAAGGACCCCTAAAAATTTCGGCTAAGGGAAAAGCTCGTCAGGTAATCTTACGTTTTAGGAAAGCTTTCACTGTAGGCAGTTATTTTCGGGAAAGGCGAAAAACAGCCCTAAAAACTTCGAGAGGTTCAAACCACTCCTAGGACGACCGAACAGATCAAATTATTTTAGCGATGCGAATTATTCATTTATATTGCTCTTAAAGCACTCCATGATGCATAACGAGCTATTTCAGATCATTTCCCAGAAAACGGTCGTTGGGTGCCCCTGCAATATCATTATTAAGCGCTCTTGAGGAGAGTGTTTTTTTTTGGACCGGAAGCCTTTCCAAAGAATGCGACGATTCGAGATGAGTAATCTCCATACAGCTGTATGTGGTAGCAAAAATTTTTATTCCAAAACATCTAATTCCATGATGTTATTTTGAAAAATATTTCGATTTTGTAACGAATTAGAGTCATAAAATAAGGTATCGGCTTTTCTTTAACAGGGTTGTAAAACGACAGTTTTTTTTGTCTTAAAAAGGGTCATGGTTTGAAGGCGTGCCTCGGCATCACACCTCTACCAAAACGTCACTTGATTGCCTCCCGGAACAGAGGGTCTCAATGGCTTGGTAGCTTTGACGGTTGAAGGTTAATTTTTACCAATTTTGATGGATGTCGGTCACATTTTAAATAAAAAATAAATAAAAAAAATAAGTAAATAATTATTTAGAGGAAGCACATCCACAAAGTGGTTCTTCGTTTACCTGATTCCTGGACGGTTGGTGTAGGGTCACTTGATTGTCGAATTTTCTAGGATGTGTAGATTTTCTAAGGTATGAAGCTCCGATAAAAATACAGAATTGAGCCCGTGATCAAATAAAATATCAGCGGAAAACGTGACCTCAATGGGTAGGTACTTGATCTATGGGGACATATATTGTGGGTAGTCATTCCAATACCATGCTCCGCCTTCAGAAGCGCGCTGCTAGAACAATAGTGGATGCTCCCTGGGACGCTCCTTCTACGGCTCTTCTCACAGGGGCGGATCTAGGGGAAGGGTGCAGGGGGTGCGCACCCCCCCCTGAGATGACCTGCGGTTTTCTAATACAACTAGCGGTATTCTGCAAAAAAAAACTATGTGGTTTATTGGTGTTGAAGTAGAGCAAGAGACGAGTGTACCCCCTCCTAAAAAAAAATCCTGGATCCGCCCCTGTCTCAGCGAACTTAACATTCTCTCATTTCAAGGGCGAGTGGCAAAACTAAAGGCAAAAATGCTTTTTAAGGCATTAAATGGTCTGCTGCCCAGCTACACTGCCTACAAGTTTTTAAGATTCAGTGAGTCCATGTTAGGGAAACAAAAAACAGCAAAAGAAATTTGGAGTTGCCCACGATTAAACAATCACACGGACAGCGATCATTTATGTTCAGTGCTGCAAGCTTGCGGAACAGCCATCCTGAGGAGTTCAAAGACTGCTCTACCTTGACGTCTTTCGAAAACAAATTGAAGTTGCGAATTGAAGTTTGCGTACAAGCGCTCTGATATACATTCAACTCCCGCCTTGCGGACACCTCGCAGAAACGGACACCCTGCAAAGCAGGCATGCAGAATTAGCTTAGTCGGTAGAGCGCTTGGAAATTGACTACACGGCAGAGGTCTAAGGTTCGATTCCCGGGGCCGGACCAATACTCAGGGTCTTAAAATAACTGAGAAATGAAGGTGTGTACTTCCTTGGCGCAGCAAGCCGCTAGACTTCCTGTGGCAGTGAATTTTCAGAGGCCACCTTTCGGCTAACTATATGAGTGCTTACACGGAGTACAAGCTGTGCTACCTAGCGAGGACTGGTAACCAGGCTTTTTATTGGTTCCCTCCTCCGTTCGAAAAAAAGGCGGCCATTTTACAGTGGAATGAAGCGTTGATTTTTCATATTGTTTTGGTATTTATAGTACTTTTACTAGCATTTTTAACCGCGAAAAACAAGATACCAAAAGTATGGATGTAGATTTTGTTATTCCGCTGTCTAAAGACGATTTGTTGAGTGGCGAATCAGGCTCTTATGTTGTGGATGAAGTTCTGTCGGGACGCGTTCTCCCAAACAAACTTCGAGGTTGAGAAATATTGTCTTATTTTTGGTTTACTTTGGTTTTCTATGCGATCTTTTCACTTTTCTGTGCTTGCAGATTGTTTAACGGAACTTCGATCTGGTGGACCAGCTGTTATTCTAGAAAATTTTGACTGCTTTTTCAGTCTTTTAAGGTCAGTGTCATGCTTCCATTAAACCTAATGTATATTTTAACTTGTTAAACCGATCCAGTCACCCAGGAGTTTGTCTTCTGAAAGGTTAGTCATCTCGCTTGGATCCTCGAAATTCACGCTTTCAATAAACAAGTACCTCCGCGGGGCAAGAGCTTCAAAATAAGTAAATGAAATGGTTTATTTGTTTTTGATATATTGGGGCGATGTGACTGCTTACTCCACGTAATTTAATTTAATCTTCGAATTCAGCTTCGAAAAGAGTCTCTAGAGAATAAATTAATATTATTACACTCTGAAGGGATATAACTTACTAAAATAAAAATAAACTGCCGATGCATCTTGAAGGGTGAAAATTTTGGGTGGTGATTTGAAATGTAAGTTCCAGGAACAGAATACCGTGGAACCCGCCACCTCGGTATTAAATACAGTCACCTCGTTATTATGGCCACTTTTTTTGGCCGCCCGGCTAAACGACCATACATTTTGTTGTAAAAAACCCTCGTTAATACAGTCACTCGTGAATACGGCCAATTTTTTTTGTCCCATTGGTGACTGTATTAATGGGGTTACACTGCCTGTCCAATGTCTGTGCATGGTTTCTCAGGAAAGACCTGAAATCATTGATCTGGATATATGTACATGTAGACGTCAGCTCAACACATATTCATAACAGACATAATGTGACATTTTTTACTCCTTTATTGGCAGCCATTTTAATGAAGTGGAAAGTACACTCAGAGAGGGAACATGGGACACTCTGCTTTACGGTATAGAAACCATACATTTACAACAATCAGATCAACTAAGGTTTCTGGAAAACTGCCCTCCTACCCCTCCCTTAAGCCAACACTAACACTTACTTCTCATTTAGGACAAAATGTTGGCTTAGGGGACGGGTAGGTGGGCAGTTTCCCCGAAACCCTAATTATGTACAAGCCTTGGCTTTGTTTTACATGGCACTTCAGGACAGGATGGCCTCCAGAGGGTGTGCAGTTCTCTAAGCAGGCCCATTTCACCTCTTTTTTGGAGTGCAGAGTTCTAGATAAAATTTAAAGTAATCAAAGAAAAATTATTAAGTAGGCGTTGTGAGAAAAGATTGAGTTGAAAGACAGAGAGTGAATTAATGTCGCACAGCCAGTTATGGGAGTAGGTTAACTGTATTGGCATGGCTGTCACTTATTATGGGCATGACTCCGGGCTATTTTTGTAGGACATAAAAGGAAAATGAGACCAAAAGAACTCCCAGGTTGTTTGGCTCCTCACCTACTACACTGTAATTGCATGTAAAGACTTCGTGACAGCCCTGATTGGGGAGGGTTGCTTAACTTCCACTGAGTGAGTCCAAAGGCCTTCCTTGCAAAACTTTTTATTTTAGGGGACCATAACAAGAACACCACTTTTATTACCCATATTTGCTTTATTTATTTATTTTGTATTATAAACCTTAGAGTTGAGAGTAACAAATGAGATAGAAAAATCACTGTCTGTGAGTAGCTGGTACTTTAGTGACGACTAATGACAATTTTTGCTGGTCCGGGGAGCTTACAGAACTGTTACAGAAAACCCTGAAAGTGTCTGGGTTTACAGGGGAGGTCAGGTTTTCAGTGTTGACGTTCATGTTTATACTGTACCTAATTAGTAAACAGCCACATGTACACGTCTGATTATCTGCTTTGTATCCTTATAGTCCTTTCACAGTTCACCAATATGCTTCCATCAGTTCTGGAAGAAGGAGATATTGATTTTCAAGTCAGAAGAACACACCTAAATACTCTAAAGGTAAAAAACAGTGATTTTTTATGACCACTCTTTGCAGGATGATGTGTAATCAATGTTCTTTTTTCATTAATTATTTTTAACATCGCGTCTACTATGCCTAGAGATGGAAACCAAAGTGCAGGGTTGGTCCAAGGCTGTGCTCTAGTTGTGGCCCCTGATACCTAACTTTTGCTCCTGGCTGACTAGAAAATCTTACTCTCTTTATGTAAATCATAACTGTACACTGGACACCATGGATTTCACCAGTTCAAAGCAGCTGGCCTCCCTTCAATGTTTTTTAGAGCACACTTTTGAGGTCTTTCCATCAGTGGATCCAGGCAACAAACGAATTTTGATTGACACCATGTCATACAGCTGTAGATTTATATACAGCATAAGTATCAGGCATGACAGAGAGGAAAAAAAGCAAAAGCACTTTAACCCTCATTTATTTTGTAATAAACAAAGCAGCGGAGCATTTCAGCTTTCTTGATGTGGTCAATGTATTGTTTTTCTATGGAAGCGGGAAATTCCTGTGGGTCCTGTTTACAGGTAGTAAATTCTAGCAATCAATAATTTAAGTACATGTACAACATGTCGTAATGGTTTGAACCCAGGAGTCATTTCATTAGTTGGTGGAATATGATCGTCCGTGTGAGTGAAGTCCTGAATAGGACTGCTGTTGACGGTGACTGATGTTTAGACATCACAACCTATGTGGTAGTGAATTTTAGAGTAAAAGTGAGTCTGAAAATAATTATTGCACAGGTTGTCTATACGTCAGGCTTTCTTTTTACGTCCATAACTGCAATGATCTTCTTTCATATAATTCTTCACCCCGCAGTTCTCATATATGATTTTCATATATTCATACATGTAACTTCAGGTCAGTCACTGTCAACAATAGTCCCATTCTGGACTATACCCACCCGTACGATCATATTCCACCTTCTTAATGATGTAAAAGAAAAAAATAATGTAATTTCTTGAAATGAGTATTGAAAATCTCCTATTTGTTGTAGATGTTGTGTTATCTGCTGACGCAGCTAGCAGACAGCTTTGAAGTAGAAGCTACCAAGCCCTCAACTGAAGTAATCATTGGTGGAAAGGTATGACTCACAAAACATCAGGTACAACCTAAAGCAGGTATCAACAAATCCTGGGTTGGTCCGGATCATAATTATCAACCCCTGTATTTCACTGAAAGGTTAGGGATAGGATTACAGGGGTTGAACTTGATCTGATCCATTCCGTTTCAGGATTTTGCAAAAGGCTGTCTAAAGCACTGTCATGTAAATCAATGGAGATGCCCCCAGAAAATAGAGTCCTCTTGTCTGAATCAAAATTTGTATAGCACTCAAAATTAATATGTGACTGTACCCTGTTTTTAAAAAAGATCTGAAAATCTTCTAGTGGATGTACAGTATCATTCTGTGACTGAAAGAATTAAATAGAAAGAGACATGCCCTTAAAAGTTTACTTCAATTATTCTAGAAAAAAGGCAAGTCAGCCATGGCTAAGAAAAAGACTTCTAATTGCTGGGAGTGGGATGAACAGCGTGATGTACTGATTCAAACCCTGGGTCAGCTGTTACAACTGGATGTCAACAGACTATGGGAGCCTCCCATTGTGGAGGAAGACTTTGTCAAGTAAGGTTTTTTAAAAATGTTTAAAATGCTATACTTATTATTATTGTGATAGAGACATGTACAGCTGTATGTCTAGATTTGAATTGCACAGGGGACCCTGTATCTCTTTGGAAGCTTAGCAAACTTTTTTTGATGTAAATTGGCCTATCACAAAAAAAAAGTGAAAAAGGAATAATGGTTGTCCATTGAATATCATGCACAATTGACTTTTCTGGTATTAGAAATCACTGATCACCAAGGGTTAAAAACCCTTATAACTGCACTTAATGGAAAAGATAAATACAGTGAAACCCTGTCTTACGGCCACCTCAGTAATATGGTCATCTTGTTATTACAGCCACTGTTTTTTGGCCGCCTGGAAAAAACCGCCATAAATTTTCTTGTAAAAAAACCCTCGTTAATATGGAAAAATCCACTATAAATTTTCTTGTAAAAAAACCCTTGTTAATATGGCCAGCCTGAATGGTATGGCCAAATTTTTTGGACCCATTGGTGACCGTATTAATGAGTTCCACTGTAACCTTAAATTACCTTAATTATCATTAATTTTCACTTCAAAGCCATATTGGAACCCTGAAAGGGTTGTCAAAAAACAAAAACTCCTAGATTCTTGAATTAGCTTATATTAGTTCATGAAACATTAATGAAGAATAATGACTATATGGAAGTGAATAAGATCCTTTTAGTTGAATGAACAACCTGAACAGTTGAATTAAAGTACCTGAAAGAATTCATGCTTGATTGGGAATCGAACCCTGACCTTTGCAATGACTCGATGCAATGCTCCATCCATTGAGCTTTATCAAGCCAACTGGAGAGCAGGCCAATTTTTTTGGAGTCCTTAATTCTTTAAGCCCTCCTTCGACCTTGTAATATCAATGCTTTGTAAAACAGAGTGGTCATGAGAATTACAGACATGATCACACAAGATCACTTGGCTTGATATTTTATCAACTTCTCCCCACTTCTATTGTAGGAAATGAATAGGGGTAACAAATGAGAATTCAAATTTTGATCTTAGGGTTTAAAGGGTTAAAAGCTGTATGCCTGTAGATGAATGCGTGGATCACAACTCATGAGATCTCAATAATTATTTTGTGTTCAGATTATATTAATTTTTTATATCACACTTAAACAAAATGTCAATATTATTTTCTTTAATTTTTCTTTTTCAGTTTGATCACTGGTTGTTGCTACAAGTTCCTTGAAAATCCAGCATCTATAAAAAGTGGAACAACTAAGTCCTTGATTTTCAATCTACTGGGGGTGATGGTCAAGAAATATAACTATGGCTTAGGTGAGACCACTGTTTGTTATTTGCAGCATGTAAGGTTAAAAATGACGTCTTTTAAGTTCCATCATTCTTTCTTAAGGATGCATAAAAATCCTAGCAATCAGTTAAATCGTTCCCGCTGAAAAACACAATTCAAAACATAACCAACACACTAAATAGGTTCAGGCCACCTTAAGTTAAAATCTTATAAAAGACTTTACTGTTTGACTATTTTCACATTTTGCTCTTTGTTACTAGGTGTAAGTCTGAAGATTGTTCAGCTGCTGCAGCACTTTGAACACCTTGTTCAACCACTGGCACAAGCAGTTGAAACATTTGTCACTGAGTTTTCTGTAAAAAGTATTGTCTCTGAGGTTTTAAGGTCAGTTTATTATTATAAATAGCTGTGTTTGTACCAGATGAATTGGAATTATTTGCACCTGTAGTAAAGACAGGGTTATTCAAGAAAGCTTCAAAGCTCATGGTGACCCAAGTCTGTCACCACTGCAATGATGTCATTTGGTTGCTATGATAACTCTGGTGTCATTGCAACACTGATCATAACATCATCTTTATCTAATACAGCTGTGGTGGTCATTTTTCCAAATCTTTATTAATGGCAACATAGTTTTGAAAGCTCCAACTTGGTACATGTATAGTGCCCCTAAAAAAAACCATGAAGTCATCTCAAGTACATTTTTTTTAGAGAATTTTCATGCACTTGTGGCTGGCATCTATGCAAATTTTTCTGGAACAAAAGTAAAGTTATAACATAACAAAAAAGAGTTAACTCTCACACAATTGGTTTGGGGCATCAATATGGTGGTCATGACATCATGTGAAAACACTCTAAGCCTGTCTTTCAAAGCGGTTGGGTTATTATTCAGTTTTCTTGTGGTTATTACAGGGAGATTGGTAGGATGGATCCCAGGGATCTTGCAAGAGACACCAGCGGAACACGCGCTTATGCTGACTTCTTAGTAGAGCTTGCTGGTCGGGTCCCAAGTCAGATCATTCCTAACATTAGTGTGCTGTTGTGCCATTTGGATGGAGAGGTACGGTAATGAAAATCTTGAAGTGCTGTGAGCTGTTTTGTGACATCTAATTATTAGTGTTTTAGTGTTACACGCTCAAGTGAAAAAGAAAATTTAAAAAAACGACTCTTGTTAAAGTGCTACTACAGAGTACATTTCATTTTCTTGATATGATGATTAACTTTAATTTTTATATTCTCAGTTCAAGCCTAGACCATACAAAAATATCCTCACCAGAAAGCTGGGTTTATTCAATAATTCTGTTGTTTGTTTTCAGTCATATTCCATGAGAAATGGTATCCTTGGTCTCATGGGAGAGATTGTTGTCAAGGTGTTATGTAAAGAAGATCTGGATGATGCTGCTAAGAAACTCAGAGATCAACTGCTTGACAAATTGGAGGTTGGTGTTACACAATATCTACAAAAAGTATGCAAAGCTCATTAATGTATTTTTATTAATGTTAACTTAAAATTTATTTTGAATCCATCAAAAACACTATGCACCATAGACAATGTTGATACCATAAATGATAATAGTAAGGCTATCATGCTACATACAGTATTCAACAATGTACATTTATGTGTATCAACAGGGTTTTCATTAGGCATTGGAGATCGGAGAATTCTCTGACTAATGTTCAGTAGCTCATGACTATGTTTTTTATTCAGACGTGGAGCCTCTTTCAAAATATTATCCTGTTATGTTACACCTTTCTCCTGCTACTAGGAACCTTAATGAAAACCCTGTATTAATAATTGACAAATTGAGAACAATTTTCTATGGGTATATTCTTATCAACCATGGAAATGATGTCAAAATGTTCAAAACCCATGTGGAACCACAAGCCGCGGGCAAGTTGTTTCACTGTAAAGCTGGCTGATTTCTCAGGCTGGTGACTGTCCTGTCTGTGTGGTAGAGTTCTGGGTTCATAACAGTTATTAATTTGCTGGTTTTCTACAGTTAAAACATGTGGAGGGATTATTCTGGCAGATATTTAAAACCTGTCTTGCAAAGTTGGTAATTAAAGTTGTTGGTGTTCTTTTTCTTTTAACTAGGAACACATTCATGATGTGAATGCTTATGTCCGAAGTAAAGCTCTCCACATTTGGCTGGAGCTTTGCAAAGAAAAGGTTAAATTACATTGAATTTTTTGTATTCATTTATTTAATTTTCCTTGTCTAACAAGGATCATGAAAATTATTTCAATGCTTTTGGTGGTAACTATCGAATTCTTCAGGGTCATTATTTATTTTTACTGTAATACAGTGGTATATACATAACATTGTACAGTGTAGTAAACGTTTATTGTTGATTTAAGGTGGTTTTAAAAGTGAGGAAAGTTTAGTATTACATAACTGTGCAGGTTAATGTAGATAAATTTAGAAGTTTTTAAAATAACAAGCAGCATCATTTTCTTAGCCATATTATTTATGTTGTGCAGGCTATACCTCTTTCTCGGCAACCCCATCTGTTGGAGCTGGTTATCAGTCGTCTTCAAGATAAATCCAGTATTGTACGCAAGAATGCTATCCAGCTGCTGAAGACTTGTCTTATTTGTAACCCATTTGGTGCACAGGTCAGTCCATAACCTTCATGTGTGACCGCCTCTTGTAAGCTACATGTACCACTTCCTACTTGGAACCACCCATCCAAACCACCAAAATAATTTTCCCAGTCAAAGCTCATGTTAATAACCACCTCTCAAAGCCAAATGTCACCAATACTTGGCCGGACATTTCAAAGATTTTCATTTTTTTAACCTCTTGTAAGCAACCATTGGTGTGGCCTCTTTGTTTGCTGTATGTACATGTAGTAAGCCACTCATGGTTTATGAAGAAATGTTTGTGACAACATGGAACCCCTGACATGTAACTACACGTACAGTGTATGATTTTTATCCTTTGTTTAAATGTTATTTCAAAGTCATTAAAGTACATTACCATACCCAGAAACCAAGGAAAATAAAATTTCAACCAAGGATAAAATTAAACCTCAACAACAATGTATACGTTACTACCATGAAGTCACTTGCAGTAAAGCCAAAACATAGATCTGTCCGTACCTCTTTTCCGAGAGACCCCCTCTGGCTCAATTTCTGTAAGTGGCCGGCCTTGAGTGAAGAAAGACAAAGTAGAGCAAAGTTTCTTGTCCAAGGGAACGACACATTGGCAAGGCTTGAACTTGCACCTCCAGATCTGAAGTTCAAGATGCCAAACCACTCAGTACTCTAACTTCTTATCCTCATAAACTCATTACTACAGGTGATTTATTATCCATGATGATTTTGTTGTCTTTAGCTGCCGCTTGAACACTTACAGCAAAATCTCTTAAAGGAGACAGAAAAACTGAAGGAAATGGCGCCACATTTGAGTGATGATCAGGATGGACAAGGTAAAATTTGTTTTAAGTAATTTTCTTCCTCAAAACTAGGCTGGGCCAATGCAGAATCAATAGGTCCTTTCCGAGTTCCAAAAATTCTCACTTTCAAAACGAGGCCAAGTGCAAAACCTTTCTTGTGAAAATGGGTTTTATTTGCACCCATAGCCTCGCTTTAAAACAGAGACTTTCAACAGGAAAATCGGAATTGGTCTATTGAAATGATTGGTGAACTTGAAAAACGTATAGTCCAAGGCTGTGGTGTTCTAGGGTAAATTGCAGGAAGCCTATTAAAGTTGGTAAGCCTGTGCATCACCATTCACCATTGCACCTCCCAGTGCCGCCTTAACCCTAAGTACTAAGAGTGGCCAACATCAATTTTCTCCTAACAATAGTTAAAAGAAACGTTTCTGAGAACTAATAACATCATTTTCTATGAGAGATCAGTGTAAATAATTTGCAAGTGAGTATTGCCGCTTAAAGAGGCTGTGTCATGGCTAGTTAGCTCATTTTGTTTATAAATCCAATTACGGGCCCTTATTCCCTGTGGAACGTGAGGAGTAAATGACAACATCACAGCTTTGTGTTAAACAAACTAATGTCTCCCAAGCATTTATTCAATCGTTACCAGCACCAAAAATGAACTTTGAAAAACTGTTGGGCGATAAACAAGTGTTCCAAAAAAAAAAAAAACATCCACAGTTGTAGTATGCTCCGATCTTCTTTGCTTCCCCTCCCTTATTTTTGATATTTGTCGTGTTATTTACCCTTTCTTTCAATGTTTTGAGCAGTTACTTTGATGTTTCACCCGATTTGGTGGCAGTGCCGTCCGTGTGAATTTGATACATTTTGGGGTACAGCTCCTTCAAATAGTTAGTAATTTCATTTTCTGTATTGTTCTTATCTCAGTACCTGTAGTACCTGCAACAGAGAATGCAAATGAAATCTGGGAGGCCATTAAACCTGAGGTGAAGGCTACTATCGAGGAGTACTTTGATCAGGAAGACATTATTGATGAAGATGATGGGCCAGTTGAATTCCAAGGGGATATGGACGATGCTCTGCAGTGGTAAGCGCTAGGAAGAAAGGTTTGATTGTAGCTCGTATTGGGATTATATGAACTTTGTCAGCGGTCGCCCAGTAAGTTGGCCGAAGGTTTTATAACACATTTCCTGGTATTTCCTCCACCCCATGGTAAAATATTGTGTCAACAAGTCATCAGTTTCTTTGTAAGAAACTCAAAAAACCAAAACAGCTAAGTGATACATCAAAGGTGATACATGTATTGGGACGTTTTTTCGAAAGTCGTTGGCAAACCTAAGGAAAATTCCAGTGCCCACTTTTGCAGAGGATAAAGTCAAATACATATATAAAACGAGATTCCCTGACTCGTCTGTAGACATATCGTGATAGTCTTCAACAGCAGAGCTGTTCCGTGAGCGCCTAGAGGCGAATCGGTATTACTATGCCTGTTCAGTGAAATTAAGAAGCTATGTCAGTACTGGTATACAATTTGTTACAAAGATCTTAACCAATATTATTTTGCACAGTATTTGTCACTGCCGCATCAAGCTTTTCTAGCTTTGTAAACGTCAATGTTAGTCATGAGTTTTCTCCTCTTCTCCATCTGCGACCACTAAGTCTATGCATTTTGGGTGGTCAGTCGCCCACGTGAGGTTCGACTGTATTTTTCTAGCTCTATTGATTTCTTTTGATTGCCATCCATGTAATAAATGTAACCAATATGAAAATAAGATGGAGGAAAGATAACAAATGAAAGAGTGTTTTTTTTTTTCAGTGCATTGAAGCAGATCAGGAATAATTTGAACAATGGTCATCACAAAAGAGCTCTTGCTGTACTGAAGGCCGCCATTATAACGTGGCCGGACTGTGACATATTTGCTACTACTGAGTTGAGTACTGAGCAGGGGGATGAACAAAGGTGACCGGCTCACTCAAGTTTTACCGTTTTAAGAGAGTGTCTCTGTAAGAGCGGTCCGGTCGATTTTCCTTGAGACACAGATTTAACTCATTTCTTGTGTGTTGTAAGACATTCATGTACCTATACTAAAACCGCAATCCGTTTGATCGGATCTCTTTATTTTTCAGAGTTTTACGGAAATTAAATTTCACTCGACCGAAGGCCTGTCGTGACACTTTTCAAGACGTTAATTTGAGGCAACTTTGCCGGACAATTTACAAAAAACTACGAGACTCAGCAAAAAACAAATACCACAGCCATGTATATTAACTCTATCTTATCCATCGCGGTGACTTTCGTGAACATCACGTACCAATCAAGCAAACAGGAAGACTTGAACGACACCTTATCGGTTCGCTTAAGTCACACACGCGAAAACCGATCATATTCAAGGTACATTTTTGAAAAAGTGAGGCGTTCTTAACTGATCCAACTAATATAGCTAGGAAGTAGGAGCCATAGAAAAGGTAACTACAGAAAAAAACTTTGCGGCCCGACCTTTACTAAAACTTTATAACTCCGTGAACTTACCTAATTTTCGGCAATCTCCAAGTTTTGCCGCCATTTTGAGGGACTTGTCAACATGAAGCGTAGCAGATATAAATCGAGCAGGTAGATCTAAAACAGTCAGAAATACGTACAAAAGCATTCCAATGAACTTCACTTTCAATTCAAGGGGCAAAATTTGAAATTGTTCGTTAAACCTACCATTCCTACATCCCAATGCGACCATTACTTCCAACATATCAAACACTACAACTAGTGACCACTAGTGTTCGAATTTCCCTTGTCGATTCCACCGTAAAAAATAACCTGTGCCACCCAAGCTTCGACTCGAATGTGAAATACGAATCAAACAACATAACTGCGTCATCTTCGAGGCCATATCACACTGGTATTTTGATTTTCTGATCGACAAGAACGGTGATCAGGAGGTGATCGCCATGTTTACCTCATAAAGGTGTCCGCTGACCAGCCGCTGAATGAAAACAGTACGGCGCAGGGTGGTGTGGGTGGCGGACTTATCGTGGTAAGATATTCGAATACATGCTAAAAAAGCTTTAGGACTCTCAGTCTAAACAGTCAAGGCATGCTTCGTGGTACAGACAACTTTTATTTTATTCTCATAACTTTTTCCTTTAAATTAGAACTGGTATTAATTAATAGAGTTATTTAAATATTTTTAACCGAGGTACCCATATGACCTTTTGGCTTGTCCTCAGTGGTATAAAATAAGGTGTCTTTTCTTCCAGAACCTTTTATTCATGCGTTATTGCACGGAATGAACACTATACTTAGAAGGTTTGTTCTAAGTCATTTTTGCTGTTCCCAAGAATGTATGCAAAATCATAGCTCTATACAAAGCTGACTCTAAAATATGATTTTCCGTAACAGTAACTAATGTCATTTACGTAAGGTGTTAATAAAACTAGTAATGTAAAATTTTTAGCGTTTTCCACTTATAAGCCTGACATACAATTGTCAAGTGAACTATGTTAGTTTCAGCTCATTTCTTGATTCGATGTGACCTTTTATCACTAAACCCCATTCTTTTCATTTGTAATTTTCCTGTACTTTTTTTTTCATGCGACAAGGACAAAGAGTTTTATAAGTAAACTGATTTTTTGGTGTACCACGCTTATCACATTATATATACAAATACATGCAAAAGGCCGGCTAAATAAGCTCCTCCTCCTGCTCCTAATTTTTTGGGTTGCCTTCGCCCCATGCCTCTGCACGACTCCCATTTAAATGGGAGCTCGAAGAAAGTACAGATTTCCTTAAGCATGGAAACAGTAAAATAGTTCAATTTTCCCTCCTTGACGTAGTCACACAAGTCATAAATGTCATAGACAATCGGATGCGTTAAGCCAATTTCTGTTACAGCTGATTCGACGGTGGTCATGTGATTCACTTCTTCCTCGTCAATTAATTCCTCGTCAGATTTATCGTCAACCGCGGTGCTCGGAGACGAACCTACCCGTCTCCATCTCGAGAAGGACAAACAAAAGAAAAATCCTTGTATTTGGGCTTTGGTCAGCCACTCTTCCCGGGAAAACAGGCCCTCCCTGTTTTCCCTCTTCGCTTTCCACATATCTTGCGAGACTTGTCGCAGATCCTCTTTCCTTCCAGATTGCTCACCAATTTCAAACTTGGAGGTGAGATACTGCCTTACTTTCTCTTAGAAGCGAACAGCGCCACCTTTTGGCTTATGAAGTGCCCATCCTTCACTTAAATTCGACTGAAAGGTTCGCTACCCTGTCTCTCGATAACATTGGTACTGTCGTCTTCTGAAAGGGTAAGGGATGAGGATTTTTCAACCCAGCTTTAATTTAGAGATTTCCAAGCTGTTCTAATGTCAAAAATAAAGGAAATGACCCATGAATTCCAGTGCTCAGTGGAAGGATAATTACACCACTGAAGCAGTGACCCAATAGCCCTTGTAGCTGTCTATAAGGGAGAGATTGTAAGTTGGCTATGAAAATTACCCTTTTTTCTCTTTTGCTTTGACTTTGTGAGGTGGTTTTGTCACAATTTGAACGGACACGCGTCACTCTTACTTAATATTTTAACGGGAAACCAAACAGCATCATTTTATTTCCAAGTAGGTATATATTCAGCCGTTCTTAGCCACCATTTTGCGAGAACAAAGTATATGTATATATTAACAGTGGTACAAAAAAAAACAGTTTACTTGTAAAAACCTTTGTGTTTTTTTATATCTTTACATACTTATAAAAAATTGTAGAGGGTAAATGAAAATGAAGGAAAAGAAAATGTGTCCTGCATAGCAGTCTTTCAAATCGCCTTTTAGCCGACAGGGAGTCGCGCAGTGGCATAGGGCGAAGGCAACCCAAAAAATTAGGAGCAGGAGGAGGAGCTTATTTAGCCGGCCTTTTGTATGTATTTGAATATACAATGTAATAAGCGTGGTACACCAAAAAATCGGTTTAGTTATAAAACTCTTTGTCGCTGTCATATGAAAAAAAAAAGTACAGGAAAATTGCAAATGAAAAGAATGGGGTTTAGTGGTAAAAGGTCACATCGAATCAAGGAATGAGTTGAAACTAACATAGTTCACTTGACAATTGTATATCAGGCTTATAAGTGGAAAACGCTAAAAATTGTACATTGCTAGTTTTATTAATACCTTACCTAAATGACATTGGTTACTGTTACGGAAAATCATATTTTAGAGTCAGCTTTGTATAAAGCTATGATTTTGCATACATTCTTAGGAACAGCAAAATGATTTAGAACAAACCTTCTAAGTATAGTGTTCATTCCGTGCAATAACGCATGAATAAAAGGTTCTGGAAGAAAAGACACCTTATTTTATACCACTGAGGACAAGCCAAAAGGTCATATGGGTACCTCGGTTAAAAATATTTAAATAACTCTATTAATTAATACCAGTTCTAATTTAAAGGAAAAAGTTATGAGAATAAAATAAAAGTTGTCTGTACCACGAAGCATGCCTTGACTGTTTAGACTGAGAGTCCTAAAGCTTTTTTAGCATGTATTCGAATATCTTACCACGATAAGTCCGCCACCCACACCACCCTGCGCCGTACTGTTTTCATTCAGCGGCTGGTCAGCGGACACCTTTATGAGGTAAACATGGCGATCACCTCCTGATCACCGTTCTTGTCGATCAGAAAATCAAAATACCAGTGTGATATGGCCTCGAAGATGACGCAGTTATGTTGTTTGATTCGTATTTCACATTCGAGTCGAAGCTTGGGTGGCACAGGTTATTTTTTACGGTGGAATCGACAAGGGAAATTCGAACACTAGTGGTCACTAGTTGTAGTGTTTGAATTGTTGGAAGAAATGGTCGCATTGGGATGTAGGAATGGTAGGTTTAACGAACAATTTCAAATTTTGCCCCTTGAATTGAAAGTGAAGTTCATTTGAATGCTTTCGTATGTATTTCTGACTGTTTTAGATCTACCTGCTCGATTTGTGTCTGCTACGCTTCATGTTGACAAGTCCCTCAAAATGGCGGCAAAACTTGGAGATTGCCGAAAATTAGGTAAGTTCACGGAGTTATAAAGTTTTAGTAAAGGTCGGGCCGCAAAGTTTTTTTCTGTAGTTACCTTTTCTATGGCTCCTACTTCCTAGCTATATTAGTTGGATCAGTTAAGAACGCCTCACTTTTTCAAAAATGTACCTTGAATATGATCGGTTTTCGCGTGTGTGACTTAAGTGAACCGATAAGGTGTCGTTCAAGTCTTCCTGTTTGCTTGATTGAAACGTGATGTTCACGAAAGTCGCCTCGATGGATAAGATAGAGTTATTATACATGTCTGTGGTATTTGATTTTTGCTGAGTCCCGTACTTTTTTGTAAATTGTCCTCCAAAGTTGTCTCAAATTAACGTCTTGAAAAGTGTCACGACAGGCCTTCGCTCGAGTGAAATTTAATTTCCGTAAAACTCTGAAAAATAAAGAGATCCGATCAAACGGATTGTGGTTTTAGTATAGGTACATGAATGTCTTACAACACACAAGAAATGAGGTAAATCTGTGTCTCAAGGAAAATCGACCGGACCGCTCTTACAGAGACACTCTCTTAAGGCTGTGAGAATTTATAAATTTTACAACTTACACTGTAAATCATTGAACGATCTTGCCCCCGATTAACTTGTCTCTAAATTTATTTTGAACTATTCATTGAGGGACATGCATCGAGTGCAAACTTTCCCGTCTACTGCCTCGTACTGATTTCCGTAAGAGGAGCTTCTGCTATGACGGAGCAGTGTTTTGGAACAGTTTTTCACTAGAACCACCGCGGGCAAGCACAAACCCTTCAGAGTTTTCGGGTTGGGTGTACACGATTTTTTAGTTAGCGCGTGACCTTGAATGCACGGCACTCTTGAAAAGCAGACTACTTTCTTTTTCTTTCTTTTTTTCTAGGAAAATTGTATTTCAGTTGTACTGAACTTTTTTCTTTGTCTTTTTTAATCTTTGTTGTCCTTATGAATTTACCGTGTTGAAATAAAAACTATTATTATTAGGTACTACAGATATGTGCCATAGTTGAAGCAAGTCTGTTTTTTGTCCGTTTTCAATAGTAGTGAAGAAGAAAATGCCAGTTTTCCAAAGTCCGTGGAAGACCAGTTGTCAATCATGAAGGCAATATTCCTTGGTAAGTATGTTTTACGTTTGTTTGATTCCCCCAAAAATGTGGAGAGAAGATACAGTAGAAATAATTATTACATCAGAGGCCACAGTCTATCTCTCAATCTTCCAGCGATCTTGATCAGTCTGATCAGGTGACAAGTCACGTGACTGTCAACAGGGCTGTAGCAAGGCCAAAGGTCAGAAATTTTACTCCAGTGTGATGACTAAAATTTATAATTTCTTATAGATTACAAAACAGTCGGGTTTTTTTTTGTCAAAATCAGTAAAGAAATCGGTAAAGCGTGGCGCGAAGCGCGCGAGTCTCATAGCGTCTCTCCCCAGTCTCGCTCTGTGTTTTCAGCCTCGTTCCAGACCTTTTGTTTGACTGATCGCGCGTTCTTGAATACGCAAAAATACGGACTGTTTTGCAGTCTAAATTTCTTATGGTTGTTATTGTTTCCTACACAACTTGACTACAGTACATCGTCAGAATAACGTATTCCTCCTTTGTTGTTAGGAGTTTAAATCTAAATCCACTTCCACGGCCCTGTCATCTTTCTCCATTCCTCCCCTTCCATTGACTTTTCGTAAAGTAGTAATTCACTCTTTGAAAACAGAACTCGCGAAGTAGGAGGAAAGACGCAATCATCCTCTACTCGCGTGATCCCTCCTTCCCACGCGCGTCTTTCTCCTCGAAGCAATATTGTCGGACGTGTGGTAAGCGCGTCAGACTGCCCACAGAAAGTGGTCTTAACTTACTTCTTTTTCCTTAGCTTCTGAAGGCGAAAAGGAAACCAAAGCTGCCGAAGGTGCAGACATTGATCCTCATGAACTTGTTCAAGTGTCCACAGAACATGAAAATCAGGACTCCTCAACAAACCAACCAGGCAATGGACTAGTGAACGAAATCACCAAACAACAAATGATTGTTCAGTTTTTGAAGGTGAGAAAGTTTGGTTTATTATCTTTAATCTCCTGCTTTAATTTTATGGTAATTTCACTTTCCAACTGAAGCTTTTTGTTAAGAACAGACCAGTCAGAGATGAAGGGGTTTTTTTTCTGCTTAAGAGTTCAAACATACTCAGGGTCTTTAAAAAGCTGAGAAATGAAAGGTACTGCCTTTGCTCTGCAAGCGGCTAGCTGTCGCGCTTGACTTGCGTGTTCAGATGGTGAAGGAGCAGTGTCAATTTCTCTCCTTCTTTGTCGCCATCGTTTTTCTGGCTCGAGCTCAAAAACACAGGGAGGGCAAAAAAAAAGCTTCCTAGACCGCACTTAGTTGACAATCGAGTCAAACACAAGACCTTCAGCACTCTAGTCAGTAACGCAGCAGATAAACGTGAAGCAACGTTAACAAAAGTGAATACTGACGGATAATGTCGTCTTTTGTTTTGGCTAGAAGTAAGGTCTTGTGTGGATTGATTTTTTCAACTCGGTTTTCTTTTTAAATCATGACACTCTTCATCGCTTGGACGCGATTGAACCTTTAATGCATCTGGTAACCTTAAGTAACCTGTTCCCTTTCACTTTATAGGATTATGTGCATTTTCAAACTCAGATGGAGAAAGCGGTCCCTACTTTGTGCCAGTTGCTTGGTTCTAAAAGCATCTCCGACGTGAATGAGTCTATTGAGTTCTTTGTTGTGGCTTCCGAATTTGGACTCCAGTCAGCTATTGTCGGCGTGCGGAGGATGCTGGTGTTGATCTGGTCACGTGACTCTGCCGTCAGAGATGCAGTAGTGGATGCATACAAAGGGCTTTATTTAGACCCAGAGGCACCAAATGCTAGGTACATGTATGAGGACTGTGGTGTCATAAAAGGGATCAAGGAAATGAAACGAGTTAAACTCTGGGCGTTGTGCAGAATATTCATTGTCGTTTTTGTTTTCATACACTTTTCCTTTCAAGCTCACAATATGTTTTATTCTTTTGTAACACTTTTCAGGTCTAAAACAGCACTGATCGTAAAAAACCTGATTGCTCTTACACAAGGAGCCTCTATAGGAGACTTAACTTCTCTAGAAGAGTTGGTAGGTTGTTGCCTTTTTTTACGTTCTTGCTCCTGCTTAACATGCGACGAAATTTGGGCATATCAGCGACTATCATTTTAAAATATTTGGTCCTTTTCTGCAAATGCTTTAAGAGGGTCAACTATAATTTAAGTGGCAAGTCAAATGCATGTGTTAAAATGTGTAAAATGCATTTTAGTTATGGTTTTGTAACTTCCCGGTTACTGTCAAACCTGTATAAAGCCCACATCTATTAAGCGGTGACTTACCAAAGTCCCAGAAATAGTTTCACTAACTCGAGGTCCCTTCAGTGTTCGCTATAAAGGGAGTTGACTGTGACTTGAATGTGTGCTCTGTGCTTCCTCCTCAGATAAGCGAGCTGATGAAAGGGAACCTGATCCCCGGCCCTGTTATAAAGCTCTTATGGGAGAAATTTACAATGAAGGTAAAATATCGATTTGATTTTTAAAGCAGGGGCGTGAATTGGAGTATTATTGTCGGTAGTGAGTGCTTTTCATTGGATGAAGCAAATTTTCAACCAATCAGAAGCGCTACCTAGATCTGGATAGTGACGCGTCTTCATTGTAGAATTTCTGCCCTCGTTTTTCTGATGTCATTTCGCGAGAAAACCAGCGGTGGCTGTTTTCTCAGGCTACAAGCAAAGAAAATGTTAAATTTGGTAATAGCTAAATTCAATTCAATTCAATTCAATCAACTTTATTTAAACACGGTGAATGGCTCAGCAAGCTGGTTGTCAGACATGTCGTGTAACAATTACAAGCTATAATTGTTAAAACTAGTGATTAACTAACAATAATTTAGCACTAGGATTTGCACTTTTATATCTGTTCCTGTCGGCTGCTATAAACATAACTACCTAGTTTTATGTCGGCAAGATTTATTTAGATACAATTTAATAAGAAGAAATAAGACATAAATAAAAATAAGATAAAGAGTTATATATTAGGATATCGCAAGTTTAAAGCTAGTAAGAGCTTCCATTCCACGCGTTTGATTTGACAGTTGATTCCAAGCCATTGCACCCGATAAGAAAATGAGCGCTTAAGCGGGCTTAGTATTCCATCCTGGCGTTGCTGCCCCGCCCCTGTCAACATGTAGTTTTTTATTTTATTATATAAACACCAATGAAATACCAGGTGAGCTTTCGCGCGAAAACATGATATTTTCACATGTGAAAATATCACCGTTGCTATGGCTACATAATAAATCGCGCCTTACGCAAGCAAAACTGTTTCAGTGAAATGGTTGGTGTTTATATAATAAATAGAACATTACATGGCCGCTTGGAGATACGAAATTTCTCTTCTCGTGTTGAAAGTACTTCACTCGTTCGCTACGCTCACTCGTGAAATATTTTTCAACACTCGAAGAGAAATTTCGTATCTCCGCGCGGCCATGTAATATCCTCTACATATGAATGAATCTGCAAGCGGGCAAGATGAAGCGAATCCTGTGTTCTAATTGGCTACCCGAGCAAGAGAGATGGACCCGTCTTGCCCGCTCGGAATTTCCCGCGTTGGTCCCGCAAAGAAAAAGTTCTCTTTTTTGGCCATATAATAAATCCTTTATTGACTAAGCAGGGAACTTAAGATAGAGACGTTTTTCGGGGCGACGGCGACCGGACTGGCAGAGCAAGCCTGGAGCAGAGGCAGCCGTCACTTCCCTCCAAAATTCGAACATTAAGATCGCAGTGAACTAAGGAGGACGGCGCCTTGTAAGACTACCGAAGAGGAAAATATGGCTTCACACAAAGAATTAAGAGAATTAATGCTTATTTGCTTGCATGCAACAACAATAACAACAACAACAACAACTTTATTTCAGCATTCCCACGTTAGTACGTGGTATTACCTACTATTCTAAACAATTTTCAATAGGTTTCATTTATACGATACTCTAACGAAAAGAGTGAGCTAAAAATACACAATCAAAATACCGGAGTTCATACTTTTTGTCTGGATACTTTCATTTGGCTCGTAGGACAACTTTGTCCATGTAAAGCTCACTTACGGTTTGCTGTTTGCCATATTGGATCAGATTGGATCTTGACTCTGTGACATGAAACATAGAAACATTATAAAGATGTAAGTTTAGATAACAGAACTTGGAAATCGAGCTTGAAATGTGACTCAAAGAAAACAAGGACAATTTAAGAACGATAATCCGCAAAATTCTGGTTGCTAAACGCAACAAACCTGATTGAAATCAAAGTTAAATACTCACGTTTTCGCCACAACGCCAAACAGACCAGTTTCACGTCGCCGACGGGAGCACGACGGCAATGTGGTGAGCAAGAGCATGCGCAATATTTCACAATCATGACGTCACGTCCGGTTGAAGTTGCCGTCGCCCCGAAAACGTCTCCATCTTAAGTTCCCTAGCGTGAGGTCAAGACGGCTGGATATTGTCCTCGTACTTGTACTTTGCCAATATCCAGTCGTCTTGACCGAACAAGCTTGGTCAATGTCAATAACACGTATTCTGGTTTGCAACCACGTGACAAGGCGGCCATGTTGGGGGTCGATACAATAGAATTTACATGAAAATAGAGTTTAGTTCCCAGAGGAAAGAGATGCTTCTACCAACATGGCCGCCGTGACGTCACGTACAAACCAGCACTATATTACCTGGGCCTTCCCACTCTTTGTCTCACTCAGAAAAGAAAAACTTCAGTCCCTGGCAAACTGTTCCTTGTTTAATTTCAGGCTGCCCAGACCACTGAAGAAGAGAGCAGAGCTGCGCTGGTGCTTTTGGGAATGTTGGCAGGGTAAGGCTTGAAAAGGTTCTTGTATTTAAAAAGTGTTTGGTTTGTCTGTATGAGTAGACCAAGTATTCATGGAAAGGTAAAGCTGAACTCCCTGCAAAATACCCAGCTCATATTTGATAAGTCTCCTTCGCAGCCGCTGGGACCGGAGTCACGCAATGCAGAGACTAACATGTGATCGACACTGAGAGTACTCGCGGGATTTTTCATGTCATTCCTTCGGTTTCAATTCTCAACCGACTCACTCTCTTTTTTCCCGTGTGTGCTAGTTGCTTCTGTATATGTTTCCAAAGCTCGGTCCCGCACTGTTTTACCAATGGGTAATGTAAATGAAAATTGCAGAGGGAGTAACGTGACAAGTGTTTCAACAAACGTGACGAGTATTGTAGTGATAGTTTGACACACAGTAGTGCTCCATAAAAACACTATTATTTTGCTATGTGTGTTTCAGAGCAGAGGCGGACATTGTTCGCAGTAATATTGACGTGTTGGTGACCACGGGACTGGGACCGAGAGCTGAAGACGACTTTCTTTTGGCACGTGTCACGTGCGTAGCTTTGTTGAAACTTGCAAAAACCCATAAGGTAAAAGAAAGTTCTGATTACGTTTACGTAAGCACGCGCTAGTTGTCTCTATATTTCCATTGCGCACATATTATGTAGCATTCAAGATACTACTTAGGGCCTGTTTACATGTTTCAGGGCGGAAAAACGTTCTGCGCAAGCTTCTGCGCATCCCTTATCGCAGGCTCAAGGCGGGCTTTTCTGTGTGTTCACTGTGTTTGTTTGTTGCTGGAGTTCTGAGTGAAATGCACGTTTGCTCCCTGTAAAGCATTAATTTTTTATTTGACATCTTTGCTATTTTTTCGTCGCTTGAAAATTGCTTTGGATTCAGAACAACCAATGTTATAGGAAAAACGGATCATTCCGTCCGTCTGAGGTGGAATACGGTAAAAAGTTTTGAACATTTCCAAAGAGGCGAGTATTTTTTCTGATTGTGCATCCGATTAATTTATGAGTTGATTTCGCCGAGTTGAATTAAAATCCCGCTTTATTCTATTATTAGTAGTTACGGTTACTTTTTTTACACTTCCAGATTTATTACCTTCGCAGAACCAGCTTTATCTTTGTCTTCAGTCAAAGAACCATATTGCTGTTATAACGCATCAGAGTGAACAAACTTGTGCGCTTATTAAACTTTCTCGGAAATAGAAGGCCAGCAAGCTTACTCAAGATCATTTTTCTGTTGCTCAAGTAATAATAGTCAGAGTTTTTTCATTTTTCATTACACAGTTTTGTTTTCCAGTGCACTATGAAAGTTTCTGTTCTTTCTGAAGAATAACTTTCTGAACGCAAATTGTCCTTTTCACTCGCTGTGAAGTCATTAGAGAACGACAACTGCCGGTAGTGACTTCAAAACAATTGACTCTTTTCCCGTAAACAATTGCTGCAGCTGGATTCGACTGAGGTGAGCAAAACAAACCCTTATGCGCAATTTTCTGTATTTTCTAATGATCGGCTGAGTTTAATTTTCTTAAACGAAGACCCTCGCATGGACCAGTTAAGCTTATTGAAAATAGCTAAATGGTGAATCATGGCAAGGCTGCCAAGTTGCTACTGATCTTTTGCTTTTAAGATCTTTAGGTAGGTTGTTTTCGTACAGAAAATTCATTTCTTCATTGTCAGCAAGAAGTTTTTGAAATAATGTAACTTTAACTTTGTTTGAAGGAAATCCTACTTACGCGTAGGTTTTTGACAGATGTTATGCGTGTTCAACTTGACAACACAAAGAAACCGATTTTTGGGAAGATTTTACTACATAAAGATTGACCTTTTTTCTGCCCACATATCAACGCAATAACCTCTACATTGAGGATTTTGTTTATATTTAGTGATCGGCGAAACTACGAGTGTCCCATCGAGCGAGGGTTTTAAAATATCAGCTCGAGTGCGAGAAAGTTCAGTGACTTTAAACACATTGTGGGCAAGCGTTAATTTTTTTGGGCAAATCACTGTCCAAAGATATGTTGTTTTTGTGTCCACTGTGGAGCTCCGGACCTTATATATCCAGGAACTTCCTTATATGAACACATTTTGTGAATGCATCTTGAAAAAAATCGGACCCACGCATGCACATTTCCAGTACAACGCAAGGAAATTAATGTCGTTAAAGTCCGTTTTACTATGAGGTATTCTTCAAGAAAATTAAGTAACGACAAGGTTATAAGCACAGCTTGCAACTTTTGAAGACAAATTGCCTGTTCGTTCCAGGTTATGAGTTTAAACATCTTATTTTTAGGCAATAAAATATTTGAAATCCCGCCATTTTTTCAAACCCGGCCAGGGGATCTGGGCAAAAAAGTTCACGCATGCTCATTACGTTTTTCCGCCCTGAAGTTTACATGGAGGTGGGGGACCCCAGGTAGGTGAGGTAACCCGCTTAGGAGGAGTAACCCGTCTGTCCATATAATCTCTCATTTCAATTTGATTACGTTTAAGTGATAGGTGGGGTGACCTGCCACATGTTACCTCACCTGTCTGGGGTCCCCCACCTCCATGTAAACAGGTCCTGAAACAGCTTCGTCTTCATATGACGTCACGTCTGCCATATTGGTTAGTGTTTCAAAACAATGAAACGGTAGTTTCTTGGTGCTGCAGTCAGCAGATAGATGCAATCACCAACTGACGTAATACAACAGATTAAAAAGACACTGAAAAATACCCACACTACAACACAAAAGTGAACTAACAATGGTTTCCACAACACATCCGCAAGGAACACCCAATGAAACGGCAGCCTTGTTGGTGTTCCAAACTATTCCTGCAGGAGTTGAGCCTTCTTTGTGATGTGAAAACTTTCTTTTGTTTAAATAAGTTTACATAGCTGCTTGCCAGCCTTATTTTGCAAGGGAAGGGGACTGTGCTCCTCGCATCTCCGTACTCCCTATTTCCTTGGTCTGTATTGACGGATCAATTACTGCTTCCTTGAAAAACTGTAGTTTTTCTGATGGCCCATTTATCTTTTGTTATTTAGAAGCCTGGTTTAAGCGCCGAGGAGCCATTCAGACTCGCTTCTAGCCACGCAGTATTTGAGCGACTGACGGAGATTGTCGTTTCAGGTGAGGAACAGAATAGCTTTAAATTTATGTTCCTTGTATTAAAATTACACAGATAAACAGAGCTGTATTGGGGTGCTGTAATATTTTAACCATTCTAGTTAAACCTTCTTCGCGGCTCCTTTTCGGCTTCTACACGGGGAACCTAAACAAGTGATTCTTGTACAGGAAACCCAGAGTAAATCATTTTCAGAATTGTGTAAAATAGTACAAAGTACAAATGACGTCAGAGTGACTAATCTACAATGTTTGTCTAACTTTTAATGACAAAAAACAAACGAAAGTGGCGAAATCGCTTCTTTTAACGTCACTTTGGTATTCTGAGTTTCAGAGAAGTGTTGCCTCGTTGTAACTGAGTAAAGTCTTTTTATAAATAGGTGGAAATAGATGGACTGTACAGTTAGTTTGTTGTTGGTTTAGTTTTGTTAAGTCACATCTTCGCGAACAGATGGTCCTTCTTCATTGGACGGGCCTAAAGATAAGTGATATTTCCGTATCTATTAGGTGTTCGTAAGCTGGATAAACCGGACTGGACTCCTATGATGGAGCAAGTGCTGAATGTGATTTACTTTCTTGCGGAACATCCGGAGACAATCGCTGAGAGCATCATTAAGAAAATAGCAGCCTGCTTGCTGGACAAATCTGAAAACACGGTGGACCCTGAGGAGGAAACAACATCAGAGCGGGAAGAGAATGGTAAAAAGTGAAATGTTCTGTACATAGATATTACCTCGGCTAGTAAATATAAACTTTTAAGGGAAAATTCTGACAAGTGACATGGCCTTGAAACAGCGACCTAAGACAGATGAAATGAAGGGCAAAAGTCACAAAATTGGGTTGAAGCTGCGACGGCGATAAAAACAAGCGCAAATGTAATGGTAAACTTCACCGACATCATGGCCTCCTCTTCAATACGCGAAATGATGGGTTTTGCAATAGACTTGTGAACGGTTTTTTTTCTAAAGTTTTGACATGGACGAGTTAGGAAAAATCTTTAGCTCGAAATAGCGACTCTAAATTAGTAAAATTGCCAAGTTTGAAAGTGATTTGTTGAAAACTAACGAAGATACAGCTCCTCAAAGTCGCTAAATTTTACAGACGTTTGTGTGGTGGGGGGCACAAACTTCCCCCCCCGCCCCCCACCATACAAACGTTTGTAAATTTTCGTGCCTTCGCGGAGCTATATCTTCGCTCGCTTAAGATGTATCGTCGCTTTCAAGCTTTAAAGGTGCTCTTTCCAATAGTGTCGACGGCTTTTCCTTATTTTTGTTTCTCCAAGTAAAAAGTTGAAAAAACAGTAGAAGGGTCTGTTCAGGCCAGGGTCGTGCGTACCCCCCCCCCCCCCCCCCCCAGACGGCTTTATTGCAATAGCATTGTTACAACAAACGAAAATTGAAAAAAAAAACAACAAACAATCATATAAAAGTTCGCTAGCCTTTATCTGCTTAACCAATTCCCCTTATGGCTCTATCCAGTCTAGTGGAGGCGTGTGTGTCCGAGCAGTTAACACCTCGAACTCTGGATCTGGAGGTCCGGGGTTCAAGCCTCGCCCGTCGCGTTGTTTTTTTAGACAAGGAACTGTACTCCACTTTGTCTCTCTTCACCCAGTTGATAAATGGGTACCGGCGACATACTGCTGGTGGGTAACCCTGCAATGCATAAGCATCCCGTCCAGGGGGGAGTAGCAATACTCCCAGGCATGCTTCGAATTCATGCTACGGAAACTGGAAATAAGCTCCGGCCGTGTGGGCCTTTGGCTCCTGTCCGCCTTTACCTTTTTTTCTCTCCAGTCTATTGGGTTCCGAGCTTTAATACCAGAGTCTCACGTTTATCGACTAACCATCAATAGCCCACGTTCGACGTATAAAAATTCTAGCATGACTCCGAGGATTTAGGGACAAACTTGCAAATTTTTCACGACTCCATTGTCTCGCAATTCCCAGAGGAGACTCGAGAGCCCAAAAAGGGGTTTAAAAGGTTATTTATGGGCACAATGTGAAAATAACGAGTATAGGAAATAGTTACTTTTGATGTCAATAGAAGTCTCTATGCTTTGTTTTGCTTCCTTTTAAGTTTCTAACGACGATACCATGGACAACGATGGCCGTTCAAGTAATCCTCAGACAACTTCTCATGCCGGTGTTTTAGCTCGGTTTCTTAGCATGTCAGGTCACGTGGCCTTACGTCATATGGTTCACCTGGACGTTGGGGTACTGGGTGAAATCAAACGTCGGCAGGTGATTGAGGAGAATGAAAAAGAGAAAGAGAAACAAGCTAACAAACGAAAAGGACCGCACCACGAATCAAACACCTATACAACAAAGGTAAAAATTGATTTCAGTGGCTGACATCTGTAGTAATAACTTTAAACAGGAGGCTACTGCTTTAAAACTTTCCTACAGGTGATTCAAGTTACAGTCGACTCCCGGTAACTCGAACCCTCTATTAATTGAACCTCCCGCTAACTCGAAGCAATTTTCATTTCCCTTCAGATCATGTTCTTTATAATTTTAACCTCGATAACTCGAACTCCCGATAACTCGAACTTTTTCCTATTTCCCTTGAAGGTTGGAATTATCGGGAGTCGACTGTATTTCTTTAAAATTATCCATTTTGCGGGACTTCAAAGTTCACCTCTTTGTGTTTAAGTGCTATTTCCGCAAGGTGCAAATACAACGTTCCTGGTGTAGTCTTTTTCCCAGGGGTATTTTTACCAGATATGCTCGGTCCATTAGGGGGAGAATTGCGGTTTTTATTCCTAAGGCAAGGATTCTATTTTAAGGCTTAATTAAGATTAAACGTATTGTTAAAAGTGTCTTATAAAATATAAGTCGTATCCGATTCTGTTACAACCACAGTGGGGAAAAAATTCATGTTTAAATTGTCCTTTTTTTCTTTTGAAGTTTTACTTCTAAAAGGGATAAAGGAATGTTGAAGCTCCCACCCCGCCCCCCCCCCCCCCAAAGAAAAAAAGAAAAAAGGAGCAAAGAAAGAAAGAAGCAGAAATACTCAGCTAATTTCTTAGTGTTTTGGAAAAAATTCGCTAAAATGATGTTGGTAAGTGCAATTCACTATTACATCAATTTAAAACCCTTCACTGACAAAATCATTTTTTTGAAAATTAAAAAACCATCTAATTTAGGACCCAGGCGCTTCTGAGACGATTGAGGAGGAACTGGGGCTTACTGGAGCAACAGCCGATGATGTGGAGACAGAATACATCAGAAAGATATGTGAACACGACATTGTTACTGGTATGTACGATTCTTGATTTCTAGATAACCGCAAATGCAGCCAGTAAAACCTCTTTAACCTTTTTAAGCCCCAAGATCCACATTCAAATTCTCCAGACTGAAAGCATTTTCTCTTTGTTGATCATTTTAAGATTCTCCTAGCCTTTTTCTCGACATTGTATCGATATTGTTTGAGGAAAATTGATGTTCGTCACTTTTTGGCGAACATGACACATTCGTTATTTCAACAAACTTCATGAAACCTCACTTAGAATGATAGAACTCGTATAAAACTCCGTACAATTTCTTTGGATTCCACAGGTGGTACTTTGTTAGCTAGTCTGCGCCCGCTGTTAGTTTGTGTCTGCAGTAATCCTGTGAAGTACAGTGATCCTAACTTACGAGCTTCAGCATCACTGGCTCTGGCAAAGTTCATGTTGGTCAGGTACGTTACACTCCCCCCCCGCCGAGAGAGGCACTCAAGGGCAGTTTGGGTAGAGATGTGCTGCCGAGGCCTTTAAACCCTGATCCTGTTTAGGACAAAAATGGTTCATTTCGCTACCCTGTTCAAGACAAAAATGGTTCATTTCGCAACCCTGTTTAAGACAAAAATGGTTCATTTCGCTACCCTGTTTAAGACAAAAATGGTTCATTTCGCTACCCTGTTCAAGACAAAAATGGTTCATTTCGCTACCCTGTTTAAGACAAAAATGGTTCATTTCGCTACCCTGTTTAAGACAAAAATGGTTCATTTCGCAACCCTGTTTAAGACAAATTTTTCATTTCGCAACCCTGTCTAAGACAAGAGACATCATTTCACGACCCTGATTCATTTCGTTTTGCTTACAGAATTAGGAAATTTTTTGAAACCAACATCACTGAATTAGATTTTTTGAAGGAAAAAAGATGTTGATACCACTCATGAAACTAGAGGGCTCATCCCAAGTCTTTACACTCCTTTTGAGGCTTGCGGTCCAAAAAGACATTCTACTCAAGACGCTAAATGGTGAAATGGTATACCCTGTTTAAGGCTAAAACTGTTTTTTTTACTTTTGTACCAACTCTCTACTTACACCAAAAAGATCATCTTGAGAAGTTCGTAAAAATGGACAAGAGTTTCATTACGTGCCAAAACGTGCTGTGTACATTGTTGTTAGCGCTTCAGTCCGATCTAGCGCAGATTTTGCCGTCCATAGAAATGAACAGTGGAACTTCTTTTATGGCCATTTTTCTTCTAAGAACATTACGTTTATCTGCATTCGCCGTTGTTAAAGTGTCTTTGGCCGGTGTGGAAAGGTTCCACTGGATAGAAGTTGCTGAGTATTGCGTCTTTTTGCTCCAGTTTCACTCTGTGTTGGAAGGTGAATTCTTATTAAAACTGTTTTCTTCACTGACTTGTTCGTTTTTTAGTTCTGAGTTTTGCGAAGCACATCTACAACTTCTATTCACGATCCTTGAAAAGGCTCCTCAAGCGACAATCAGAGCGAACACGATCGTAGCAGTTGGCGACCTGACTTTCAGATTTCCAAACCTCATTGAGCCGTGGACCTCTCATTTATATGCCAGGTTTGTAAATGGAGAATTACAATCTTACAAAGTTTTAAAAAGGGTACTGGGCGTGTCTGAAGAAAGCCACGGAAGTCTGTGGGAGTCAAATGGACAACCCATTTCCCTCCCTCCCAGCCCTTTCTCCCTGTTCTTACAACAAGCTTGTCACTGCACAAATACTAGCCTCATCAAGGACATAATCGATCATGGTATATCGTTCCAAAGAATGTAGTTATGGTCCAACTAAATCTTGACAAAAGTTAATTGAAAGAAGTCCAGGTCTCACATTGTGTAACGTTCCCTTTGTATCATTAGGCAGTTTGCGCAACGACGACGGCTACGGCTACGAAAACGTCACTTAAAAAGTGAATTTGCGCATGTCTCAAACTTTATCGCGCTTATTCCAACTCGTTTAATTATTCAAATGTTCGCAAAGTTTTTTTGGAGTTGAATTCTAAAGGACTGCATCAAAGTTCAGAAAAAGAAAAAGGAAAGTTGTTGTCTTTTGTTCCCGTCCTCGACAAAACGTGAACTTAGGCCGTTTCACGTTTTAGTCGTGCAACGGCAACAGAGAAATGTACAAAAAAGCGTGATGCACGTGCTAAGTTGTTGTCTCGCTTGTCTAAACCTATTGCTTTTTTGCCGTTCTCGTTGCCGTCGCCGTCGCCGTCGTCGTTGCATAAACTCCCTAGTATTTTTTTCATTTTTGTACCGGATTTCGATTAGACTGCAAAACAGTCGGTTTTTTTCTCAAAATCAGTGAAGAAATCGATAAAGCGTTGTGTACGAGTCTTACGCGCGCGAAGCGCGCGAGCCTCACACGCCCGTAGGGCGTGTGAGGCGAGAGAAAAAAAACCTATATTTTTAGCGTCTCTCCCAGTCTCAGTCTCCGTTTTCAGCCTCGTTCCAGACCTTTTTTTTGACTGCTCGCGCTTACTTGAATACGCAAAAATACGGACTGTTTTGCAGTCTAGATTTCGATTTGTGCATTCTCTCTATCATTATCAGTGAACCAAACTTGCAGTGTGTTATGCCGTCGATCCGGTATTACTACTGATTGGTTCGGTGAATCAAATTTCCCACACGGCACGACCAATCAGAAGCACTACCCAGATCTGGGTAGTGACGCGTCATCAGTATGGAATTTCTGCACTAGTTTCTCAGACGTCATTTCGCGGGGAAACCGTTGGTGGCGTCGTAAAATATCGGCTGTTTTCTCAGGCTACCTTCGCTTCGCAAATTGAAATACTGACAGCAGTGTGTATATTATTTGACAGATTGCGTGACGAGTCAGGTCACGTACGTAAGAACACGCTAATGGTGCTCACCCATCTGATTTTGAATGACATGGTCAAGGTCAAAGGTCAGATAAGTGAGATGGCCACGTGTTTGGAAGACAAGGACAACAGAATATCTGATCTGGCCAAACTGTTCTTTCTAGAATTATCCAAGAAGGTAAGAATCGAAAAACAAAATCACAAAAATATCAGGAACATGGACTGCGTTTTCTTAGGCTCGCTTACCAGGGAGGCCGCTACAATGCAATTGTTTTTTTTGCTGTTAATTTTTGCTCATGGAGACTACGTTCTGTTTGTTTATTTTATTCTCTCACTCGACTGACGGAAGTCTCCCATTTTGTCAGGTAGTGTAGTTAGTGGCGAGGAAGGGTTGTATCTAGACAAGGTCAACTTCAGCCTCGTTTGCATCCGTAACTGTAAAATGGACTATTGGTCCGGCCCCGGTAATTAGACCCACAACCTCCTGCTCAGCAGTCAAACGCTCTATCGACTGAGCTAATCCTGTCGTCACTCGCGGCTTAGTCGTGTAGTTTCTTTTCCTAGATCTACAGGGTTCGTACGCGTCTTGAAAACCGTTGAATTTCAGGAGTCTGATTTCAAGGCCTTGAAAGTACTTGAATTTCGTCTTCGGTCCTTGAAAGTCCTTGAAAACAAGCTAAAACAACTTAAAGGGTCATTGTAAAAAACTGGTAATGTTCTGCATTATCTGTAAACCCAAAACAAAGTTGTTAACACAAACATTTTTCTCGTTTTTGAGGTAAAATTGTCATTAAAAAAAGTCCTTGAAATTTCTAGTTAGGTTCCTGGAAAGTCCTTGAAAAGTCCTTGAATTTTTGGCCTGAAAAAGTGTACGAACCCTGGATCTAAGCTAACTTATTTTTTATTATAACGTTAGGGCAACGCAATCTACAACATTCTTCCAGATGTGATAAGCCGCTTGTCGGATCCTGATTGTGGAATTGAAGAAGAACCTTTCAGGAATATCATGAGGTATAGCTACAGTTTATTGCCTTGTTGTACCATTAACCGGACCTATTTGTAAGAAGGACCATCGCGCAAATCCAAGAGAAGCGGCCGTTTAGGGCTCGTATGTTCTACCAACAGATAACCTAGAATTAAAGCTATGACGATTCATGGCTGAGAAACAACTGGGCTTTGAACTTATTGGACGTTATTGTTATGCTTTAATTTACTAAACTGAAATTCACGCCCTATATTCATTTTTTTAAAAAAATGAATAAATGTTTTACAAAAGTACCTCATTTTGTTTTCGGCGTGCAAAGAAAGTCTCATGTCCGATAGCTTGGGACTATTGGATTTTGCTATTGGGCTAGCTGAATTTTTTCTTATTAACTTGAGTGACGTTTTCTGGGGATATTCAAATTACGGAAGTAACTACTATGAGGCAAATTGTTTAAAATTAATTACTGATAAATTCATGTCGAACATAAGCTGTTTTTTCACTGCAGCTGATCTGACAAAGGAAAATTATCACACTTATTATTATACTGAATTGATAAATTAACGAATGATGTAATTAACAAATTATATTGATCAATCAATTATTCAACCTGCTCGTGACAAAATTTTCTTCGGGCTAGTTAAAACGACTTCTCGGGCTAGCTACAGCTTGCTCGACGGTGAATCTGTGAAACTGACTTTCTTTGCACCCTGGTTTTGTAAGTTTTTGATGTTACGTTACTTGTATACCGGGTAGTAAACGAAGTTATAAGAAAGAAATAAGTGATACATTTATTGTGAGACACTGTTAGTGTCCCTGTAGTAAACAGCAAAAGAAACAATTTCCTTTTTTTTCTCGGGACGGCTTTCTGAGTATCACTTATCTTCACCATCCATATTAATACTCTTGCCTTTTTCCTGTCATTGTTTTTTCCAGGTACCTTTTGTCATTTATCCAGAAAGATCGTCAATCTGAGAGTCTTGTAGAGAAGCTGTGCCATAGATTCCGAGCCACAAAGTAAGTTTACACATAAAAGGTGGGTAACAACTGGATAGTAATTTATCCGGTTGTTTGCACTATCCAAGTTTTGAACAACTGGAGCCACCTCCTTTGCAGCTTATTTGGGTTTTCAAAAACCTCTGTTTTATGTAAACATAAAATACACAAAAAGCGCTCGTTCCGCGCTCAATTCAATAATTATGTTTTCGTTCCCAGGCTATTCTCGGATGTTCAAACTACCCAGTTCGCGATACTCCCGCTGTCACAGTAATATGGGCATCCCCCTAACCCTAACCCTAACCTAAATCGCTAAGATAGTATGAGAAGGGGATGCCCAAAACGCGGAGATGCCCATATCACTGCAACACCGCCTTGTCTCGCCATTTTAACTTGTTAATATGTCATGTATAATTATAGCTATGACGTCAACCTTATTTAACCTTTATTTTTACCCGGTTACTTTTTGAAATCTGACTTGTTCTTGTTTGTTCTTCATTTCAGTGTGAATACGAGGCCAAAATAAGAAAACAACAAAAATGAAAAAAACAAAACAAAACAAAACAAAAAGATCAGATTCTTCTTGAAGTGAGTTTTTTTTTCACAGCGTACCTATTCTCTTGTGTTCATTTAGAACTGAGCGTCAATGGCGTGACTTGGCATTCTGCTTGTCCATGCTGTCGTATAATGAGCGAGGAATCCGAAAGCTACAGGAAAACTTTGGGTGCTTCCACGATAAGTTAGCTGAGGAAGATGTTTACCAATCATTCTTGGCCATTGTCGGGAAGAGCAAGAAATTCGCCAAGCCAGAAGTCAAGGTAGACCTACAATCCTGGACAAAAGTCCTTGGGACAGTCCTGCAAAATTCATATTTTTCTGTCAATCTCGGTCCCCTATTAAAACAGTACATCATTTTCGAAATTTTCTTGCAGTTCTCCCTTCTTCTCCACCCTATACAAAGTTGAAACTCGGAAAAAATTCTGGATACACGCGTCCAACATTGTTGTGGGTTAAGGGAATGGGTTGGATCTGTGTGAATTGGAAAACGCCCCAGAAACGCGAAAGTGTCCCAAGACTTTCGTCTATGATTGTATTTTTTGTTGTCATGAAAATACAGCTTTACTTGTTAATTTAAACTGTTCACATTCCTCTACGATTGTTCAGATCGATAGCCTACTATTACGGGCGGTTATTGTTCTTTTAAATGTTCGGGGAAAGCAAACATATACATAGCAATGTTAAGGATAATTTTTGTTATTATACTTTGTATTTCCTTTCTCCTCATTTGCTAAGAGCTCACAGTAAATTTTGGAAATCAGCGCAACTTACAGAAGAGTTAGTTATCTGCTAGCAGGTAACTAACTAATCTGTAGGCTGGGCGTGCAATGTATGATTTTCAAGAGCAATGTCAAACTCTGTTCCGTGCGACGGTGTGTTTGTCGTTGTTTTATACAAGACAGTAGGGACCGTAAGCAACGACGACGCACGACGGCAGTGAAAAAATTATTTCAAAAAATGAATTCGCGTCCTTTCAAACTTTATCGCGTCTATTTGGAACCGCTCAATTCGTCAAATGTAGGCGACTTTTACTGGAGTTGAATTAAGGGCTTTTATCCATGTTCAAAAAGAGAAGGGAAAAATTGTCGTAGTATGTCCACGTCCTCCAAAAACGTCGCATTGGGAGTTTTCACGTCGTAGTCGTGCAGTGAACGTCAAAGAAATGTAGTAAAAAGCGTGATGCACGTGCAGAGCAGTTGTTTTGCTAATTAAACCAACTGTTATTGACGTTGTTGTTGTTTCTTGTCGTCGTCGTCGTCGTCGCTTAAGGTCCCTAATATATAATAGAAAACAATTGTTAGATCCGGTTTTTGTGATATCCCGCATAATCATCAAGGTCGAGGTAGGTAAGTGTTATATGCCGAGGCCGAATATTGTTGTTTCCCATCAGGCTTTAGTGGATGAGTTGGAGCAGCGCATCAGTCAGTGTCATACCAAAGGCATGGAGGACGAGGAGGACTATGAACGAGCATCCAAAGCTTTAGGAGCGGCGACTGGCGCTAACAAGGCTAAAAGAAGCGTCAACACTCCTGCAGGTAAATACTCTCAACATGGCTAATTTATAGTTGAATGTACTGTAACATAGCCTTTTTATTGAAAACGAGGCTGGTATTGACTTTGTTTTTATAGAAGCTTCAGTTCTATTTGTATGCATGAGAACATCTTAAATATTTGCAAAGCCATTCACCGAAGCAAACGAGTGAATTTTGAAAAGGCCAAGAAAAGACCTTCAAAACTAAGGTTGCTACTTTCACTGTGAAATGTTTAGAGTATTACCAATACCCCGTAAAAATCTCACTCGTTAAAACAAAAAGCACCCTAGACGTCTTATGGCGATGTAGCAAGGCCATATTTCTATTAAAACAAGGTTCAAGTATTTCCAGCCCCTGTTTCTCTCAAGACCAGAATACTCTGCACACAACTGTAAAATGACCGATTTCTCGAAAGTTAAAATTTCCCTTTGTTTGCCTAACAAATGGGTTAACACAAGGTTGTATATTAAATCGCCGATGTCCAGAGAAGCTTGTGTTCACGGAGGCCACGTCCACTCGAATCCTGACATTTTTAAAACCGATTTTTTTTTTTTTTACACGAATCGACGCGCAACCAGTGAATCCGTTCACCGAAACTGCACATTTTTAAAACCGCTGTCTGACAGAGTGGTTTAGGGCCCTGTTCACACTAATTAGGGAAACAAAATATGCGGTTTCAAAAATGTCTGGATACGTGTGAACGGGGCCTAAAATCGACGTCATAGTAACAGAACTGACAACTAGCATTACAACACTGTTGCGACATTTTTTCGAATGGTTGCAACATTGCTCCAACATTCTTACGCTGTGTTGCGCTCAGAATCGTCGTTACGAATCGTCTCGTGTAACATCACCTTAACGCTCACTTGGAATCCCTTTAGCAACCATTGAAAAGTGGTTTCCACATAATACGATTGCTGGCCAATTATTGACTGATTTTTGCGATCAAATGGAAAACAGCCTATATTTTTATATTTTTTTAGCCCTCTATGTTACTTTGTAGGGTCGTATTTACCTATGCTCAGAGAAAGGAACTAACACATTAGTTATTTACCAGAAAATAAACACACTTGATTCCTGTATAATAATCGAGAATTTCGGTACGGCCCGAAAGATATCCGAATGCAGGCAGCAAATGCATTTATTAGAGAATGAAAAATCAATCCGGTCGCTACCGAAACCTGTTAGACCGCGAAATTCGAAAATACTCCTAGCAGTTATTTAGAGCGCCAGACGTCAACAATTTAGGTCACGTGGCTTTTTCAAACCAAAATGGTCAACTCACGTATTCACATTCCTTTCCCATTGCATATTTCGTTGTTCGCGCATCAGAAGCGCTAGAAGGCTGCAACTGGAAGACGTTTCATCGCTTGGCTTTCCGCCGACAAAAATTCGTTCTGTTTGGTTGACAGAGAACGCCATTATCTGACTTGGCCTGTGGAACGTGACTTTACCTTTTTGGTTTGACGATTGTCGAACAAAGCCACGTAACCAAAGTCGTTAACGTTTGGCGAAAAATATGATTGTCCTGTTTAGTTTTGAATTCTCGGTCTACCTTTTTCGATGCTGTTTTTGAATAAGTTCCATCAGCCAGACTTTACTTTGTAGGAAGAGGAAACCGAGCTCAGAAAGGTCGAACACCGGCGACAAAGAAAAAACGACAGAAGAAAACAGTGGAAGATAGCGACGACGAACCTAGTCCCATGCCCCTCAGAACGCCGCGCAACGCACCTAGACCGCCGAAGCCTACTAAAGCAAAATCGACCAATCAAAAGCGTCAAAAGATGCCTGTTTTTGAAAGTGACGACGAAGATAGTATTGAGTTATTTGACTTGGATGAAGAGGAAGAAAACTGCACTGGACTGGACTCCGAAGATGATGAAAATGTTAATCCAAATGCGTCAAACAAACATAATTCCAATGGGGGTAAATCGCGTGGTGTGGAATCACAGGGCACAAGGAAGTCAAGAAGACGGCGATTGAGCAGTACATGATAGTGTTTGTTTGTTTTTTTAATTATTATCATCTTTGTAAATATATGCTTTATGTCAGTCATTGAAACTGTTTTAACCATCGCGTATAATTCAGTGTTTTTAACGGTTTTCATTTTTGTCATACATCTATAGCTAGGGGGAATAAAATGACTTTTTAGAATCATTTCGTTGACTTCTTGTAGAATTTTTGGGCAATAATTATCAAACTCCCAGCTACCAAAAAATTCCGAAAATAAGCCGCGGGGCTTATATTTTTTAAAGGCCCTTTTTGAGGGGCTTATCTACGGAGGGAAATTTGCGTTTCAAAATCTATTGGGCTAGCCTTATAGTTGGAAGTAAATTTATCGTTTTTACTTTTGTTTCACTTTGAATTTGAGGGCAATTTTCCAAGTACAAGTCCCCGGGGGGCTTATATTTGGAGGGGCGATTTAACGTAGGGTTTTTTTGCGTTACCAGTTTGGGGGGCTTATCTTTGGAAGGGGCTTATACATGGAGGGGCTTCTTTTCGGAATTCTACGGTATGCTAAAATCCAAATCCGGGTTTTTAATTCGAAAACGGATATGTATTAAGCGACGGTCACCCTTTAGGAATGGCTTGACCGTTTAATACAGGCGTGACAAAACAAAGAGTCATTCAAGACCATTAAGATGGTGTAGTTCGAAGTATCTATATCCCTCGACAAATTGACCTCAAACTGTTTCTTTCTTCTTGTAAGAAAAGAAAGAAAGTAAAGGAACACTAGACGCCACATACAGTTTTATTTACTCGTATGGTGCATCTTGCCAAATTGACGATTTGATAGAGGTGAAGACAATAAAAAAACCTAATTGCTTTGCTTGCTTGCTTTGCTTTTTTTTTACCCACGAAGCACATAGGAGTTCATATGAACTCGTTTAAACGTGTCCGTGCGTTCCAGATCGAATTGGAATTTGGAAGTGTTGGTTTTTGAAGAAAGGGGAAAAACCGGAGAAAACCTTTTGCAGCAAAGGAGAGAACCAACAACAAACTCAACCCACATATGGCGTCGACGCCGGGATTTGAACCCGGGCCACATTGGTGAGAGGCGAGTGCTCTTACCACTGCGCCACCCTTGTTCCCTACTCGTTTGGACCACGGAAAAGGTGACTGCGATCACTCAGGTGACCACTTAATACAGGTCAGTTTTTATTTCCGGGTCCACTTGGAGATTTCCCCGTCACAGTCACTCCTCCAAAGTAATGCACAAATTTTAAGTTTAATGTCAATTAACCTATTAATTATCGTTTTTATTCGATTGAAAGATTGAAACTACTATGAGGTGAAATTGCATGTCAAAAGCTCTTCATTTTTTACAGATAACGGCCAAACATTTATATTGTCCATTTTTTACTGTGTTTCTAACCATAAAAACTTCATCCCAAAATATCTCGATAACGCTCTTACAGATTTCGCTTAAACTTCACAAACATCGAGGCCGCTATTGGAGGAAAAAGCTCCCGTGAACGATTTTGGAAGAACAGTTCCTAGTGCCGAGATATACTGCTGCAAGTAAAATAGGTAATAGCGTCATTTCGTTGCTATGACAACTCCGATGCCGTTGCAACCCTGATCATAACAAAGTTTCATCTTTATCTAATACAACTGTGGTGGCAGTTTTTCCAAAACTTTGTTTATGGCGACGTAGTTTATGCTCAACCTAGGAGGTATTGACCCTGAAAAACTGTATCGAGCCACCTTAAGACCACGGTACTTCCATTTCAACTTGCAGGGCTTTTCCGGTTTCAGTGCATGCTTTATTTTAGATTGCTTTTACGACATGAGTAACTGGAAACTTTTATGACTAACAAATTTCAGGCAGAACGGAACATTTTGCATTAGCAAGTTATACCATGGAACCAAGCATCGTACTTCAAAAATTCCGGACCGACTTTTCGTGACTGGGCAAAACGTCGAGGCAAATATTGCGGATCTGTATTTAACAATTAATGGACCGAAAAAACGATATCATGTTTTATTTCCCCGGAAAAGGAATAAATAAGCAACTAAAACGGGAAGTGGCTGCGTCAAAAACTTGATGCTTTATATTGCACCAAGGAAACGAACGTTTATTGAAATGGTAACAGACTGTTCCATTCGTCTAGTCGAGATAAACGCGTTTGTAGCCGCAGAAGGACATGGAAATTTGAAGCTTTTTGATTTAAATTTCAATCTGTCCAGTTAGGACCAGTTAGTCGTGG
>NC_133201.1:27326297-27416297 GCF_958299795.1 Porites lutea | reverse complement strand
ATGTCATGTTATTTTGTTATAAATGTTATGTTATGTAACATGTGTCATGTCACGTTATATAACATGTGTTATGTTGTGTTATATAATATATGCCATGTTATGTTATATAACATATGTCATGTCATGTTATATAACATGTTTCATGTCATGTTATATAACATGTGTCATGTCATGTTATATAACATGTGTCATGTCACGTTATATAACATGTGTCATGTTATGCTGTATAACATGGGTCATGTAATGTTATGTTATAACATATGTCATGTTGTGTTATATCACATATGTCAAGTTATGTTACATAACATATGTCATGTCATGTTATATAACATGTGTCATGTCACGTTATATAACATGTGTCATGTTATGTTATATAACATATGTCATGTTTTGTTAAATAACAAATGTCATGTTTTGTTATAAGATATGTCATGTTGTGTTATATAACATATCTCATGTTATGTTATATAACATATGTCATGTTATATAACATGTGTCATGTCACGTTATATAACATGTGTCATGTTATGTTATATAACATGTGTTATGTCATGTTATATAACATGTGTCATGTCTTGTTATTTAACATGTCATGTCATGTTATATAACATGTGTCTTGTTATGCTGTATGACATGTGTCATGTCATGTTATATAAAATATGTCATGTTATGTATCATGTGTTATGTCATGTTATTTTGTTATAAATGTTATGTTATATAACATGTGTCATGTTATGTTATATAACATATGTCATGTTATATAACATGTGTCATGTCACGTTATATAACATGTGTCATGTTATGTTATATAACATGTGTCATGTCATGTTATATAACATGTGTCATGTTATGCTGTATAACATGGGTCATGTCATGTTATGTTATAACATATGTCATGTTGTGTTATATAATATATGTCATGTTATGTTATATAACATATGTCATGTCATATTACATGTGTCATGTCACGTTATATAACATGTGTCATGTTATGTTATATAACATGTGTCATGTCATGTTATATAACATGTGTCATGTTATGCTGTATAACATGGGTCATGTCATGTTATGTTATAACATATGTCATGTTATGTTATAACATATGTCATGTTATGTTATAACATATGTCATGTTGTGTTATATAACACATGTCATGTCATGTTATATAACATGTGTCATGTCACGTTATATAACATGTGTCATGTTGTGTTATATAACATATGTCATGTTACGTTATATCACATATGTCATGTCATGTTATATAACATGTGTCATGTCACGTTATATAACATGTGTCATATTATGTTATATAACATATGTCATTTTGTGTTATATAACATATGTCATGTCATGTTATGTTATAAATGTTGTTATAACATGTCATGTTGTTATATAGCATATGTCATGTTATGTTATATAACATATGTCATGTTATGTTATATAACACATGTTATGTTATGTTATATAACATATGTTATTTTATGCTATATAACATATGTTATGTAATGTTATATAACAAAATATGTTATGTTATGTTATGACATCTAAATTGTATTTCATTTTAATGCAATTGTGTAAATTCTGTTTTATTTGCTTTGGGTGAGAAATATAAAACTGCACTTATTCATTAAGCAGATCATAAACTTCTCAGTTGAAGAAACCCTCTTTATTTGAACCATGTGATAGATTCTATTTTTCGTAGCTGTGGAAACGTGTTGTATTTATTTAGGCTCTCGCCCATACAAAGAAGATTATCAGGTATCAGGAACAAGTCATAAAGGGTGTCAAGGGCATTTACCCAGCCCTCTTGCAAAGTTTTCCAGTGTTTCAACATTGAAGATTATTAGTGTCGTATCATCGAATGAACTTCATGCTAAAATAGCCAGGCCACTAAGCGCAGTTTAGATTTTTTCATGACGTAAAAAAAAACTGTCTCCCTAATCACCTACTTGCCTTTTGAAGGCAACCTGGTGTGAGAGACTTAATGTTTCAATTCAGATTGTTGAAATGTTTTCCACAGCAAAGAAAGTTTGCTAAAAACGCACAGTATATAAGAGCTGGGACAGCAGTGGAGTAAGGGGCAGCGGCACGAGGGAAAGAGGTCGTTCTCCATCACTTACTAAAGCTTGTTCAGTCACCTCCGTTAACTTTGTGAGCCTGAATTACTCTCAACAGCAATTTGTTCTAAGTTCCGGAAAAGTCATTCTCAGGCTATTCAAAGACATTCACAAGTCGATTTCTTGGAGTGCAAAGAAGAGACAACTTACAGGTAATATTATTATTAGGCCAAGATGGTTCGTTTCTCACTGTGTCCGAAAATCACACTTAGAAAAAAAAGGACGAGGAAAAATAGCGAACAAGGAAAATAATATAAGCTTAAAATGACGTATTGACACTTCACATTTGCACTGTTCAGCTGTTCTTGAATCATAGTTTATCAATTTCAGATATCTCCTCTTAAGAAGTAAAATATTTAAATTGAGACATTTTTAATAGCAGCGACAGTTTGGATAGGGAAGTGTCTCTAGTGTCTAGAGCAGGCTAAGAAGACCTCTGAGACTTCCTGCTCAATATTCTATAATTTTAAAAAAAGAGAAACAAAAACTAAACTATACTCGATTTTGTCTAGTAGACGAGCTCATAGAGATGAGAAAATTAGCTAAAACATATAGAGTCTACAGTAGCTAAGGTAAAGTTGACTTTTTAGCTTACTTGTATTCTTAATGAAGAATGACTTCAGAGATTCTTTCCATTACACTTGTTCAACTCAACTACACCTTGATATGATAAAATGAAAGGTACGTCAACTGAATAAATAGTCTTTGGATTGTCACGTGATGGAAAGGTCGCAGCGCAATTGGATAATGATATTTCTGAAAATCTTGCCGAAAGTAAAATATATGACGGAAAAAAACTTGGAAAATCGTGTAAAAGAAAACATGACTCAATAAGGCAATTTTCCTTTAGAAAAAAAAAGGTTTTATGACATGTATCGAAAACAAAATGTGTAACTGGGAAATTGAAATAGCTGTATAAAACGGACTTGATATAGAATATAGTACTGAATAAGCAATTTTCGGCGATATATCATCTATCGTTGTTTCGTAGTTTAAGTGGCAAGGTATGTTTTCAAAGTACCTAGAACTGAATGTTTTCCGATGCTCTTAATGACCAAATATGCCTCTTATGAACCAGAACCCTCGTTTGAACACTGGGGAGTTTTAGCGACGGATCGATCCGGAGACGGCAGCGAGATCGTCAAAACAGCAATAGGTTTATTAAGCAAAACAACAGGTTTGCACGTGCATCACCCTTTTCTGTACATTTCTTAGTCGTCACTGCACGACTACGACGTGAAAATGCCTAATTTCACGTTTTATGGAGGACGTAAACAAGCGACGACGATGATTTTCTCTCTCTTTCTTAACTTGAATGCAGTCCCCAAGAAATCAACTGACTCTAGAAAAATTTGCCTACTTTAGACATTTTCAGCAAATTGGAATAAACGCGAAAAAGTTTGAAAAAACGCCAATTCATTAAAAGTGACGTTTTTGCTGCCGTCGCCGTCGTCGATGCTAAAACTCCCTACTATCTTGATAACCAATGAGATACTTTCAGACTACATAGTCAAGACCATTCCCTAACTGAAATTTAGAGCTTGTAATACTTGGCAGCCGCAAGTGGGCAAATCTGGTGAGAAATACTAATGGCTTTCTATCTTTTTTTAGTTTTACTTACATTGCCCACATAACTTTGCTGGATAAGAAAATGTCCCTGTTTCACTTTTTTGTTCTACAGGAAACCGCCATTCTATTCGTAGAAACAATGTTCATGTCATTATAATTATTATAATGAAACCTGTATTAATCTGGAAAGAGTGCAGGAGTTTAGTAAATACGGCAAAATTACTGACAAAGTGACGGTAAATAAAAGTGAAGAAGAAATGAAATAACTCGTTGGGACCTCGAAAAAAGGAGATCGCGACCACTTAACTAGTACTCCTCGTGGAACGACAAGCCGCCGCGTAGCGAATTTGAAGTTTTGTCGGAATTCGTATCGCACGTGACTCTAACGAGGATTGCCAAGCAAAGTGTCATCTTGCTTTGATCATACACATATTTTTGGATCTGTTATTCGAACAAACCTAGCAACAAAGTAGCGAGTAAACAAAACCGTCACGAACATGACTGGGTTGATTTAGCGGTCGTTTTAGATATCAAAAAAATGTTTAAAGCGATGAATTTCGAAGGCAGAAGAAAGAAAACATATGCTTTGCGTCCCACTTCGCAGACGAGATACCGTATCGGCTTTGTTGGGCATATGTTCTTTATTAAAAGCGATGAAATACGTTCTAGGTAAAAAGTAGCGTAGTGATAGAGAATAGTCCCAGCAAACAGGATCTGCTGGGTTCGAATCTTGGAAGAGCTCATTTTTCTTCTTTCTTCTTTCTTTTTAATTTTTATTATTGTAGTTTTTTTTTTTTCATATTGTATTATGTATATTTGTACATTTTCTATTCCCTAAAGCCTTCTTTCCATTTTTTCCTAATTCTTGCCGTTAGCCCCAAGTGCTGCGCGAGGTTCTGCAATTCACTTGTTTCTAGTATTATAGAGGTGGCCGCTTTACACAGGTCAGTTTTACAGAGGATAAGAGAACTGTTTTCCGGCACTTTGGTATCATTGACCGCTGAATTGTCTGAATAGAGGTGATCTATTTCCACAGGTCAGTTTTACAGTAGTTGAGAGAACTGATTGCCGAAACCTTCGTACATGTAAGTCACCGCCTAAAAGAGGATTACCGCCGAATACAGGTTTAACTCTACTTCTATCGAGGCAGCGGCAGACCAGCTACGGGAATTGCTCGTGGGGGATGTTCTAATATTTCGTCACAAAAAAAATAATTATAATAAAGGTGTATACTTTAAAACTGGTTTGCCGTGATCCATGCATCCTTGCGCCAACTCAGCCTTTCAAAATATCTGAATAAACGTTTTCAAAAAGCACTTAAAATCACATTTAGATAAGGTTTATTGAAATGATTTATAAAAACGTTTCTGTTGGTCTAGAGTGAACATCTGCTTAATCTTTTCATTTCTTTCCCTTATTTACTAATGGTAGTTGAATTCAGCAACAACAATTACTTCTTAATTTATGTCACTTATTGATTTCAGATGATCGTTTGGGCAGTAGCATAAAAAAACTAACCAACCAAGACAGTGCTTAATTACGGATAAATAAAGAAGAAAAAGAAAGACCGTTGAAAGGGTTGAGATAATGTTTTAAGGGGTTTGAATAATCGCGATAAAGCAGAGTTTTAAATCTGTTTTTATATCGAAAATTCTTATTTAGTACAAAAAATATTAAATTGAAAAAGTATATATATCGGAAGAAAGATTTCTCTTGGCGGGAATCTGTTGCTCAAAATTTGCATTTATTAATTACAGATCATTGACAGAAGATTTGCATTTTGAATCGCTATAAAAGAACACGATGTATAATTGAAAGCTGCGGAAATTACAAAAAGGTATTTTTAATATTGAAAATGGAACCTTTTGAAGTGAACTATTACTTTTTTTCTTTGCTTTTCTTTAAATAGGACTTAGCCGCCTCAGGTTTTTACCATCTCTAAGCACAATTAAGAGCCAGCTGTTACACTTGAACTGAGGCGACTCCGGCGGTGGAAAAGCAAACGCAAGACTTAACAAGGACGAAATTATCATAGACGATTTCATCTCATTATGAACTGGCTTGCGAGAAATTTCTCCAGAAAGAAATTTATCGAACCATCCACCATTCACAGAACCGAACTTTCACGTTGTTTGTCCAAGTTGGATTTGACGTCGCTTGGTGTTGGTTCTACGCTTGGAGCGGGAGTTTACGTACTTACTGGAACTCTAGCTCGAAATGTCGTTGGTCCAGGTTTGGTTATTTCTTTTTTCATTGCTGCTGTGGCAAGCTTGTTGGCCGGACTGTGTTATGCTGAATTCGCAGCGCGAGTTCCTCGTGTTGGATCAGCGTATGTTTACTGTTACGTTACCATCGGCGAGCTGTGCGCTTTTGTAGTCGGTTGGAACTTAATTCTTGAATACGTGATAGGAACTTCGTCAGTAGCCCGAGCATGGAGCTCGTATCTAGACTCTGCTTTGCTCAATGACGCCGTAAAAAATTTAACAATGTCCGCACTTATGAATCTTGGCGCAGATAAAGTAATCTCAAACTATCCAGACTTCTTGGCATTTCTTGTAACTCTTGTCATCACCGGCACATTAAGCTTTGGCGTGAAGTTCACAAGTGTAACGAACAATGTCATGACAGCTTTAAACGTGGCTGTTATAGTATTCATTATAATCGCTGGAGCTAACTTTTCCGAGAGCAAGAATTGGACGGATGATTTCTTGCCGTTTGGTTTTCCCGGCGTGCTAGCGGCATCCGCTTCAGCGTTTTTCGCGTTTGTTGGATTTGATTCGATCGCTACTACTGCCGAGGAGTCAAACAATCCGTCTAAGGATGTGCCAATAGCAACGGTTCTTACTATCGGTAAGTATTGCTCTGATCAGTTAAATTAAATACCTTGTATTTTCAAAGTAAAGACGCAGGAAAATCATCTTTTCTGCGCTAAATATTAGAACAAAACCTTCGACTACGAGCAAACGGACCCAACATTGTTGGCCAACAACTCCCACTGACATAGGTTGGATGTTACATGTTGTGTGCGTTTGCACACTCTTTTGTAATATGTTGTTGGGAGTTGTTGCGCAAAGTTTGAAACCTGTCCAAATTTTAGCCAAAGTGGAAAGAGATGCAACAACTCCCAACAATGTTGCGTCTATTTGCATGGGGCTTTACCTTGCTTTACGTACACTGAAACGTTTCAAGGCGTTTGCTTAGTGGAAGTTAGTTGTACTGAAGGAAAAGAAAACGCCTCAAGGCTTATGAACATCTAGTTCCCGCAGTAGAGGATTTCCTTTGGTCGACCGTTGCAAACAGAAGCTTATCTCATGCGATACAGAGTCACAAAGTTTAATTGAAGCAACCATCATTAGGTGCAATACTGTTACTGAGTGTTTCCGTGGACAAAGTCCGGGGAATGACGGCTTTTTGAGGGTTAGAGATGTTTAATTTGACGGCGCTTATGTCCTGTTTTATTTCACACTCACACACTCACAATTGACATACATGAAGTCCGTTTCCGCCCACAAATAACAGATGCTAGTCAAGGCGGGCGGAGATAAAGGGGGACAGCAGTCAGTGATAAATTAGAACGGTTACTTAAAAATAAATAAATGAATAAAACTTAAACGTGAATAAATAACATTTACAAAATCAACCACTTGTAACAGTTACATACAGGTATATTTAACTGTAAAACTGAATTAAACTGTTTATATTGTGCAGTTTGCTATTTTCTGAAGCACAATGGGCGCTTCAACGTAATAGTCCTCAGCTTCTAATGACGAATATCTAATATCTAATGTGTTTAGTATTTTGTTCAAACTAAAAGCCATATTTTAAACTTAAATAACATGACCGGCTTAATACGGACACCTTCAATTGCCCCGTCAGTATTCGTATTGACAGAGTTTGACTGCATTGAAGTTTTCGTTGCCACAAAACATTTCACAGCCGTGTTTGTATCGTAGAGTGTGTCCTTCAGGTGGCGCTTATTTGAATAAATGCTGTATTTTAGAGCTCATTGTATTCTATAATTTCTAGTACTTGTTTTTTGTGTGTTTTCCGCCCTTGATGCTGGCTAAAATTACATTGTCTCTTCTTATTTTACGCCTGATTAAGTTGAATGGCCTTCTGAGTAAAGACATAAAAACTGACTAACTAATGTATTCATTAAAAAGTTATTAAGGGTGATCAAAGGTTCCTTTATTTTGAAGAATGCTTTCAAAGCTTTTATGTATATTTCCAAAAAAATCGTTTAAATGTCTTTTTGTATATAAAACCTTCAACAGTGTCAGAAACGTCAAGAACAAATGAAAATAAATCTTAATGGTGTTGTTTTTCGTTGCGAGAAACTGGCTACGAATCATTCGTCAAAGACATTGACAGAGATTTTACAAAGTTTTGCATATGGAATTGCGAGCATATTGTTTTTTTACCAATCAATTGACTGGCTTCTTTGTGCCACTACATGATGTCTGCAGTTAAATATAAGTTTACAAGGCAAGACCCTTTTTTTTCAAATTTAAACCTTTACAAAAACATAACCTAGCTTTGAAAAAACACCATCCTCGGAGACCCAGGGGCAGATAGCTATAGTGGGAACAAGGGAAAGATGACGAATATCTAATATCTAATATCTATATTTTAAACTTAAATAATTCGTTCCATATATATTTTTCCGCCCGTTTAGACTTTCCCTCGCCCCCTTTATCTGCCCCTGGGTCTCCGAGGATGAGAAAGCACGGATCGAACCTACAACAACCTTATTGGTTTTTTGCAAGGAACCAATCAAACCGCCCCATTTTCGATCCTCCAAGCAAACCAGGGTGGATATATAAACGCTTACCAAATCAAGCAATGCGGAATGGTTCAGAGTTCACCAAAACCATCCCACCACATAGCAACTGATGAGAATCGTAAGATTCGAAACCACCGGTCTTGCTTGTAAACTTATACTTATAAAATAATAATTGCAGACATTATGTAGTGGCACAATGAAGCTAGTCAATTGATTGGTAAAAAAATAACATGCTAATGGTATTGAAAAATATCGAGCTTTAAAATACTCTCCTCTGATATTAAAAGTACTAGTCACATTAACAAAGCGATTGAGTTTCAAAGCGACATTCAAAGGACACAGCACCATAATGTATTTAAATCATGCTTCTACTAAAGACGTGATAAATACACAAAACCAGGGTCAGATCTGGATATATTTAAAGACTACGTGCTGTGTACAGCTGAACATTGATCTGTGAGATCGCGTAAACCTAAACTTTACGGAGATATTAAAACCAGATACCCTAAGATAACAGCAACTATGGAAAAATTATTACATTTTTGAGTAGACAAATCTCATAAACGGGCTACAAATTCAACAGGAATACGCGCGAACTGAATAAATTGTCTGTTGTACATTTGAAAGGTTCTGCTCAACTTACACAATTTTCCTTTGCTGAACATACACTGTACCGAGCCGTATCTTGGTCCGCTATATAGAAGCTATATCATCGTTCAAATTTCAAACTGTAAGATCCCTAAAAGAGTTCCTCTCAATGGAGCAATATGAAAAAGGTTTTCAAACGTTTCACGCCAGTGAAGATGTGCGGCCTGTCACCTCTTGCAAGTTTTTACTTCATTAAGAATGATGAAAAGTTCCCTTAACTTGAAAAATGCTTTTAAAGTTTGTATAGTCGCAAAAGATGTTTTTCATAAAACAATTTTTTCAACAAAGTCAGAAATATTTAGAACAAAATATCGATGGTGTTCAGTTTTTTTCTTTGCAAGAATCTGGCTACGTAGAATATTTCCATTCATCAAAGACATATTGAGAAAAATTTTACAAAGTTTAGCATATTGAATCGAGAGCAGAATGTATTTGATTCAATTGATTGAACTTGAAATCTATGTCACTGTCTCCAAGGAACAGAAACTAGCATAATGTATGTTCAGCAGTGAGTCTCACATAAAAGCATTGATACAACACAGACTGAAGTGTGAACATAGTACGGTAAATGACAGGAGACAAACCTATGACGAGATATTTATAAAAGATTTAATCTCACTATGGATCGGTTTGCAAGAGCGATCTCCAGGAAGAAGTTTGTTGATCCAACCACCGCACAGAGGACCAAATTTTTGCGTTGTCTAACCAAGTTAGATTTGACATGCCTAGGGGTTGGCTCCACGCTGGGAGCTGGGGTTTATATCTTCGTTGGAGTTTTAGCTCGAAATGTCGCTGGCCCAGGATTGGTTATTTCTTTTTTCTTTGCTGCTGTGGCAAGCTTGTTATCCGGACTGTGTTATGCTGAATTCGCAGCGCGAGTTCCTCGTGTTGGATCGGCATATACTTTTAGTTATGTTACTATCGGTGAGCTATGTGCTTTTGTAATTGGTTGGAACTTAGTTCTTGAGTACATCACTGGCGTTTCGTCACCCGCTCGAGCATGGAGCTCGTGTCTAGACTCTGCTTTGCTCAACAACGCTATATCTAATTCAACAGAGTCCGGGCTCTTAAAACTCGGTGTTGGTAAAGTCATCGCAAATCAACTGGACTTCGTAGCATTTCTTTTCACTTTTGCTATGACCGCGGTCTTAAGCTTCGGCGTAAAGCTCACAAGCTTTACAAACTGTGCCATCACATCTATAAACATAGCTGTTATATTATTCATCATCATAGCTGGAGCTACTTTTGCCGAGAGCAAGAACTGGACTAACAATTTTTTACCCTTCGGGTTTTCTGGCGTGTTAGGGGGGACCGCTTCGTCGTTTTATGCGTTTGTTGGATTTGATGTGATAGCTATTTCTGTTGAGGAGTCCCAAAACCCTTCTAAGGATGTGCCAATAGCAACAGTTCTCACAATAGGTAAGCATTTACGTTATGTTCACACTCTACCGGAGAGTTTTCGCGCCGGCGCGAAAACCATATCGGACATGGCTTCTGTTCACGCTTACGACGCTGATTTTGGCGCAATTTCTGTCACGAAGCGAAGCTGCGCCCTGTCAATCCCTAAAGTGGAGAGTCATGTATTGGATAGGCGTTCATACGATACTGGGCAGCTTTTCATGTCGGCACGAAAGGCTATTCGGTATAGTGTCAACATACAGAGCCTCAGGCTGCCACAGGCCATTCAGTTTTTATGCTAAAAATGTTTTAACGTTTAAAAAGTCTTTAAAAGCTCTTCCTAAAACGAAGCTTACGTCTAGTATAAAGACGGTCAATTTGACAAACGTATTTACCTTTTGACCACTTTAATTTCTTCTGTTAAGTCCATCGTTTTTTTTAAGGCGCACTTAAACGGACGACTTAAACGTCTTGGAGATCAAATGCGACTAGTATACTAAATACAACACGTGAACTGGGACTCATTTATGCCCAACTCCTCCAGAAACGATGGAAAAGAGTCTGTGTTTTGTCTTTTATTCAGAAAAGTCGCTTCCATGCATTTTTGTGTTCCGTTATTACACCATACGACTTAAACGTCTCTGCATTTAAAAATGCGTCCAGACGACTTTAACGTTTCTATCATAAAAACGGCCATAAAAATGTTAAACTTTAGTGAGGCTCTTTTTGCGTCAAATTTCCACAAGCGGCAGGGATTCGAATCAACGCCATAAGACAAGATGAAATGACGACAAACGACACAAAGATGGGTCAAATATATTGACAGGGCCATGGCCTATTCATTAAAAAGCGAAAAAGACTGTATTTGAAATTTAGAGTAGGGACATACGTAGGGTACCTAACCCTCCCCCCTCCCTGGTCTTATTGCAGACAAGGGACCTCGACAGTCTGTAAAAGCGAGAGTTTATCTTAATCTTTATCAGGATAATTGCTTTTTATCTTGGAGGTAACTGCTGTCCGTATTATCGGGTTTGATATGAATATTCCTTGTTTTAATAGCTTATGAATCGACAGCTTGTCGCCGAGCATCATTCTTTCAATATGATGCAGTTTCAGGTGAACTCAGTAGTTCGAGGCTATCTGTAAGGGCTGAATAGCTTAGCTCTGCGAAAAAAGTCAAAATTTTTTTAACTTTAATTTTTGCATGTCATTCTTTCGGTTTTTCCCATGAGCGTCGATCAATTAGAGAAGCGAAATTTTCTTTTGTCAATAGAAATAATGATATCTACCAATCGTAAAATTCTATTCAACGCGAACAAGAATATTTTCTTTTTGTGTTAGCGTTAAACCTACTCAGCCAGGTTAGTATTAGGTGTCTTCCGGGAATGATGTAAAGCAGGATTACTGGATAAGATTTTTAAAGTTCAAAAAAGATGTGTGTTTACACCCTTTATTTTTTCCCACTATGAATATATTTTATAAGAATATCGAGGCTAAAATTTGCAAAAGAATTTATAAACCCGAGGTTGAGATCTCGAAAAGGATGATTATTTTGAGTGATGAAAATCTAAAACTTGAAATATGTTTTTAGTTAACAGTATTAAATTATTACTTCCTCCCACGGCAAAACTACCCAAATGAAACGAAGAAACCTGCATTGGTTATAGCCAAATGTTCAGTTCTAATGACCGTTCGATGAACTGTTCATGAAACACATATCAATATTATACAGCAAAACAAAAAAAACAAAAAACAAAAATGAACAAAGCACAAAAAGGATATCATAAATTCTTTCTTTTTCAATTATAATTCAAGAATAATACACGAATATTTTCAGGCTAAAATCCGCGGAAAAATAAGAATATTCAAGTGGTGGATCCAGACCTTCACAATAAGGAGGGGGGGGGGGCGGTCATCCAGACTCTGAGATAACGGGGGGCCGGTCCAAGAAAAAATTTTTTTTCAGCCCTTCGGGCCTCAGTTTGGTCGAAAAATAAGGGGGCGACCGGGCCCCCCGGGCCCCTCCCCTGGATCCGCCACTGTTTCAGCCTAGCCGGAAAAAAATAACATTCTTATGTAAAAAAAAAAAAAAAAAAAAAAGAATAGCATTTTATTCCAGATTCCCCTTTTCAGGCAAGAACTCTGCCGTTATTTGTTGAACTTGGGTTGCCGAGCCCTGTCAGTCAAATAAGTAATAAGTAATAGTTTTTTTTTACCTTAAAAATATAAAGGAAAAAGCGCTGTTTATGCGGTTTTGCTCAGTTAACTTATTTTGCCACTGTCCTTTTTCCCATCTGTTTGTCCTTGAAAATAATTTTATACATCTGGCCACTTTAGAGGCTTTTTGTGTTTAAATAAGGCTGGTGGTCGAAGCCAGTTGAAGTAAGGGCAGATATATCAGACTAATGTGATAACAGTTGATAATTAATGATGAATATCACAGATTTGTTTTTGTTTTTTTGGTGGCCAAAAATAACGCGTTAACGGCATGATTTTCAAACCAGGTACAGTTCCAAACACCCTTGTAAATCCCGAAGCGGTCTGTAGGTAAAATATGAAAGTAACAAACCGTAACCCGTAATATGTAAATATTATATGTTCTTTCTGTTCGTTAGTCATTTGACATACAGTCGACTGCTAATAACATTTTGTAATAACTTGAACCCTCGCTAACTCGACCCAAAGTCGCTTTCCCTTGAATTTCCACACATTTATTGTAATCAGTTACCCTCGGTAAATCGAACCCTCGACAACTCGAATCGGCCCCGCTAACTCGAAGTAATTTTTATTTCCCTTCAGATCATTTCTATATAATTTTACACTCGGTAACTCGAACCATCCGAGTCCGAGACAATGAATTTATTTCAAAACAACCGTGTCAATTCTTTGTCTTTACTTTTGATACTCCAGTTCAAATTCAGTGTCCATCTCTGTAAACTGTTTTTGCTTAACTACATTTTCACTGCCCATTCATTTTCTTATTTTCGGTTATTTACTTTAAACTCACGATGACTCGAACTTTTTTCGATTTCCCTGCAATATTCTAGTTAGCAAGAGTTGACTGTATTTCTTCCAGATGTTCCGGGTGTTCAGTAGAACATGTGTTCAGTTCCTGGTTTCCCATAAGTCCTTGCAAGCATTGCTTCACCGAGATCCGATCGAGTCTTGAAAATTCTTTGAAACCGCTCAATTTCCCTACTGGACAAATCATGTTTAAATTATTCGCGAACAAGTAACCATGACGTAAAGAATGGAACAAGCATTTCTTTAGCGCGAGCAGTATCGACTTGGATGAAGTGTTGAATGGAAATTCTATATCGATTCTATAGCATTTAACTTCCGTTGGTCTTACGACTGAACCAACACGTTCAGTTTTCGGCCGGATATATTTGAAACTGATTGTTCACCTTGGCGATCCATCGAAACGCTTAACTATGGCTAATTTAAACTGATCTACCGCAAGTCAATGGTTCAAGGAATATCACATCCGAAAATGGCATTTTTGCTCAAACGATTTACACAGAAGAAACTCATCGATACTAAATCACTCTCTCAATCCAAGCTGTCTCGCTGTTTATCCATATTCGATCTAACATCGCTGGGGATAGGTAGTACTCTTGGTGCTGGAATTTATGTTTTAACCGGAGAGGTCGCTCGATCGATCGCCGGACCTAGTATTGTTATATCATTCTTCATCGCAGCTGTTGCTTCCGTTCTCTCAGGACTGTGTTACGCCGAGTTTGGTGCCAGAGTACCTAAAGCAGGCTCGGCGTACATCTACAGTTACGTGACTGTGGGCGAATTATGCGCTTTTATCATCGGTTGGAACTTGTTTTTAGAATATGTGATCGGCGCCTCGTCCGTTGCTCGAGCTTGGAGCGATTATTTTGACTCCATTCTCGACGGGAGAATTCGAAATTTTACTTTGGAACATTTTGGTGAAATTCACGCCGACGGCCTGTCAACATATCCCAATTTTTTTGCGGTATTACTTCTGATGTTTGTAACTCTTGTCCTTGGGATCGGCGTGAAAAACTCTTCTCGATTTAACATAATATTCACAGGCATAAACTTATGTGTTATTCTGTTTATAACATGCGTGGGGATATATTTCGCCAAGGGCGAAAACTGGACACGAGATTTCGCTCCATTTGGGATATCCGGTGTTTTCTCCGGTGCAGCAACTTGTTTCTACGCTTTCGTTGGTTTTGATGTGATCGCGACGACCGGCGAAGAAGCTAGAAATCCGAGCAGAGCGATACCGATTTCTATCGTGTTGGCTTTAGGTAAGGAACGTCGCTCAGTCGAATTTGTTAACCTGCTAATTTGTTTTACAAACACAATGAATAATTCGGTGCCGACCGCTTGCCGGGTTTAATTTGTGAGCTCAGGTGCGCCAATTTTATAAGGCTAATATTCTGACTAGCCTGCGCAGCAAGCGTTTCCGTGCGGTTTCGGAGCAAAGAACGAGGAACGAGAGTCAAAGACCGCGCGAAAAATGGGGAACAATGGCGCGAGTAAAAGAGCGGGGAGGGGGTGGGAAAGAAAGGTAAGGTAAGGTAAGGTAAAGAGTTTCCTATCTTCCCCTCCCCTCCCCTCCCCCCTCTTTCATTTTTTGGCTCTCGTTCCATTTTTCGCGTGGTCAAAACCGAAAATCCCATTCCTCAGTCTTTCTTTGCTCCAAAACCAAAGGGAAACGCTTGCTACGCAGGCTATATTCTGACAAGCTCTTTTGATTCTGTCTAATACTGATTTATTATAGAGAGAATTATTTATCGTTAAACAGAGTTAAGTAGGTATCCAGATTTTAAATTATGCCATTTATATCTTTAACACCATCTGTCACGACACATGTTCCGCTTTCATTCAATATTACTAGTTCTGGGATTGTTTCTTAGCCAACAAAACCCCATAACATTTAACCCTGTAAAACCCTAATATCAAAATTAAGATTCTCATTTATAGCCCCTATACTTTTCAATAGAAGTAGTAGGGAGAATTTATTAAAAGTTTTGCGTTTTGTTCGGTCACGAAGCTTCATTAACCTTGTTTACGTACCGTATTATTCCGAAAATAAGCCCTGGGGCATATATTTTTTAAAAGCCCTTTCTGGAGGGGCTTATATTCAGAGGGGTTCATGTACGAAGGAAAGTTGCGTTTCAAAATCGGCTAGGCTTATACTGGGAAAAATATGCGTCTCAAAATCCATTAGGTTAGCTTATAATTGGAACGAAATTTATGTCAGTAATTTGCAACAACAAGTTTTTACTGAAACACGCCTTGAGGACGTAGATCTTTCTAAAACTCAGCCATGCAAGTACTTTGTCCATATGGACCGAGGAAATCCAAGACAAGACTAAAGAGTACACTGTGACACTTTTTGACTGCAATCATTTGGCACACGTAATAGTTACTCTACAGTTTTTGCTTCGTTTTATTTTGAATTTGAGAGCAATTTCCCAGTACAAGCCCCCGGGGGCTTGTATTTGGGGTGCGATTTATCGGAGAGTTTTTTGCGTTACGAGTTTGGGGAGTTTATATTTGGAGGATCTTATTTATGGAATTTTAGGGTATCAGATTTTGTGTGCTATAATTAAGCGGCTCTCAAATTGAAGACATCTGTAGCTATATTTCAGTGTATTCAGTTATAATTCAATCTTCTTGCACATAGTCAATCGAAAAAGTTTCTGGTTTTCCCTGTTTAATTTATTACGTACCAGTAGTTAACTATGAATTGCACCTGTTATGGCACCCGTCGCCAAGACGGTGATTGAAATTTGACGCCGCAAAGGGTCCATTGAATGCGTGATCTTTTTTTCTTAACTTAATGTGTCTCTTGCCGTAATTTTAAACATCTGCATTTTAAATTTCTTTTTTATGTATTTTATATTGGACTTTTTGTTAGTTTCAAAATGTTTAGATTAAACTTCCGCCACCTGTTTGCACACGGGTTGTACCAGTTCCTCTACACCGTCTAGTTTTGATACATAGAGACAAGGATTGTGCAATCTTGTTTTCTTCTCTTTTTCTCTTTACTTTCAATACTGCACGGTTCATTGTCGAGAACAATAAACAAGAGAGACGGAAAACAACTTATCTTATATGGATAGTAGTGATATAATATCTAATATTTATCTTGTATGTTACGGCAGTTCAGTTCAGCTGAGCTGTCTATCCTGTTTCCTTGTTTCCTATTAAACCTTGGCGGTTCTTCGAGAGCAGTTAATCACAGAAAAGCTGGTAAAACCTGAAAAAGCTGGAAGACGGACTGGCCGGTGTAGCATGTTCACACTTTCACCTAAGAAATCGCCAAGCGCGCATATGAAAATAAAAACCGCGAGGGCTTACTGAGCACTAGGCAAAAGAGGGTGGGCAGGGTGCGTTTAAATAAGTTCTTGTATTTCGAGCTCCGCGTTCTCACGCTTTTCGCTCGCTCTTGCGTGCTCCCTTGGCTCGTGCACTCGCAAACTTCGTCGAAAAAGAAAGAAAATCGCCTGTGACAGGCTAATGCTGTTGGGACCAGGTCTCTAACAGGGTTTGCAGAGGTGCGCGTTGACGGAATCGCATGAACAGATCTTAAAGTGTTAATTCTTTTTACTCAATTAATATCTGTAAATTTATATCTTTTGCAGGTATCTGTTTTCTGGCTTTTTTTGGTGTCTCAGCCGTGCTGACACTGATGTTGCCCTACAACGAATTATCCAATAGAAGCGCTCTCCCTGATGCGTTCGCAACTCGAGGAGCCCCGTGGGCCAAATACATTATAGCCGTCGGTGCCCTCTGCGGATTGAGTGCCTCCTTAATTGGATCCTTGTTTCCTTTACCCAGAATGCTGTATGCCATGGCTAGTGACGGGCTAATCTTCAAGTAAGAAAAGGAATAATTATTCTCCGTTATAAGAACTAGGATTTTTGATTTAAATTTTGTATCCCGCATTCAGATGTGCGTCACACATATAGCTCTTATATGGTTTAACTCTTCTAGTACTTTGATTAAACGATACTGACGAAATTATGTGAAGTTAAGATGGGGAGGGAATATCACAAAGTCTAGAAAAACAAATTTGAGCATTATCAAATGATATTATCTCCGGGTAATGATAAAATAAGTGGCAAAATGTTGGAAAAATCACCAAATCACGTTACAATGTGAAAGAACGTCGACAGTCTTTTAATTGAATCGTTGGGTTCAAACTGTAGAATTTGGGGGGGTGACCTGGCTTAATGTGCAATATAACTGAGTCGCATCTGACAGAAAAGGAAAATTTACGGACGGACGAACTAGGCATACAAACTTGACAGATGGATGGACAGATTGAAAGAAAGAAATACTTTTACCTATCCTAACGAACGGACGGACAGACGGACAAAAATCTGGTAGAAGAAATGATTTTACCTATCCCGCCGGACGAATGGAACGTACAGACTTAGGGAAGGACTAACTAAAGAAACTGGGCGGACAGAAACTCTGACAGAAATTTTACTTATCCCGATGGACCAGCGGACGGACAGAAATCTTTTAAGGACAGCAGGACTGGATGGACAGACAGACGGACAGACAAACAGACTAGACGGACGAACAAATGAACACGGACAGATGGACAAAAATCATTTATAAGAACTGATTTTACCTATCCTGGCAGACGGACGGATTTACTGGAGGGACTCGACGGTGACGATGTTATAGAGTGGTAATATGCCATCGAATCGATGGTATAATGCTCGCGTCTTTCAAATATGGTCAGCACAAGCTGGTTATGAAGAATTAGCCGGGGGATTAAAGCCAATCAGAAACGGCGACTTATTTTGAATGAATACTAACTAACATCCCGCCGTTTTTCTTATTTGTTGTAGGTTTCTTGCCAAGGTGCACCCCAAAACTGAGATCCCGGTAATTGGTACAGTCCTATCCGGGTCACTTGCAGCTTTCCTGGCCTTAATATTGGACCTTGAAGCACTGGTAGAAATGATGTCTATTGGTACTCTGCTAGCCTATACAATAGTGGCATTGTGCGTTTTGCTGCTCCGCTACCAGCCTGGTAGTATAGGCATTGTAAAGGGAGGGGAGCGAATTTTCTCAACCAACGACGAAAGCTTAGAAGACGAACAAGAAATGGCGGAGGAAGGCACTCGACTCACAGGTGCATTGGAAAATAACGGCCCAACTCTACAAACTGCCCGGCGTGCCGCCATTGCAATTTACTGCAGCCTCACCTTGTTTTTCTTCTTGAGTGTCTTTCTCATCTGGGGAACCGAGGCTCTTTCGAAGGGTCAATCATGGGCTATCATTCTGGCTATTATCCTAGGTGTTCTTGTCATTGCCTGCATAGTGCTCCTTACACGTCAGCCCCAGAACAAAACGCCCCTGCCGTTTATGGTGCCTTTTGTGCCTGCTATCCCGCTCTTCTCAGTATTTATTAATGTCTTTCTGATTCTGAAGCTTTCTCACCTGACGTGGATACGTTTTGGCGTTTGGATGGCTATTGGTAAGTATCAGAGTAAAGTCAAAACTAAAAGTGATATAAATACTAGCCCCATTCATACCTATCCGTTTTTGTTTGAGGACGGAGAGTTTTTTCTCCGCTTTGGCCTACCATTTACAGGTATCCGATGAAGACGGCCACCGAAAATGCATGTGAAAACACCGGCTTATCGTTTTCGTCTCGCAGAACGAACTGAAAACGGAGGTTTTCAAATATGATAATGTTATAAATCATACAGCGCATGCGTTGTGAGGCATGATATTGTATTTCCGTCTTGTAAGCGTTTTCCTGTGGACGGGCAAAAACAATTCGCCACGTGTGGACGTGTATTTTTTCAAAAACAGAGAAAAAAACTCCGTTTTTCGGGTACATGTGGACGAGACCTCAGTTTGCTCCTGTTGGTTCGAAACATACAATAGACTGTTTACTTTCTTTGCTTATTTACTAAGCATTAATTTATAGTTTTATTGAAAAGCTTCACTTTTCAATTCAATTTTGTACTTAGTGATGGAGATGGAGAAAGGTGGTTCTTGGGTCTTCGATAAACTCCTTTGTTCTGACCATTCAACTGAATTGTTTTTAACAGCACTTTCACATGGTAATATTTGATTTCCAGCATTTTCGAGAAAAAATGCGGAAATTTTGTGATATTTAGACTGTGGCTACTATTGGGAGTAAAAACGTTAGGCCGATTATTGCAAAGTGTTGGTAAGTATTATTTCCAGATGAAATGTTTTTCCTTAACGCAAACGAACGTACCACTTGTTTATTCTTTTCTATACCACTCTCAGCTTCGGTGTTTTAAAACCCGCCCTTTTAATTTCTCAACATGAATGAATTCATAGAAATCGCACTCTAGTCTGTTACTTCAAAGGTTTTTTTTTTTGTGTGAAAACGACATCGTTTTGTGTTTAATGACTGTCTGTTTTTAACCGCCGGAGCTTAAAAAATTGGTTAGATGCCACGAAGTAGGTGGCATAGCCTTAACCATGTGTTGTAGGTTGAAAGTCCGAAGACTTTTCTCGTCCTTATCGAGGGAGATGCTAACCTTCTCTCGGCTCATACAACACGATCTCTACATCGCCCTTTCTGTCTATATATACAACACGGCTTGTTCTTTCTTTCGCTTGTGGTACAAACTTTTCTACCCATTTTTCGTTTCCGGAGTTTAACGAAATTTAGTAAAATACCTCTCAAAAAGTTTTATGATAATTTTTGTTGATATTGTTCAGTTTTTTTTTTTCATTTTTAATACATTGTGCTATTTGTTACAAATCATAGCGTTCTATGTACGCATGCGCAAAGACAGTAACAAAATTGTATTCGGTTGTTAAAATGATTTATTTTCGGTTCACCTTTGTGAATTATATTTAAAGCATTAATCTAAAGTATGCGATGACGAAATACAAGGATGTCTATAATTTGTTATAAAAATCGGTCTTGCCATCCACAGCAAGCTCTTTCTGCCGCCTCAGATAAGTGAACGATTTTTCAGTGAAATTTGTACTAGCACTTGCTACCTGTAACGTTAAAACCATATCAGGGCTCGGTTTCTACTATCTGAGAGTTTCTGAAGGGGTGACCTGGCTAGAGCTTTTTGTTCCGTGGTTTCCTATTTAAAAGTCTATTCTACTGCTGAAGAGCCTTCGTTTTTTCTTTCGTTTCGTTAAATAATTGTCTTTTTACATAACATATCGAGTGTACCAAGAGACTACAGTCAGAACGGGGGCCAGGTAAATCTTGCCTTAATTGCCGATTGAAAAAAAGAACACTGAACAACAACAACAACAAACAGCGGAGAAACCGGCAGAAAATCTGGGTAGGAACCACAGATCAGGCTCTGTATGGCTCATTTTGTAAGTATCCTTTTCGGTTCGAACATCCCTGTCCTCGTTATTAACTGATGATCACACAGGTATAATAACGACCAAAGAACGACCTACCTTTTTTTTTGTCAGCCTAGACTTTTTAAAAAAGTGTTACATTACTGTCTAAATCCTGACCGTTTCTAAGTCCGGCTATATTAGGGACCTAAAAATGCGAGGACGACGACGGCGGAGAAAACGTGGCTTAAAAAGAGTATTCGTAGCTTTTATATCTTCATCGATGTTATCCCAACTCACTTATTTTGTCAGATGTATACAACCTCTCCTAGAGTTGAATTCCTAAGAGCCTTATCGAAGTTCAGAAATAGAAAAAAAATTCCTCCTTGCTTGTTTACGTCCTCCATCAAACATGAAATTAGGCATTTTCACGTCATGGCCGTGCAGTGGTGGCAATGAAATGTACAAAAAAAGCGTTATGCACGTGCAAAGTTGTTGTTTTGCCTTTTCAACCTGTCTCACTTTTGATTATCTCGTTGCCGTCGGTGTCGTGGGATCTTAAGGTCTCTATTCATGCTGCACCGCGGCGAATCTTAATTAATCTTAATTATTGCTAGAACTCTACTGCTTTATGGAGCCTCCGCGTTCTTAGAAAAATGTACTCACCTTTGCAATCTTATGCTTAGTTCTTCCTTTATGGTAATTTTTATCAAATTCGGTTATATTTTCTAAAGCAACAGTATAGAATGCAAGTAACAAAAATACATTTATAGAAAATGAAAGAAATAAAAAAATAATCAAAATAAAAAAGATAAGATATCATTCTATTTCAGTCAAGCATTATCCTCTGCGTCCACTTAACTTTAAAGAGTCTTGCATGTATTTATACGCATGGGCGAAGATGGACTTTCTACAATCAAAACTGTTTGTACATTTTAATTTATTTATTTGTTCAGTCGTTCGGTTACGATTTCTTAGTAGGGTAAATTAAGAAAAAATATGAACTATCTCGTTGAAATGTCGGATTTTACCGTTTAGTAGGCCCTTTGTTTGAAGCAAAAAGGTTAGAGTAATTAATTGTCTTGGACAAACAATATATTACCCACATGTATATTATTGTCAAGGTCCTTCGATCCGTGGCATTACCTGCCGTAACCGGCCTTTCCGTTTCCAATGAATATAAATGACAGGTCCTTTTCACAAAATTGTCAAAACATACATTCTCCTTAACATTCCTATAACATTATTACAGAGTAAGTAAGGAGAATTGCGACTTGATCGATGCAATACGCGACGGGGGAAGGTTTGTGTCGTTTGACGTGTAATCGTTGAAATATTCGTTACGTTTTAACCTTCGAGTCGTAGGGGTTTATGACTAGAATGCCGGTTCTTTTGTAACAATGGATCTTTGATTTATTCGAACAAACACAAATACTTCTTCTCATAAGTTCTTCTAGAGGAAGAAGCTTATTGAATCAAGAAGACATGGGTTGTTTTCGTAAATTTTCTCGACGAAAGTGCATAGATCTTGCGTCCTTGGCGGAAACAAAACTCGCCCGGTGTTTATCTCTTCTCGACTTAACCGCGTTGGGAGTTGGTTGTACCCTCGGTGCTGGTGTCTATGTGATCGCTTGTGAAATTGCGCGAGATGTGGCCGGACCATCTACAGTTATCTCCTTCTTAATCGCTGGAATAGCATCAGTCTTGTCCGGACTTTGTTATGCTGAATTCGGCGCCCGCGTACCCAAAGCTGGATCAGCGTACATCTACAGCTATGTGACTGTTGGCGAGTTGGTAGCATTTATTATTGGATGGAACCTTGTCATGGAGTACATGATAGGAGCAGCGGCTATTGGCCGAGCGTGGAGTGCGTATTTTGATTCCATGATACATGATAAAGTTAGACATTGGATAGTGGACAATGTTGGACCAATAAAAATCCAAGGACTTGGCAGCTACCCTGATTTTTTATCAGTGGGGATTATTTTGATCCTAATGACTATTCAGCTGTTCGGCGTTAAAAAATCGACCGTGTTTATATTCGGTGTGACATGCATAAACGTCGTTGTCATCGTCTTTATCATCGTCATGGGTGTCATTCTAGCCAGACCGGAGTATTGGTCAGACTTTATGCCTTACGGTCCATCGGGAGTTCTCGCGGGCTCGGCTACTGCATTTTTCGCTTTCGTTGGCTTCGATGTTATTGCAACAGCAGGCGAAGAAGCAAAGAACCCGAGTAGGACAATTCCTTTATCCATTTTATTGGCATTAACTGTTTGTTTCTTGGCGTATTTCGGTGTTTCTGCTGCGGTCACTTTAATTTGGCCATACAACAAGTTGGATTATGGGGCGGCCTTACCAAAAGCCTTTGAGCACCGTGGTGCTTACTTTGCTAAATACATTATCGCGGTGGGAGCACTTTGCGGAATGACAGCCGCTATCAATGGCGGACTTTTCCCACTACCACGTCTGCTTTACGCCATGGCCTCGGACGGACTTATTTTCAAAAGTTTCGCACGCGTCAGTAAGACCACCGAGGTGCCCGTTATTGGGACGCTTTTTTCAGGGATTCTCGCGGGATTTCTAGCAATGATCTTTGAACTGCAGGCCCTTGTAGAGATGATGTCAATAGGAACTCTCCAAGCGTACACTATCGTCTCCACTTCAGTGCTTATTCTTCGATATCAACCGGGAACAATCGGCTTCGTGAAAATCACCGAGGACGCCGCGAAAACGAAAACCGAACCCTCTAGTCCTGTTTGGGAGCCAACTGTGCGATCAGGGAACATTTCAAAATGCGTGATCTGGTTCTTGTTCTTTTATTTCTTTTGTTTTAGTGCATTTTTGATCAATGGGCTCATTCCAATGTACCAAGGCAAGGCATGGGCCATTATACTAGCAGTTATATTGATTCTTATTTTTATAGCCTCAATCGTTGTGTTGAGCATGTTGCCCAAGAGTTTAACGCCATTGCCTTTTAAGGTACCGCTTGTTCCTTTCCTTCCTCTTGCTTCGATGTTTATTAACATTTATCTCATGATGGAGCTTAATCCGGCCACGTGGCTTCGATTCGCGGTGTGGATGGCTATTGGTGAGATACTTATTACTGCAGCTGTTCGTAATGTTTATTTACCCTGGTATACTACCAGCTAGAATTGGCCAAATTTAAAACCAAATTTTTTTAAAAATTCAAATTTCGCCTTGTATACTATTGTAAGAGGACGAGAGAAAACTTGTATCACGGCAGTCCAGTTCATGTTGTTTAATTTTGCCAATTACTCTCCCTCAGTTGTTATGGAACTTGAAGTAAGCAAAGGAATTACATGTAAATGACAAAATCATAGATCCGAAACAAACAAATATGTCTCCTGAGCATTATTTTTGAAGTTTGCAAGCACCAGTGATCAACTTTGAAAACTGTTAGACTGAACAATTTTCAAAAATCCTGATTTCAATCCGTTTCAATCTTCTTCAGTTTTGCCCATCCCAGGCGTCTGTTGTTTCTGTTATGTTATTTTAACCTTCCTTTGAAGTTTTAAGCGGTTATTTTCATGTTTCTCTTAATTTAACGGGCATTTTTTAATTCCTACTTTGGCTGAATTTCGTGACACAGCTCCTTTAAACAGTGCTAAAGACAATCCCGTCCTCAGAGCTTTTCTTGTTGTGCCAAAGAATGGCCGCAATGTAGGATTGACATTCTGTCCACAGACCAAATAATTAAAAATTTATACAAAGCAATAAGACTATCCAAAGGAAGTAAAAAGTATCATGTTAAATCATTATTTAAGGGGTCTCATGTGAATGGTCACAGCATAGGATTTTGTCCAGAGAATTGAGAAGTAGAACTGCATACTAAGTGAATAGTAACATGTGGAAGTACTGCTGGAGAGACTTCAGTTGAACGGTAAAACCATAGGATTTTGTCTAGGGACTTGAAAAGTAGAACTACATACGAAATAAATAGTAGCATGTCAAACTGCTGCAGATTAGGAATTAGGTTTTATTTGAATAGTCACGTCATAGGATACCAGAATTAGAACTGCGTTACGATGTCTTCATCATTTTCTCCCGGAGTGAAAGCGATAAACTTCATGAGCCAGTAAATTATATACTTTGATAACCTGCAAAACCTGCATCCGTCACGGCTTGGCAGTGGAAATCGTACCCTTCTATCCTGTTACACTCATGACTAGAATGGCAATCAGTTCGTAGTTGTGTCAGAGATGAATTTATCATGCCAGTTTACTGCCTACAGTTTAAACAGCTTTTACATTCTCTAGGTAATTTCCATTTGAGACCGGTAAACGGCTTCGTCGTCTTTGCTAATTATTGGACGATCTGCATCATCCGTGCTGTAGTTATTCGACGATTAGAGCAAATCTTTCATGTGGTCAGGTCCCGCGCGTTACAAAAAATTAGGCGGGAAATTTAAGCCAATCACAAACGTAGAAATATTTTGATTGGATGTGAAAGATTACAACCTTGGTCTTGATAAATTCGAAGTTAACTTATTTTTTTCTTTTTGTGGTAGGTTTGGCAATTTATTTATTTTATGGTCTGAGGCATAGCGTGGAAGGAAAGCGCCAAAAAGAACAAGAAGGCTATGTACCTTTAGAACAAATGGACGCGAAAAGCGAGGAAAATAAAGCACCGGATGGTGAAGAATAACTCATCATTGCATATGAATTAGTAATTAAATATGAATATAAGAGATGATACCGTAAAATTCCGAAAATAAGCCCCGGGGCTAATATTTTTCAAAGGCCCTTTTTGAGGGGCTTATTTTGGAGGTGCTTGTATTCGGAGGGGCTTATCTATGGAGGGAAATTTGCTTTTGAAAATTGATTGGGCTAGCCTTATCATCGTTGGAAGTGCATTTACCGTTATTGCTTTATTTTACTTTGTATTTAAGGGCAATTTCCAAGTACAAGCCCCCCCCCCCCGGGGGGGGGGCTTATATTTGGAGGGGCGATTTAAGGGACGGTTTTTTGCGTTACGAGTTTGGGGGGCTTATATTTGGAGGGCTTATACATGGAGGGGCTTATTTTCGGAATTTTACGGTATATCGACAGTATAGATTAACATTAGTGTGGAAATATAATGTTTTAAACCGATATTTGACTTGTCTGAAAGGACATGGTCAAGAATTATTTCTACAATTTAACCCATTTCCTGGAAATTTGACTAATATAATCAATTACTTTGAATTTGAAATTACAAAGCAAAAAAAAAAGGACATGACTGTGACCCCGTACTAACCATCCTTAATGGCAAAGTTAATTTCAAGCTTGCCCTTCCTTCCGGGCATTTATGGGACATTCGTCTTTTTTCTTTGAAAAGCTGACGAAATGAACTCTTCTCTGATAAGCTTGTGCTTACGTACTTTGAGCCTTTGTATGGGTACCTAAGGACGTCGATTTTGTGGCGCGTTTTCCATCAAATCGTCGGTATTTCGGGCCAAATCGTCGCGTATTAAGAATTGTTTTGCGTGATAAAGTTACTAGCGAGCTCAGCCCAACCACAATCAAGATGGAAACGAAAAAATAAGCAAAACAAAAACTCTGAACGTGCAACACACTTCTTTTTGCAGATTTCTTTGCCATCTGCCAAACTTTATTATAATCGCTACACGATCTAAGATCTAAGATCGTTGCTTCATCAATGGCGATCTTCGAGACGTTATGTCGGAAATACCCATACAGAGGCTCTACTTTCCATATGCGTTTTCGCTTGAAATCGTTTACATTTCGATGTGTTAACGCCTTCCGTCCACACTAATACGCTGAGCATTTTCATCGAAAACGCATCGATTTGAAAACGGTCTTGAAACTGGAACAAAACGAAAACGCATACATGTTGTATTAATGTGAATGGTTGAAAACGGTCGAAAACAAATCAAAATGAAAACGATGACCGAAAATATCGCAGACGCGTCTGTTTGTAGCATGTGCATAGACTTCAACTTACGTCACAAAGTGCAATTCAATTGTTTTCGAACGTTTTATTGAGGAAAGTCGAAAACGCATCAAAACAGTAGTGAAGACGCGACTCGATGACAACGAAAACGCATACTTTTGAAAACGCATTTGTTTCGAAAGGGCCTTAGTTTACCGTCACTAAATTTTCATGATGTCAATTCTCCCTTGGTCATATTTATCGTTACGCCCCGTTACATTAGCCTTACTTTACTTCTCCGTCTACTTCCTTAATTTATGCTAGTTACTTTCTATGACTAGGTAGCCTAGGCTTGGTTTCTTCCGGGCTCCTATTCCAGCTTAACGTTGTAGTTATTAAATTCTGTAATTGATTTGGTTAAATAAAGAATTGAGCTGAACCGAACTGAAAAAACGAACGTTGTTACCTTACGTCCCACAATAATAGCTGTCCCGCAATTGATAGCCCCAGTTTGCAAGGTCTTTTTAAGAAGTGATCACTTTCTTCGAATAATCGCTTCGCACCCATCTACTTCTTGCAGTATTTGCAGACATGCGCCTGAGTCCTGCACAGCCGATCAGCTCAACCGGTCATCGATCAGCGCTCGGATTTTAGGTTCCACAATATTTTGTAACCTCCAGTTACACGTTCCTAGACGAGAAGCCTTTGGATTTAACTTAACGCTGAGACCCGTTTCTGGTAATTGTGGGATAGGAAAGCTGAGTTGTTTACCAGCGTTAAGTTTATTCCAGGATTAAATCAAATTTGAACCACAGTTTTCTGCAGGCTATATTATGACACTATCACTAAAGAGAAAAATATGGACTCGCTGCTGAAGTGGAGACCGATCTAGACTGACTGATAACTCGACCTCTTTGAAAATTAAGTCAAAGAAACCAAATCGAGAACGTTTATAAGCCTTTTTCAGTTGATTTGATGTAACGATTTCATGTTTAATTGGAAAATATAATTAAGGCTCCATGGATTCCGATTAGTCTCGCTCGCAGACGTTTTTGTCTCGTGACCAGACAAAAACGGTCGCGAGGGAGAATAGGGTTCAGTTGTGACGATCCAGAAAGTCAGGATAGCCCCAGTGTAAGGTAATCCATGACAGTCTTGGATTCTAGATTCACGCTGTAGATTGTGGATTCCTTGTCAGTGGAATTTGGATTCCGGATTCCAATCGTTAGCTCGCCTAAATTATCGCGAGAACAGCTCACCTTCGTCGATTATGGTCGTCCCCGTAGAACTGTCTACTTTTACAGTGAAAAAGAAAAAAAGATAAAGTCACTACCCGATATTGTCCGAGGAAATGCGGTAATAGGCCCTTTGAAACTCGAGTTCAGGTGACCTATATCGGACACAAGTTTTGTAAGCTATAGTTACCTTGAAATAAGCTTGTTGTTGGTTGTTGTTGTTGGTGGTGATAAAGTAGACTAGATTAGTTGTTTATTCACTGAATTAAACAGGGTAAAAATTCATCAGGAGCATAAAATTTGTTAATAACCTACCTACCCTAAAAAAAATGGGAAAACTAGCTACCACTAACCTAACTAAGACCTGTTTTTCATGAATGCCGCGTATACTTAAAAGTCAGAAATGCAGATGAGCCAATTGTTGAAATTGACTTAAAGATTTAGCCTCTCTCATATTACAGATGGGAAGGCTGTTCCAGAGAACTGTTCCGCTATAACTAAAGCTGTTTTTCACGAAGTTAGTTTGCGGCGAACGGGACAGTTGGTTTGTTAACAGAGTCCTTCAGGGAGTAGTGCCTCACCTGGTGAAAGTCCTTTAAATCTAGTTTACTTGGCTCGATTTCAAGTTTACAGTGGAGCCCCGTTAATACAGTCACCAATGTGCCAGAAAAAAATGGCCGTTTTAATGGGTGACCGTAATAACGAGGGTTTTTTTTACAAGAAAATTTATGGCCGTTTTTCCGGGCGGCCAAAAAAAGTGGCCCTAATAACGAAGTGACCGTATTACCGAGGTGACTGTAAGGCCGGGTTCCACTGTGTTTGCTTTGCAGTAGCTTTTCTTTTCGAAAAGAATACAGCATCAGGAGGCGAACACTTCATCGAGTTAGTTTCTGGATCTTCATTAATGGTACAAGGTGCTTTCATTCAGTTCGCTTCACAGGGAGCCCAGTCTTCCCATCATTCCTTTCGCGCTGGTTACTCTGAAATAAACTCAGCGGGAGCCTTTAATCAGTAGACAGAAAGGAGGAGGCCAAGTTAATTATTTTCAAATTTATTTTGTTTAAAAGTAAAAAATAACTTCATTGAATGTGCCCTGTCAATTTTAGCACAACAAAAGAGAAAGACTATTTAAGTCAAAAGACCTCACACTCTCCTTTTTGACCAACATCAGATATACTAATGGACTTTTAATTAGTCTTTTCACTGTAAAGTGACCATGATTAAGGCAAATACGCAAAGCGAAATGTCGTCCTGCAATGATTAGGAAACTTACAGAAATAACCAAAAAAAGAAATTGCTTAGAACAAGTAAGGTATTTTTGGACAGGTTTTACTTAACGGTAAAACTCAGATGTCCACCTACGCTATACGGAATAAGAAATATACGGCAGAACTACCGTTCCGCTAATAGCTTAAATCCTTTCGCTGCTTTACCAAATTCTTTTTAAACATTTTTTTTTCTAAAAGACTGGAATAAGAGCAATAAAAATTCATTTGTGAGTTCATTTAAGTTTCAAGATATTGACTCAGTGATTTGGGAAAGGAAAAAGTGGTGTAAAGACTAATTAACTCTTTATTTACTTTTAATGCTCATCCAACAAAAGGCAGTGGAATCTAATGGAATATGAGTGCCATTAACTTATCCAATTAATTAGCTGTGAATTGTCAATCGTGGACATTTCGCGACCTAGTGTAATAGGAAAACACACAAGCTTCGTTTTATTTTGTGGAATTTGCATGTAATTTTCATAAAAGACTTTAATGGCATGTGACAACCATTATGAGGCCATCAGGCCTTTGTCGGTGCAAATGTTTTTTGCGGTAGTGACAAACCAAATGGAGGAGAGGGTTCTGAAGAACAAACTTGGCTCCATCGAGCAGGAGCAGAAGAGGCTGATGAAAAGATATCGTTCAGAAACGAGACTTCTCAAAATTAGGCAGGAACAGCGAATTGGAAATCTTTCGCTCAAGAGACAGGATACAAAAGGCGCTCACATCAAAGGGAGTCCAAGTCCTAAATCGTCTGAGGTTTGTAAATAAATAATGCTCTTTTTCTAAGCTTAGTAGGGGGCAAAAGTTATCTTCAGAAACACAAAAAATAATTCCACAGTAAAACGCAGTTTAAAGTGCCGCTATTGTTGAAGCGTTGCAATCATTAGCCATGAGCTATATATCTGAAAAGTAGTTTGAAGTTCTTTTACTTTGAGGTTTTTGCAATCTACTCTTTTCACGTGAATTTGTTTGGTTACTGTCTAATTAAAAGCCTAAAATATTGGAACAGAAATGAGACCAAGACAAGTAGATCGAGAAAAAGACCCAGCTAGCTGGCTGGAGTTAAAAATCGTGTAGTCAGTTCGTCAAGTGGTTTAATTACGAAGTAAGTTTTTTGTTTTTTTAATGGCTAAATTTGCCGTTTACCTTTGCTGAAATGATTAAACGACCGTAAAATCTATAAAATGCTTGCTTGCGTGCTTTCATTTAACTTATATCAGCCCATGTTGATGAGCCCAGCTGCATATAATCACGATATATAGCGGGTTTAGTCTATTTAGTACTGAACTAAAGAATCGTTTCATCAGGTCTGTGTTTGGTAATGACGTCAGGGTTTTGTTTCCTGTCGTGGTACATACGTAGTATTCGTATGTACTGTATTCGGTTATCCTTGGGCAACTTGTCGAACCGTTTGGAATTTACAGGGTTGTCAAAATCATTTTTCCGAAAATTTTAGATGCAATTTGTTGCTTTACGACAGCAAAGTGAGAAATTTTCTGATTTCTCGATTCCATTACATTTCCGAATCCAAAACATTCGAGAATTCTTTCCTCACAATTAAAGTGAAAAATTCAGCTTCAGAAGTTCATAAAGAGCATTTATTAGAAAAGCTTTGTAAATCGTCCTCAAGCTTTAGAGAATTCTAGGCAATATTTGTGCTTTTGGGCACAGATATTTTTTTTAAAATAATGCTCACATATAGTCCTTTGGTTTAAAAGCATCGAGGCTTATGGCCCAAAGGTTCTAATTTAAGTTATTCTATCTGGCTTCAAATCGACAAAACTTTATTCTTTTGTTCGAACAAACGATAGTTCTCTGCAAAAGTAAATAAGCACTACAAAAAACCGCTTTTATGCCCACCTTAATGGTATAATTGATTGGCGCGCATAGATTTACGCGTCAGACTAATTAAAATTACCCTCATGGATGCTGCAATTTGGCTGCTAAAATGATCAACATTTTGACTTTATGATTCTCTTTCTTTTCTAATATGAATCATAAAGGACTCACGGGCAATAAACGTCATCAAAAAATTTGTATCTTTACAATATTGCCATGTTTACTTCGGCCGTGATATAAGAGTTAGAGAGTTAACGTCATACCTCGATAAACGCTGTTCAAAATAGATACAACAGAAAATGAAAATGACCGACATCGATTTGTAAATCTAAAGATGTGACAAGTTTTATTACTTTGCTAACTGATAAAGCCCAGCCATTGTAAACTACTAAAAATCATTGAATGTGTGCTGAGTATTATATGAAGAATTATGCAGATCGAAGCGGGCGTTAGTTTACAACCTCCTCAAATCTGTATAATTTTTCATATCATAAAAAAGACGAATTCAGTGATTGTTTTATTATTCATTCGAAGTATTTCTAAGTTCTCGGATAGAAGTTAACTCTTTCGCTATTTTCTTCAGTTCACTCATGCCAAAGCAGCAGGGCTACCTCGCTGCTGACTGGTAACGAGGTTGCGATTGTATATTGGGGCAATTATTGGGGCAATATACCATCGTAGTTCTACTCAGGAAAACATTGAGATTCTCGGGAAACAAAATTAACTGTTCCCCTCGTGTGTGCTTTTTTTCTATCTTAAAAGGTTGACATGTGTTTCTCCTATGAAAAACGGCAAAGTCCAAAGTGTTTTTGTGCCTCCAAGACATTCCAAGAGAGTGAAAATCCAGTATTTTTAACCCAGGCAGATTCACCACAGACAACCGAAAGGTATGGATATACATGAATAGTAAGTAAGTAATTAAGGGTTTGGCAAGCGCAGTTCAATTTGCAATTGCAATTTTAATAGTTTATTTAGTTTGCTTTTATAGAGCGCAGTTCAATTTACAGGATTTGCTGTTGAACTAGCTTGCTTGGCAGGCACCGGTTTGTTTATGTGGTTTGCTTTTATAGAGCGCGCGCATCCACGAAATTTCTTCGCCTTAAAAAGAAAGAGCCTGCTAAGCATCCTGCTACTGAACTATACTTTTACAAATTGTAACTGGCTGCTGTGAGTAGATATCGGGCGGTAGTGCATCATTATGAATATATTGTTGCATGGAGGTTTGTATGGAACTGTCCTCACCCAGCCAAAATAACGAGTGGTACCAGAAACTCATAAGGGGTTGAAACGTGTGACTCGAGTTTAATGCTCGTGACTATTCATTTTCCTAAGTACCGTATTTGGAAACCCTCGCTGGTCCTCAGTTCCCTCAAAGACAACAACTTTGCACGGTTTTTTGTACATATCTTTGCAGTCGCTGCACAACTACGACGTAAAATTTCCTAGTTTCACGCTTTGTGGAGGCTGAAAACACAAGGCAACGACCTTCTTTTCCTTTTCCTCGACTTCGATACAGTCTTAAGAATTTAACTCCAGGAAAAATTTTCTAACATTTTAACGAGATGGAATAAGCGCGATAAAGTTTGAAGCAGCGCTAATTCACAAATTGTGTAGTGTTAGTTTTAGGTGTTTTATCGATTGAAACGGTATAGGAATGGTAGTCTTGGTGAGTTGCGAGAACCGGAATTCGAATTATCGGGGTAAATTTCAGTGAAATTTTGATCAAAAGAAACGAAATTTAGTTCGAGTTAGTGGGAGTTCGAGTTATCCCAGTTCGAGTTCCGAGGTCCTTCTGTATTAAATAAACCTATTGCTTCTGATTATAAGGCAGCAATACAATTTATCTTAAGTTGCATTCTTCAGTAATGCTTTTACTTTGCTTAACATGTCTTGATTTCATCAATCACTGAAATCTGACGTTGATTTCCTTAACTTTCCAAAGTTGACCTTCTGTTTCCGAAAATGATATAAATTAATTATTCTAAAAAGCACCGAAGCATCCCGAAAGACTCCGAACTTGACTTTCGGTTCGTTCACTCAAGCGCGCGAACATTTCACATTTTACGTACACTCATCTTATTCGCCAGAAAACCGTTCGTTATACAAAATAGGAAACAGTATCAAAACATGCCGCGGTAAGAAAAGGGTCCCTGTGCACCTGTGGACCTTCTCGTACTTCACCGTAAACGGTTACTTGTGATTTTTTGAATGTTCTCAAATTGCATTTTTCGAACTGTCTGTACAGTTTCAAAATATCTTGGTTTACGTCGTTCTCCAAATTGTTTTTTTTCTTATAACATGTTCATTCTTTTGCCAAATGGTTTCCTTTCAGGCTTCCGAGACTGCCCTGTCAATCACCAACCAGCCAAAAGGAAGATTCCCTGTCACCACACAGAATATCCAGTGAAGTTTCGACTTGTTTTGTTACGGAGGAACAAGCAAGGCAAAACGGGGGCCCTCCAAGAAGGCGGGAAACATGGAATGGTAAAACAGTAACAAAACTATGTGCTTCTTTGTCTCTTCCTCCAAGGATACGCAGCTTTTCCGAACAAGACGCGAGGTCTTCCGAACAAGAAGCGAGGTTTTCCGGACAAGGCGCGAGGTTAAGTGATGATATGCAAACTCATCTTGTCCACCAAAAAGGCGCCTGTACTTCTGAAAATGATTCAACAACAACGGGAATGCAGCAAAATGGAATTTGTAAGATGGCCTTCCCAACAGCTGAAGATGTGCAACGTGGAAATTTTCTATCTGTGCCAAAACTTCCCGTCCGTAGAGCATGCTCTTTGAATTCTTTAAAATCAGTGGAGAGCCTCCCACCAGTTTTCAGGAACCAGGATGGCCTGATGGTGACTAAAAGCAGCGAGACAGACTGGACTGAAGAAGAGGTTGCACCTTGTCCTTTGCCTATTTGCAGCAAAAAAACAAACAAACTTTGTCAGAGTCCTGACGGCGCTGCAACTAATAAGGACTTCCTACAGCGCCGACATCGTCCCCTGAGAAGGCAAGAAAATCTTCTTGAAGATACTGCAAGTGTTGATACTATTAGCATCCTTTGTAAAAGTCCCATCAAGTCGCCGAGGGCATGTAGTAGAAGTGGAACAGATGCGGCAAGAAAAATGTCTCTTAGACGCCAGTCATCTCGTATCCAGAATGGCTACGAGGAAGAAGGCCAAGAGACAGCACTCGTGAAAGACGCCTCCCTAAAAAAAGGACAAATCACTGCGAGATCAAGTTCTCTGTCTTCTTTTTGTGCTCAAGAGGACAAACCAAGAATGAAAGTAACAAAGAAAGGGAAGCAAGAAAGCCTTGAAGCTCGGAAAGAGGACCTCCCCGAGCCATTGGACAAGTCAAAGTGGCTGATAGCCCTGAAAAAGGTTTTTAACGTAAACATGTTTTTAGGTGGAATGGTGGCTCTTCAGAAGCAAAAGGAAAGGGATCGTTTGGCTGTGGAACAAAAACAGGCTGAGCTGGAGAAGCTTTACGAAGAATTGAAGCATTGTAGATACCTACGATTGCCTAGTGGTGAAGATGACGTTAAACAGAAAGATACGGTAGCTTGGGTGTTTAGCAAAGAATAACAACCTGACTTCAGAAAAAATGTTAACCGGGGCTCAAATTACTGATTTTCGTATGAATTCTGAAAGCATTTGACCCTTTTAGCAGCGTATTTTCTAACGAACGCTTTCAAACTTCTGAACGATGGCTTAGTGCCTTCACATTAAACTAGAAGTTTTTTTCTCTAACAGCCTACGTTTAGTTTTTCGGTTTTTTTTTTTCAATACAGTATAGCGTTCAGACATGATTTAATTATTCCTGGTTACCGTAAATAGCGATTTGGCCCGTACTAAAAAAATCACCAAATAGAAACTATATGGGGTGACAAAATGAACGATTACGCAGACCGCATTGACTATTTACATCCTCTAGCTGACAATCACATGATGAACAAGCATCTTTTTGATCTGTAGGTGTGAACAACATTCTTAAAAAAATATAAATACAAGCCAGTCAGCCGAAATTTCAAAGCCAAGAAAATCAGCTTACGTGATGTACAACTGAAAGCAGTGATGGTTATACCAACAGAATTAGTCCTAATCTTTTTAAATGTAAATAAGCACACGATAAAAGAACATTTCTTGTTAATTAAAGCCTTTATTAAAAGTAGGCGTCAAGGCCTTTGTTTTTTAATGTGTGCTCTTTTGGCATTTGTTAGCCATGTATTACTCGACTATATGATTTATGAGTTATGGCCGTAAGCCAATCACCATGCAGTACTGAATAGCTAAGCAATGTTAATAAGAACGATAACATTTGCTGTACTTTACACTGTTAAGCCAATATCTGATCTTCACCCTTTGAAATAGAGTTCAATACTCGATTAACTTTTGCTTTGTGAATACTTGCTGACGTCTTCTAAAATATAATGGATGTCAAAACGGCAAGGGAAGTGGCGACGTCTAATTCATTGGAAAGAGAGGACCAGGGAATTCTGAAAACATCTGACAGCAAAGCTTCACAGTTGAAACACAAGGAACTTAACTCGGATGTACATCAGAGGAGACAAAGAGCCCCGCGAAGCCAAGGAAGATTTCAGTCTAAGGTCAGTAAACTGAACTCAAGCAGAGTTTCTTAATTTGCTTCAATATCAATGCAATTAGTTGTTGCATGATCGGTTGTTTATTTAGAAGTCATTAGCTGTATGGTAAGGTCCAACATCATAAAACATTAAGGCGAATTGGCCAATTCAAATGGCTATTATTATATAGTTTTTCGACCAGTTGTTGCCGCTTCATTTCAAAACATAGATGAAAGTATGAAACTTTGTTCAGTGTCAAAACACGATCGTCTTTCCTTCTTAGCCGGCCATGACCATTTTCGGTTCTAGCTGTTGTTCTTCCTACTGGAGCTGTTTTTGGGGGACTGTTGCGTTTTTCTAATAGTATTTGTAAATGAAGTTTTAAGTGAAACAAAAATTAAGCATTTGCTTTTTAAGTCTTGAAAAAGTAAGTTAGATAAAGTTTTCCACAACCGCCTACTTTACAATTTTGGCCTATTAGTAAAACAAAAGAAATACCTTTAAAAAACTCAATTCAGCCTCAAAAAGAGACTTCCGATAGAGATATCAGTACAAGCTATGTATTTTTGTGAACACTTCAGACAAGACGCCCATCAACAATTCAGAGGTTCTAAAAACGGGCTTCTACGTTGAAACGTTTTTCAGTATGAAATGTTCACCTAAGTCGCTCGCGATGTTATATGTAAGGATTGGTTGAAAAGTGATGTGAGGGAATTGAAAAAAGTACTCAAATTCAGTAGATGCCAGTGCGTGAAAAGGGTCACTGAAACGGTGTTAGCAACCCAGAAAACGTTGGACATTCTTTGACGATGAGTCACTTTGGCATGGAGGTCGACTTAAACAACGCATCAAAAGCTTGTTCAAACAGTAACGATTAGAAATCATGTAGTACTGGATAAAATCTTTCATAATTTGTCAGGGAGATAAAGCTTGAATTTAAATTTTGATGTGCGGGCGCTTTGCGTATATTAGTGCTAGCTAATCGTACTCTTTTGTTGTTTAAACAGTCTTTACTTAATATAAAGGTGGTTCAAAACTTTTGACAAATTCGAGGATTAGCGATGAGCCTACCTGGCGCCTATTTTAAATGAGGGATTATTTAATGTTTCTTTCTTTTAATCATTACAAACAGTAATTAATTTTCTGTCAAAGAATGATGTGAGTATTTTGATTTCACCAGCAAATAAACTTGTGGACTGACTGTAGCGTCAACCATTTGAGAAATTTATGACCAAAAATTACATAAGGAGTGACCCAATCACAGTTTTGTTAATTTCGAGGTCAATAAGTGCCGCAGCAAAAGGCTCAAACTTGCGGGTAATTCACGAATAAGAAGCTTCTAAGACTTTTGACATTCCAGCTAGTAGCAAAAAGTTACTATCATACGTCCAAAAGTGACTCAGAAACTTGGAGATGAGCTTTAAGTAAAAAATATATCGTAAAAGTTCACAAAGTTTATAAAACGGTCGCCGGGGAAGAGGGGAAGAAAGAAGTCATTAAAGAGCAAATTGTAAGCCACTAACTCACCGTTATAATCAGCCAAACGCGGAGATTGCATATTTATATAACTAATGTACCAACATTTTTCTCTAAATTTGCTTTCTTTTAGAAGAAAGGTACCCTTAACTCGCCTAAGCAACAGAAAAGCACAGCAGCAAATGCAATGCAGTTGACACCAGATTTCCATTCAAAGACTGCTGCAACTGCTGAGCAGAAGGAAAGTCAGGAAGAAGAAAGGTAAGTTTGCATTCTATTCATATGTTTCAAGGACCCTGGACTTGTAAATGGTAACTTAAGCTTCGGCTTCTTGCCGGCGGGTAGAGTTATATGTCCATGCATATTCCTTTCCTTGTTTTCTGTTACTTCTCTCTTTTTAGCAATGCAACTTTTTATCTGATCTGTGTTCCAATATTTTTCTTCTATTACCCATTTTGTCTCAAAATGAACGATATCTGGTGCAAGAATCCAACTGACTTAAAAATATAGACTTCAGAGTCAACAATTTTATCAACTTGTAACGAATAATGTACACATGAATAGCTTGTGTATTGCCTCCGACGACAGGAGAACGCATACCTAAACTCAACCCGCGAGAGGTTGTGTTTGGGTCATGTACCGGAAACGGAACTACGTCATAGACCTTAGGGCTCTCGTTCCCAGAGCAAGTCGTTTGTTTTCGCTTGCGAATACAGCCGTCTCTCATACCAGCAAGATACCTCCTGAATTCACAGGCTACCCTTTTTTAAGACCAAGATTGTTTTAGAGATAAAACATAGTTGTTTAGAAATGCTACGGGGGAAAACGCCGAAGTCTGGTCCCTCCGGCCTACTTCATTAATTAACACTAAGAACGTTCTAAAAATTTCACTCAGGTGATATTTATTAACATATAGCTTCAAAAGCATTGAAGATCCTGCGCGGATATCTCGGCCTTGATAAAAAATGTCGCTTTGTCAAACATTTCCCCAATTAAGATCGTCCCCATGGTTCACTGAATGATACAAACCTCTTCACTTGGTGATATAGTCTGCAACTACAATTCCAAAGGTAAACATTCGGACGCACTTCTCACTTTATCCCAGATCACCTGCTAGTTATTAGTGGTGTAATCTTGGAGGTGTGTGTGATTGCTCGTTTTGGATTGATCTCCTTATCTATCAAACATCAGAGTTGTTTCTTTTTTCCAAATTAAAAGAGCTTTAGATTCTAAGACGTGGACGACCACGAGTACGAGATTTCCTCAATACTAGCTAATACCAAGTAGTGCTAGCGCGTGAACCAGCGTCATTTTGGCGGCAAAACGTGGTAGCCGGCGTCATTCTACTACGAGTTTTAGCGAGAATGTCGTACTGGCGGAAACGAGTTATCAAATGTTACAAGTTTTATCACTTTGCGATCGGGAGAGGGCTAACTTTTCTGGTGCTAACTTTTCTGGTGAATCAAAAGTACAATGAAACTTTCCGGGGTGTCTATTTTTGAGAATATGCAAAAAAAACTTTATGTCAAATCTCGTACTCGTAGGCGTTCTCGTCCTCGAATCTAAAGGTCTCTATACTTTATAGACTTAATTGTTATGTTATAGTTAATCATAATTTTTAACAATTATTCCTCTCGCCTTCATGGGCTCTGAGCCAATAGCCCATGAGGGCGAAAGGAATAATTGTTTTACTAAAATCCAAAAATATAGAGAATAAAAAAATTTTAGCTAGTTAAAGCTAGACTTTAATCCTTTTTTGCCGCCAAAAATCCCGCGCTTTTCGCTACTAGTGGGCTATAACATATAGCCTAGTAGTAGCTCAACCAATCAGAACGCAGCATTGATAATAGACCACTAGTTTGATTCTACTGAATTCATTTATTCACGACCTTCAAAATACTAAGCTGTAATATTTAGTTTTTTCTTATTATACTTTATTTAAAAGCTACAGTGTATACTACCATGGTGACCGACCTGACATTCAGGCAGCGAATCGTGAAGCTAATTGTAGGTTTCTGTTTTTAGCCGCAGCCAAGACAGCCCGAACGACAGAAAAGTGGAAGAAGAATATCAAGATATCTCCGGATCATTGTCAGTACCTACTGTCTCAGTGTCAAGTGAGATGTTGGAATTGGCCCACGACAATCGACCGGTTGACGATTCCATTCCCAAAGAAGATGTACAGCACCTGTGTGATCCGACTACTGGCGTGGAAAAAACTGAAAAAAATGCTTCTGGTGAGATAGAAAATCGAACGCATTTTGGTGCTAGATCCACTTCACCTCCCAAACTGCATTTCAATCGCATGAACGCTGTGAAAAGAACTGTGACGAATACTGCAGAAAATTCAATAACTGGGAAATCTAAGGAAATAAAAGAAGGTGGTAAATCATCAAGAGATTTTGTCTCAAGCAATCTTAAAATGCATAATGGAAGCCCTCGCCTTCAACGTGAACAAGGAAGATCAGATAGTGGGAACAAAATGAAGTCTACCAGGCCATTCTATCCAGTGCCAAAGAAAGAGTCTGTCTTAGATAATCAAGCAGGAGAAGGACGACAAGCCATTCAGGCAGAAGGCTGGAAGGATCAAGTTCCTGAACAAGAACATATGTACGATAAAACTTCAAGAACTCATTTATCTCCAAGAATGCAGCATAAAAGCCGCAACCCAGTTCTTCAGCATTCCGCATGCCAGCGTGGTCACATCGAGAAGAGCATTGTCACACCTCGGCTAAGCCCAAGATTACAGAGACATAACTGTATACAGATAGAAGAAGAGGGTTTTCGAGCTCACAACCAGGCAGCTATTGAATCAAAGCAAAACGGATTTGTTAAGATAACAAAGGAAGGTTTTGGCGTTGAAAAACGACCAAGATCTCCTTCATCACCTAACTTGCGAGTGAATAACAGGCCTGGTTTACGTGGAAGGAGTTGGTCGCTCACAAACCAAATGCAACAAATTACTGGCGAAGTTGAGATCAACAGTTTGAGCACAAGTCCCAGACGTACTCCTTTGAGGAAAAAAAAGGATCTTTCAAAGCCTGAAAGCTTGAACACTCAAGCTTGGGAGACAGAATGTTTTTCAAAAGAAAAAGAGAGGGTTTGTCTTAGCAATACCAAAGAAATCAGTGGGGCTACCTCTCCCAGTCCACAATTGAAACACAGAGGGAAAAGCATGCCTTTCTTAGATTGTAAAGTCAGCCAAATTGCCATGAATTCTAGAGATCGAATAACAAAGAAAGACCAAGGAAACAATGGCCAAGCAGGAGCTATCAGTAAAGGACCTAAAATGCTGCAGAGAAGAGGTTGGGAGGTTCCAAATTCCTTGCCTCAATCCGAAAAGTTAGAGATGCCAGTTGAAGCTGCGGATCAACACAAATGCCCAAATGTCACAATAGCAGTTGTTGAAAGCGATGGTGACAATGAAAAAGTTGGTTTTTCGGACATCGAAGCTCATCTTTCACTTCCTGTGAATCAACCAAACAATCATTTGACGGTTATTAGCGCCAGGCCACTGCATCGACGATCCACTGGAGATATACACGAAGCATGTCTCAGAGATGAGTTACCAGTAAACTACTTAAATGGCTATGAAATGAGATCTTCTCCCGAAATGCGAAGATTAAGCGTCAACAACAGAGCTTCTTCAATGTCAGAGCTTCACGAATCATCTAAAGAGAAAAAGACTTTTTCAAGCATAACTGCTTTCAATCTAACGACACAAAATCCTGCAGGTCATAAGACTGCGGTGAAATTTCGAGAAATTACGGAACCGGTAAGAAAATCGAAATGGTTTCATGCGCTGACAAACGTGGTTAACTTAAACTATTTTCAGGCTGCCATGATGGAAATCCAGAAGCAGAAAGAGCGAGATAAAGCTTCAGAACAAAATCGACCATCTATGGAAAAAACATTCGAGGAGATTAAGAACTGCAGGTATTTGAGAGTACCGGAACACTATCAGTAAGGAATCCCATTTGTGTGAATGATGGCACTTTTATGTACTGGTTCATGTACTATACTATCAGACAGGGAGTAGCCTACGGAAACAGTCCTTTTTCCTAACTTTTCTCCGCTAGGGACGTATCAGCGAGAGTACGTAATAGCGGTAGTTTATTTTAGTCGAACGCCTGTGATTTGTTTCTCCTATAATAACGTAAGCTTGCAGACATATTTTGTGTTTTCTAATTACTACTGAAGCGACTAAATTACTAACGCTTGACTGGGTGTTTAAAAAATTGCTACCTCGTTCATTAAATTTGATCTCTACGTGCAAAAACAAAAATATACAATACATCCTTGTAGCTTTACCAGACGTCGACTTACTATCTGAGAGAGTCAACAGGCTCAGCACTTCAGTAGCTACCTACGATTTCTCAAATTGTCTATAGAAGGTTGCATCTAGAAAGTATACTGATGATATTAATATTACTTTGGCTGCGTCGGACATAAATGTCCTTGAAAGGGAGATGAACAACGAATTAAGAAACTTAAACATTTGGCTCATGGCAAATAAGTTAAGTCGAAATATTGCCAAAACTGAATTCATGTTAATTAGCACTCGGTAAAGATTAGGGCTGCAAAGCAGTAACCGAATCCAAATCCAAATTAAAGGGGAAAATATCAGCCAAGTTGAGAAAGCTTACTCATTGCTATTCTTATTGATGACAAATAAACCTGGGAAATTTTCTAAAAGGGTATCTTCTGATATTGCGCCCTAAGAAGGCCATTCGTATCATTGGATACGGCTAAAAAGATTTATGATTCTCTCATCCAGCCACTTGATTATTGTTGCTAAGTCTGGGATGGCATAAATAATCAATTAAATGATAAACTTCAAAAGCTGCGCATCGTGCTGCCCCGGTCATAACAAAATCGAGTAATGAAGTACGTTCCTATCCACTTCTAGACGCATTTGGGTGGGAAAAATTGATCTCCAACCGAAAAAAGTACAAGGCCATCACAGTTTTTAAGTCTTTACATAACCTTGCTTCAGTGTATCTCCGCTGAATATTTTGCAGATTCAGCGCTAATTATGATTTAAGAAACTCAGTTAACAAACTTGCATTGTCTAAGCTTAGCGCGGAGTACCTGAAGCGCAGTTTTTCCTATAGCAGTGCCGCCTTGTGGAATTCTCTGCCTCAGGATCGTAGGAAATGTAACTCTCTGGAGGTTTTTAAAAAGAAGCTTAAAACCTACTATTTATAATAATTCTTCTTTAGCTTCCCACAGTACAATCGTGTAAATCAGTTTGATCTAGTTGTTTACATTTATTTACTATACATTTTTTCAACTGATGATTTATAGTCTATAAGTAAGGAAGTAAATAAAACTGATCCCTAATGATTACATTACAGAGCAGAACAATTATAAGAACAACAACAACAACAACAAAAACCTTCTTTATTTACCCAATAGAGATTAAGCTGATTCTCTCTTGATTTACCCTTATATTACTAAACAGATTACAATTTTAACTTGGCCAAAAATCTTAGGGTACCAACAACGCTAAAAACCATAAGTTTAAAAATGCTCTCTAATTGATTGGGCTAATTATGGTCAGGCACAAACACAAAACACAGAAACAAAACAACAATGTTATTAGTCATTTAATAACAATTATTCACCGAAGTGGAGGTGTCTAGTGGTGGAGGTAAATATCTACCACTAGCCACCGATACTGAGGTGAATAATTGTTTTAGTATATGCTAAAACAGTGAGATAATTGAGCACAAAAAAGATGTTTTTTAACCCATTTACTGTTACCAACGATTACAATTTTGGTGCGCAATGACCGAACGGCCGCGGTCGTCGCTTTTTCTTGCCGCAAAATAAGACCTTTGAAGGCAGTTGTTTAGCTCTTGCGGGAGAATTTCTTCAAAAGCAGTCGTGAATTCTTTTTGTATTTAAAATCATTCTCTAAAAAAGATTATTAAATTTAGTTTTAAGCTTATTTATGAACAAGTCAACTAAACAAAGTAACGCTAGACAAGCTTAATTTGCATTTGTAAACAAAAAACTTTTTCACCGGTTTTATCCATAAATTCAAGTCAAAAAGACAAAGCTTTACCTGTTAAAACTTCCAAACCAACCTTCGTCACCTTTCTCGTGTATTTCGCGAACAGCGTGCTTGATTAGTTGTGAAATTTCTTTGTTTGTTAAGGCAGCGAACCGGGAAGCCATTTTGCTTGCAACTTACGCGAATTTGGCGTCGCTCGCTCGGAGGAACTGGAGGTGAATCAGTGAATAGTGCAGGATATTCACTGATTGAGTAGCCAATCAGAGCGAGCGAAAAGCACTATCCACTGTTTTAGTATATACTACCATAAAGGAAAGCCAAAACAACTATTTTGGCAGACACCGCACCACGACCATTCAGTTGAAAACTGTCAACTCTTTCCCTTGAAATTGCTCATTTTTCTATGATTTGTAATTATGATTTCATTGCTTTTGATTTGGGCGACATTTGAGACCGTCAACGCCCTTCTACACTACTTTTAGGTAGCTCATAATTTTGTTTCGCTGCGAGATCCGTCACACAAGACGAAAACGTCGCACAAGGTGACAGCCCCCTAAAGTGAATGAACTATCGCAACGTTGCTGTCCTATGTCTCGATTGCTGCAAGGAAAACGTTTCGAATCGGGGAGGGGGTGGGTTACACTAGCCAAACGCCACAACTTGTGCCCCCTAAAAAATTGCGACACAAGTGGGAAGAAAACAAGCCGAGTGTAATGGGCCTCCAGTAGAAAAATTGTCGGTTGTTCATAAGCTGTCCCATTTGAAGGGACTTGGCGCTAAGTATTCTGTATCGTCCCTGTGAGCTGGAATTGTTTCCATTTCATACTCAATGTCTACGTAATCCGGCTCATCAGCGAGAAGAACCTGTCTGTCAAACATCCTCTGCCCCAGATGTGATCTTCTTTGCCTTTCACCGCTATTCCAGATGCTGTAACCAAAGTAAAGTAACATTCCTAATAAAACAGGAAAAGGTTAAGATTAAACCCTTCAGGCGCCGGGAGGTATTACAGAGATTTAGAATCACGGTCACAGAAAACGGCAAATGTCAGATTCAAAATGACAATTCTCCATAAAAAGGAAGTAAACGTATAAAAACTGTGCGAACTATTGTTATGGATGAAATTGGCGTGAAACAACTCACTTTTAAACAGTGAACAAAAAGTAAAGAAAAAACTTAGTCACGTGGTACAAACTGACGTTTGCCTTTGAGGTAAACTTGATCGTTTGTGATAATTTAACCTGAAAGCAAGGACAAACAGTTCTGTGCGGGTAAGGAAAACCCGCTTTCCTCTTATTGAGATGATGTGGATAGTTACTATCCAGGCCAGTTTTAGAAGGATTTATGTGGAGTCGTCAGAACTCAAAGTTGCTTATATCTCCTCACTCAATTACAACACTAACAGGTTGAATTTTGGCAAGGGGTCTTTTTTCATCTTGTTCTTTCTGAATATGCTTACCAATCCCATAATTTCACAAATTTGAATTTTTGTGACGTCACACTTCTCTTATCTGTCGTGTTAATTTACACTGAAAGCACGGTAACAAAGTTCAGTGCTGATAAGAGAAACCCACATTTTTCCATATTGGGCTAAGGGGATAGGGGGATTATTGAAGTTGCATTTTATCAATATTTTAATCAGTTGGATCATCGACCGTAATTGGTACATTTAATCACCGGTGAGGCCAAAACGTGCACATGTTTCCGTTCCAAAAGTTGCACACTTTTTCCGCAGGTCACGGGTGAACGAAAGGCAGATCTATGCAAGTTTTAAGGGTTGATTTCCAGTGTCGCGTAATTTTTACGTACATACGAGCGTAAAATTTATGTTCGCAAATAAAATAGAGGCAATGCATGAAGGGTCGCTCGTAAGCGTAACAGTTGAACCTCGCTCAACTTCTCGTTTAAGCTCGGTTCCTGAAAGGCCGATTAGCGCTAATCCAGGATTAAGATTTTGTTCCACTTTTTTGTATTTACTTTCCTATACATTGCTTAGAGAAACATTTAATTTTGTGTAAATCATTACTGTGTCTCAGAGTAAAGGTTCAACAGTATTTTGTACGCTTGAGTAACATGCTCTTGGCAAGAAAACCGCGCTTAAAATTTCGCTTAATCCTGCGTTAAACTTAACCATCTTTCTAGGAACTGGGCCCAACACTTTTTATCTTGCCTCTAATTTATTTACGTGATTAAAATTTACGTGCGTTAACGTAAGTTGCCAAAAACGCTTCAGTGGAAATCAACCTTAAACGGGGTTTGAATACAAACCTAAGCCCATCCAAACTCCAAAGCGAATCCAGGTCAGTCTGGATAACTTGAGCATGAGAAATACATTGAAAAAGATGGCGAGAATTGGTAGTGCCGGGACTAATGGCGCCTTGAAGGATATTTCCTTGGTGTTCTGAGGCTGTAAACAAATCACCACAATAGCAAATATACTGAGGACTCCAAAAAGTACGAGAAAAAGTATAATTACAAAGCTGCGTCTCTGTAATGCTTCTAAACCATAAACAGTAGCACTGCAAAATCCAATAAATGAGATGAATAACAAGGCCACCGCCCAGTTCACTAATCTCACACTTTCCGCCGTAGGACCTCCAGTAAGTTTATGGCTCCGATCATGCCTTGATGTGTCCTTGTTTGCTGTTGTAAACTCCTCCCAGGATAATTCATTGTCTTGATTTTCATCGAAATTGGGGGAATCTAGAAAGTGTAGATGGCCATTTGGAGACATCTGATATTCAAATTCCTCTGCCGCATGTTCGTATAAGGAAAGTTGTTCATAAACTTTCGGATCTTTGTCTGGAAGGTTTAAGAGGTCCATGGAATGGGCGTCTGAAATATCCGGCTGATAACGGAGGATCAAAACACACAGGGACACTAATGTGTACGCCAGTAACGTGCCTATAGACATCATCTCAACCAATTCATTTAAATCAAATAACAAAGCGATAACGGCCGTTAAAATTCCTGGGTACACTGTGGCAACAACAGGTACCTCGGTTCTAGGGTTCACACTAGCAAAGCATTTGAAGAGCAAGCCGTCCGAAGCCATGGCATAAATGATCCTTGGCAGAGGAAACTGAGATCCCAGAAGGCTTGAAGATAAACCACAAACAGCACCTACACCGATAATGTACTTTGCCAGAGGAAATCCTCTCTGAACAAAGGCGTTTGGTATGGGCGATAGTTTGTCCAGCTGATCAAAAGGGACAAGGAGTGTTACTACAGTGGATACTCCAAAATAACATAGGAATATAACAACCAGTGAAGCAACGATTGCTGTTGGAATAGACTTTGGAGCATTTTTAGTTTCTTCTCCTGTCGTAGCGATAATATCAAAGCCAACATAAGCGTAAAAGCACGTCGCCGCTCCACTTAGTACTCCAGAAAATCCGTACGGGAAAAATCCTTTCCCTTCCGTCCAGTTCCGGGTGTCCACGAAAAACATTCCCGCTATCACGATGAAAACCACGACTAAGAAGTTTAAAACATTAAAAATTGTACTAAAAGTTGAAGATTGCTTGACACCAACTGCAAGTACAGTTGTAACGATGATAGTTACAACGAAAGAAAGTATATCTGGGTATGTACCAAGACCAGGAATTTGCATCTCACCAACGTACGTTAGCGTTAAATTTCGAATGGCGTTTCCAATAACATAATCGAAGCAAGCGCTTAACGCCCGAGCATCCGCCGCTGTACCGATCATGTATTCTAGAATTAAGTTCCATCCGATGATGAAAGCCCATATTTCCCCGACCGTGACATAACTGTAAGCGTAAGCGGATCCAGTTGTCCTAGGAACACGTGCGCCAAATTCAGCGTAACATAAACCTGACAGTATGGATGTTATTGCTGCTAAGGCGAATGAAATGATTACAGCAGGTCCGGCGATACTAGCGGCAACCTGTCCCGAAACAACATAAATGCCCGCTCCTAAGGTAGCGCCAATCCCGAGGGATGTCAAATCCCAAGTGGTTAGACATTTCGACAATTCCGTGTTCGTTTTTTCCTCCTGCTTAAGCCTTTTCCTCCTGGTTAAGCTTCTCACCAAGGTGGCCATCCACGAAACCTATCGACTACGAAATCTATCGTCTCACGGTCGATTGATTTAACCGCGCGCTTCAACTGATGTCGCAATCCTCTGTTGTGTTTTCCGATTCGACGTTATAGGTTTCTTCTGTGTAAGCTGCCCTCAAAGACACGTTGACCCCGAAAAGACTGAATATGTCTCGGCAATTGTTCCTTTTTATAATTTAAATAGAATGCAGGGACTTAAAGATATAACCATCTCATCGAAGTTGATACATAGCCTTGAAATTTTTTCTTCGATAGGTGTCTCACGCATGAGCAGTTAAGCTCTACACCTGTTGACAATTTAACGAGCTACGCCTTTGGTTCCTATACAATGTTTTTTATATTGTTAACCACAGCGTCCCATTTAGTATCCCATTACTGTCTTGTAGGCGACACTATTTGTTTTATCCGTTTGTTTTTCTGATGAACTGTTTCATGAGACATTACTATCTGAACAAATTTTCCCGGACAACATTTAAGAATTGTGTTTCACGCAATTTCTGGTACCCAGAGAAGCTGCGGGTCTTTTATTGTCAAAGCCATATAACACATTTCACTTTATTGTTTATGGCCAATCTTATTAATTCACATAGCTTAACTAGAAGCTAACAGTAAGGAGTCTATAGATGCCCGCAAAGAACAAAAGAAACATTGTAATATTTAGTTTTTCCTAACGTGAAAGTCATTGCCATTAGAACTATCATCTTGAATGCTTGGTTACTGAACAAACTATTTGACACTTTCTCATGCATCACAGCTTTGTCAACTTAACATTATTTTAAAATGGCTGTATTTACACTTTTTCGACCAATCGGCGAAGTTAAAAATATCAATCTAAATTTTGAAAAGAATTTGTAGTTATATCAAGGCGTTTTGAAAATAATTTTTATAGCGCAACCCGCTATCCGATTCCGTTCTATATATAATCACTGGGATGATAATTACATGCTATTGAGAGAGCATAGGGGCCAAATTTTCCCGTTGTTAAGTTATTAATAAGCTTAATATTTTCACTTATATGTGGTCTCTGAGATACAACTTTTCTTTGTTAACTGTCTTTTAAGGTGGCCTGAACCTATCTATATGCGTGTTGGTTATGTTTTTTATTTGCGTTTTTCAGAATGAAAGATACAACCGATTTCTATGATTTTTGGCATACAAAATAAATAATAATGGAACTTGAAGAAAATGTTATCTCTTTTCTTGTACAAAAACCTTTGAGATATCGGCATATATCTAAAACCACATTTTTACGAAAAATGTAAATAAATTCGAAATCCCGCGATAGATTTTCCCCTAACTTCAGGAAATAAGCCTCAGAGCTCTCTAGTTTTACATCTGCAACACTGAAGGCAATCGTGACCGTAGAACTGGCTGCACAAAATGCTGGTCAAATTTAACATTAAAATGCTACGCTAATACATTTGTGAAAGTTGACGCACGAATAGAGGTAGAGTGCCCACAGACTATCTCCTATCTGAAAGGATATTCGTACCTAAAGCTCTATTGCAAGAAACAGAGTAATCAGAAACCTACGGCGAACATAGTTAGCACTACAAGAAGAGCAACTTTATGCTGAGTGCGCGGTAATACTAAAGAACTTCTATTCATCAAACTTGCGTTGTATTTGTCCCTCTTTTTTGGAAACAAATTTTAACAAAGCAAAATATAGCTTCTACGAAAAACTGTCAAGAGTTTTTAGCGTCGCAGGTTCCCGTTTTGAAGAGAAATGAGGCCACCAACGCCTGTACTTCTAACCATCCATTTTTCAGCTGCAATGAGAAATCCTTGTATTTGGTAATTTATTCAAGCTTTTTAGACTTGCCATCACATTCGCACGGGAAGTTTACCACTTTGGAATAAAGATGAAGACAAATATGACAATCGTCTTATTCTTCTCATTATCGCCAACAGCAAACTGCCCGTACGAATGTGATGGTAAGTCTTAAAAGCATAAATAAATTACCAAATACGAGGGTTTTCATTGCAGCTGAAAAATGGATGCTTAAAAGTACTGGAGTTGGTGGCCTTATTTCTCTTCAAAACGGGAACCTGTGACGCTAAAAACTATTGACAGTTTTTCGTAGAAGCTATATTTTTCTTTGTTAAGATTTGTTTCCAAAAGAGAGGGACAAATATAAAGTAAGTTTGATGAGTGGAAGTTCTTTAATATCACCGCGCACTCAGCTGAAAATTGTTCCTCTTAAAGTGCTAACTGTATTCGCCGTAAGTTTCTAATTACTCTGTTTCTTGCAGTAAAGCTTTAGGTACTTTCGGGACTTTCGAGAAACGGGCCTAGTATCAGCATTGATTTGATTAAAACAGATGAACTTTTTGAAAATTTGCACCGTATTCAAGGTGACCGGGCCTATCCAAAACCGTTGCGTAAATACAATGTTGAAAACTTTTAATGTTTTTTTTTTTCTGTTGTGTTACCAGAGTTGAACGAAAAAAGTTTGTTCATTTTTTCGTCTTGTTTGCTACGGTTTACGTTTGACCTGTACGGCGAGGTAACAGTAGCCTTGATTCAAAAGGATATCGAAAAGTATCTTTCATCTATCAGCCACGCCATTTTTAGCACGTGACAATTCTGACGAATCAGAAGCCAAGGTTGAAATTAGGAACTTCATCGTTTGTTTACATGAATCATTCGAAATCATGCATGGAGAAGTGAACATAAACTTGCTTGACAAAATGTTTCTAACTACTGCCGATATTGTTACGCGTTTAGGGAAACTATTTGGATTTTTTTCCTAAATGGGTTACGTAAATATCAGAGAGAGAAACGATTCGACAAAATTTTCGAGGCAAAGTGTGGAATGGAGAATGTAATCACAAGTACTCTGCCGCGTTTAAAAACTGTCGAGTCAAGGTACAAGAAACCAGTGTCTCATTTAAAATCATTTGAACGCGAAGGATTTCGCATGTTATCTATCAAAACGCATCCAAGATTAACAAGCTCTTCTTTTTATTACTTGTCTTTGGTCTCTTTTTTTCCCAAGAATTTTCTGGAATGCTCACCGTCCCCTAGTTTTTTCGTAAGATCGTCTGCATCGAGGGCTTACAGGTATGGGCAGCCATCTTGGTTTCATATCTACCGAGGGGGAGGGCGCCAGGGTTTATAATAATGGGGGGAAGGGGGAGCGGAAGAGGAGAAAAAAAACAAAATCCAAAACCGTCCCCGCCCCTTATAAAGTAGATTTGACACTCATCCCCAGGCTAGACTCGGAACATTTGACTGGCCAAGATGGCCGCCCGTTCCGCAAAGCGCCCGATCTCCGACGATCTTACGGACAAATAGGGGACTTTTAACAGCCTAAAAATTTATAAAACTAATCTACAACAAGATAAGTCATCAGCAATAAAATATTTCTATTAATTAAGAGTTTTGCATGGTCTTTACCGATTTAAATGGGGTTGTTTAGTCATTCTAATCAGCGGTGTGGAACATTCCATAGCCTCCTCGCCTGGTGACCAAAAGCGCAACATGAAAGACTGGAAACCGAATTTTAGAAAGAGGCTAGAATACCTGTTCTGTCAAGAACAGTGTGTAAAAGGGGTTAGGGGCTAGACTTCGAGGCCGGCGCCTCCCTGCGGTATAAAACATTGTAGAGTACCCCCCTCTCTCTTCCCAGCGGCATTTGAAGCTTTTGCCATGCGCAACCATGTTCTCTAAAGTCGACAGCAGCTAGATCATAGTACCTGAAACTTGAAAGTTTTCAAATGTGCCGTTCTTTAATCGATGTTATTCTTTTAGGGTAGATGATTCTTAATTCTTTTATTAGTTTAATGTTACGCTTTCGATATTTTTAGAGTTTCCCTCGTTTTCTTTAGTTATGTACATCAGAGAACAATAACCCAACAATTAATGACGGTACGGGAAAAAAAAAACACAAAAGCTGGAAAAAAAGCAATAAGACTGTAAGAAAGCTAAAGCTGAACGAACCAGAGTCACCATCTATAAAGGTTTAATTTGAAGGTTCCAGTTCACTTTCTAGTCCTTCAATTCCTTTCGGCGATACATAAGTGGTATCTGTCCGATTTTTATCAAAGTTAGATAATCATTTGAGGTTTTCTGTATGCAAAAATTTGTTTTTGCCTCTCAAAGTTAAATCAAAGCAGACAATAACTAGATAGGTTTGCATTTCTGGGCGGAGACCAGATCTTTTCTAGAAAATTTCGTTAATGAGACAAAAAAAGGTCTGAAAATCAAGCCATGCAGGAGCTTTGCTTTTACGCACACTTGATTATCATAATCCATAAGGAGAGATTTAACTTCTTTGTAAATAAACAGCCACTTCACCCACTCTCTGGGAAAAAAAACGCCAATGTCAAGGTCAACAGTTGAGGAACCACGAGGTAAACGACAGCAACCAGCAGCAGAGTAACCGAAATCTCTTTTGGACAGTGCTTATGTGCTTTTAGGCACAGACCAAGACTTTCCTTCTGTTTCATTTATGAGTTTTTTTAAATCCCCCAGTACTATTTTGGTTTAGTTTGCGTAAGGTAATCGCTCAAGCCATTAAGCAGAAATCAAAACTTGTTGATTAATTTTTGTGTTTTAGCTTCACTCAATTCAAATGGTAAATATTTGCGCTACTAGCCTCCGGGGTATTCAAGGCAAAGTCACGAAACACTGCAAGCCTTAGTTTTTTCGGAAGCTTTGTTGAGTATTCACGTGATTTTTTAACTGTTAAACAGCGTTAGGCCAACTTTTCAACAAACTTTGCTCACCTTTTTTTTGGGGGGTTTTCAATTCATGATTCAGACTTTTTCTTTGAAAAAGTTTGGCTCCGCTCATTTCAAACAATGAAAATGGTTAACTTAAGAATTTCCTTCAACTTCCTCGAGCCATATCAAGGTTATATAAATTCCCATCGGTAATTATCTCTCCACACTTGTTATAAGGTCTTATAACGTTATGCGTGATATTAGTTAATTGCCAGCTGTGAATCTTCAAGAAAAATAGGGCTTCCATCAGCCAAAAAAAATCTTTGGTTTAATTAACCTTCTCGCATCTTTCGACTAGACTGTTGTATTGCCGATCCCCCCCCCCCCAATAATCCTCTTCTCTGGTTTTTTGAGATTTTTGAAAGGGAATACTAGTTTAGACATGACATTTTAAACATTATACAAAAAAGATATAGAGAGAAAGATATGATGCTGAAAAAGATCTAATCTACATCTATTATAAGGAGTGCAGAAAGCTTTTGCATTCATATTTAATGACTCCTGGCTTTATAAAATAATGACGCATTGAAACAATGCATGGAGTTTCGCTGCGAGAAATTAAAGAAGCTTGGGAAATTTGTTTTGCCACCTTTGATGAAATAATAATAATAATAATAATAATTAGTATAGAAAATTCCAAGACTCAGAGCAAAATTTGAGACAAAAGCACACATTTCGTCCGAATCGCTCGAACATCATCTGCGATGTGAAGTGTCAGGTTGGGTAACGGAAAAGTACGTTCCCGCGTGCCTATTGAGTGTGGCTTTTCTTTGTTTGATGGCAATGGAGTCTTTGACGTGGCGCTTGATAGGGTTATTTTCCTCGGATAGTACTTTCACATTGAGTGGGTTGATGTTGTGACCCGTTGTGTGCAAGAGAGAATTGGTTGCGCGGCAATGCTCGAAAACGGCAGAAGTTTCACTGGATTAGTGTTCTTTGATCCGGGTACTAAGGGTCCCGATGGTCTCGCCAATGTGGCCAATGCACAATAATAATAATAATGATAATGACAATAATAATAATAATCATGATCACGATGACCATGATCACCATCATCAACAACAACAACAGAAAAAATTAACAGTTGAATTAGACAGTAAGGATTCAGACATCAGACAAAAGATTCTCATTTCGTGTAAGACAAATGGTTAAATATCTCTGAAGGTTCTCTCCGGCTGCAGGGACCCCACCGAGTTAGTCGAATAAGACGAAGAATAATCTTTTGGCATTAAACAATTTCTCGGGGAAGCCAGTCGAATCAGTATTAGTTATAATGTTGAATAATTCACACCAGTTCCAGTGAATGATATACCCTCTTTGAAGCAGGACCTTTAAAAAAAAATACACGCTTTGAAATACCTTATAGATAATTTCCCTAAAGTCGAATGGCTGAGAGCGAGTTTCTTATTTCGAACACGTATAATCCTTATCAGATTTAAAAAGATAAAAGAAAATTAGGATTGTCTGACGTGCCTCTTTCCAGACAAACACTATTCGCTCGAAAGGAGACTAAGATCTCTGATTTCCCATTCGTTTTTATGGTTCGCGCTGATTTTACTATACATTGTATTTAGTTTTACTGATGTTAGCTCTTGGATAGGGTGTCTGACTCTTAGGTCATTTTCTGTAAGCCTCGGTAAAAAAGATACAATGAACGATTTACTTAATTTACGGTTTAAGATCATGTTTGAGTGCTCCTAGAATTACAATCTTGGACAGAATAAAATGGAACGGCAACCACGTCCCCACAAATCAAGGATGAAGCCGTGCGAAAGCTGCAACTCGCCATTTTCCCATACATGATTTGGGGGGGAGGGAAGGGGGATCTAAATTTTCCATCTCTTTTGTCCACCAAGATCAAGATTGTAACTTAGTTCAGAGTCGTTTTGTCATTAATTATCTTTCATCGTCTGCCACGTCTGATATATCTCGACTCGATTGAACATTAGAATTGAACCTACTGATTAGTCAGTAAACTGACTAATCTGTAAGTTGCGCTGATTTCCAAAATTAGCTGTAGGCTCTTAGCCAATGAGAAGACAGATAGTGAGTACAATGTATAATAATGATAATAATTTTTTTAAAAAACACTCCTAAACATTTATCGTTTCATTTAACGGAGTGGTAGGAGCTGATCGGCCCCGGTAATGGTTTGAAGAAGCTTGAGGAGACTCTAACATTTTTTACAAAATTTATCTAATAAAGTTGTAAATCAAAATACTTCGCTTATTTTATAATTATTTCTAAGTATTGAAGTGTTTAGTGGTGAAGAAAAAAGATTTCAAAAATAAAAAATGCTGTAAAATGGTTTTTTGGGTCTAATTTGCTAGAAGCAATTTTTGACTCTTTGGTAAAATTCTCTCGAATTTATTTTAACACTAGTTAGACCAACCGATAAAATTAAACTATGGAACAAATATAGACTCTTTCACCACGAGAACTATTATAGAGATTAGACATTACAGGAGTTTAATGGATGCTTTGAAATTTGACTAATTCCTTTTTGTCTCAGACAACATGTAACAAATTGATGTGATTTATACGAAACAAAGCAACAAAAATATATATATTGTATTAAAAGTAAAACACTTTGCTCTGAATTTTATAGACGAGATGATTTTGAGCATTCTAAAACGCTACCGATATGTATTTTGTCATTTATAGAGGCCTGTTTACAACTTTCTAATGAATTGCAGAATGAACTCCACAGAAAACTGGTAAGCTGCTGAAAGCTGCATAAGGCTTAGCAAAGTCAAGTTAACTTATACCTTCAATTGTGCTAAATTAGTTGTGAAAAAAAAATCGGTAGGAAGCTTTTAAGAAAACAATCCACATAAGCCTTGCTTAACTAAACATGTAAGCTCGATTTGTAGCAGTTTGACGTAAAAGGCAACCTTGTCCGCCGCCATATTGAAAAACGAGAAGAACCTGGGGACAAGGTTGACTTTATAGGCGCAAAGGAACAAGGGCGCACAAAATGGCTGGCACTTTCACCTGTTGAAGCGTCTTTCGTGAACGGAGGTGTAGAATTAACAAGTTCAAGATCGCACCTTTCAAAAAATTTTTCATTCATCCCCAGCAGGCTTATTTTGCTTTTTCATGGGAAACAAAATATAGGTGAAAGCTCTTGAGATGCCACATTTCGCCCGGTGTAGTTCTAACTATGAAATGTACACTTACGTATGCAGCAGAAACGCGGACGAGAAAAATGTCGTCAAGCAATCCGTAAATTGAAAAATGTTCACAAAATCCATCTAGAGTCGCAGGCTATATAATTATGTATATAATTACGGTCAGGTTATATCTCTGTTTTAAATTTAGTGTTTTTATAGATTGCTTAGATCATTATACGTTTCTGGGAAACTGCCCACCCATCCCTCCCCTAAGCTAACATTAACACTTACTTCTCACTTAGGGCAAAATGTTGGTTTAGGGAAGGAGTAGGTGGGCAGTTTCCCAGAAACGTATAATAATCCCTTTAAGATCGCTTTAAGGAGCTATGTCGCGTTTTTTCGGTACTCGTTTTTAACCCCAAAACATATTAGAATCAAAGAAAATTCTTAATTAATGGTTCACTTTTATTTTCAATTATTCTACTGCTAATACCTCAACTATTAATGTACGTCTTTGGCTTTCGATGGCCAGAATGGAAGCAACTTAAAGAAATTGGTTGTCTAAAAATGACCAAAAATCGTTCATCCTTTGCTTTTCCTTTCATAGAATCATTTTATAACTCTCATCTCTATTTAGGGTTCGAAGTGTGAGAGAAAATGATTACGATTACTTAGTTATAAATTAGAGGGTTAGCTACGACCAAAAAACGATATAGCCTCTTCAATTAAGACATGCGCCATTAAAAATCTTTGGCGCCTGAAAATTATTAACACTTTGTTTAAGTGGTAATTTACTTTAGGGCTAAAAAATAACTATCAAATCATTTCTTGGATACTTAGTTTAGTTATAGCACTACCGTCTTGAAAAGTCGACTTCTAATTCTACTACGCGAACACAACAACATTCCAACACTTGACGAGCATGTTCTCAGGGATGTCATTTCGTTAATATTGGCTGTCGGCGTTTTTTGGTGTAAGATGCTTGGCTATTGTCGTTTTAATTTTTGCTTTGGTTTAGATTTTTTTACATTTCATTAATTCTATGCCATGCCACCGTCGATTTTTCCTTTCGCCGAGTCATTTCGTACCAGTGGCGCAATTCCTCTTCGCTGCTGTAGTTTTGGCCGAGTGATACCCTCCCTACTTTCTGTTTTCTCAAAGCAAGTGTTCTTGTCGAAATGCTTGTAACAGTAAGAAGAACGGTCACGGCGTTTAACTCGTGCTCAGGAATATGAAAAAGAAACATTTCGTTGTATTCTGGGTCTATCATATGACGTCTTGGAGTAGTTTTACTCTTGCTTATTAGTTCTCCATTGTTTTTAATAACACGAACACCAACGTATGTTTCACGCGCTTTAGAATCGGTTAACATTCCCAAATTTCTCGTCTTGATAACCTCAAGAATGAGTTTTCCCGTTAAAGGACGATACTCCAAAGAAAGGAGAATTTCTGGTCGATCTTCCTCGGAAATTGCCAGTTCGCCTTCGTACATAATTGCCCCCGAAGCTGCTTCGGGAACGTACGACCCTGGTGGCTGCAAATCGACTGAAGCGGGGATCATTTCCGAGTCTAAATCAACAGACCTAAGCCGGAGAGTTCCCTCGCCGAGCAAGTGCTTTGATCCCATAGCACCCTGCTCGTATAAACGAAATCTCAAGGACATATCCTTGACTTTGTCTTTGGGAAACAGGTACATCGCCACGGGTTCGTTGAAATCTCTGGGCTTTGTTCGAAAACTCTGTCTTTTTCCGGGCAACAGCATAACGCTTACTTCTAACAAAGACGTGTCCCTCTGATGATACGGTGGGAATTCTATTTTAGTAACGGTCACTGAAAGCTTAGCAGTGTGCATAGTAAAGTCTAATACAATATGAAGCCGACCAACACCCCGAACACTTGCGTCCATTGTCCAATCCGAACTTGAGCTAGAAACTCTCTTGGACGGTGTTCCAGCGAACATTCGAGGTGTTTCACTCCGACTTCTTGCCGGAACGCTCCCAAAGTCTCTCCGCGCCGCGCTCCCTCGGACGGTCTCGTCGTCTGAGACGACGCTGCTGGTCTCTAAATTCTGCCTGTTGCGTGTGATACTGGGCACGGATCGCCCATTAGTTAACGAGCTCAAACCGTAACTTGGTGTAGCGAGGGTATATCTCCGTCTAAACTGCGTTCCCGCGTTAGGAACTTGCACCGCCAAAGCGCCAGCACTGGACTCCTGTTTTGGTTTTCCTGGAAGAGGAAGGGAGCTATTTCTTTGGAAGTATCCGGGTGCGTTTTCTTCATCTTCATCGTCTACGAATTCGTTGTCGCGATCATCATATTCACCCTCTTCGTCGGCTTGTCTCACATCGCTTGAGCCGGCCCTAAAATGCAGACAACATCGAAACAAAGGCACAGAAGGTATGAAAAATTTAAAAGGGGCTACATTCATTTCTGTGGCTTTAATTAAGCGGTATTAACAAAACAGACCCTGGGTAGATAGATCCACACAAACATATATTGCTACATCTAAGTCTGCGGATAAACGCCTAATGTCTCAATTTCAATTATTCGCCAGTATCGTTTCACGACTCCCATTGGTTCTTAACTTATTTAAGATTCTCTCGTATGCGTACAAAATTAAAACATTTGATCGGGCAATTATGTATGTTTTCCAAGTCTTGTATTTGTCCGTGATATGATGAGACTAGTATTCAACGCTTGGGTGAATTTTCAATGAGGTTTGCTTTCTTCCTTTTCTTTCATAATTTCCCTCTTTTTTTACAAAACGAGAATGTTCTATTCAAGCGTATCGAGTTCTTTTCATTATTGAACTCTATCAGATGGTGACTCCCTATTCAGTAAAAGCCAAAATATTCTAAGCAATGAATTTGACTTTACAATTACGACAACAGCTGGAATTTTGTGTTATGAGGTCCATTCGGGTTTCCGCGCGCCGTCAAACCAAAACATACCAAAGGCTCGGATTGCGGCCATATTTAGATCATTTATTTTAGATCTTTTACCAATCTAATTCAAGGATGCGTTTGGTATATAGAGATAGTTCATAGGAAGACTCGAAATCTTTATTGGCTGCGGAACTTTCACCCCACCCTTGCATTTTCCAGCCGAAATAAAGAACGCGATTGAATATGAAATTAAGCTGGCACTAGAGAAATAATTCCATGCCCTCAATTTCTGGATTCTTACCTCGTTTCCTCCGTCGATGCGTTGGTGGTTTGGTTTTCTCCTTCTGGATTGATAATACTGCGGAAAAATCCACCGATTTTTGCTGTAAAATCCATTTTGTGGGGTAACGAAAACCTCGAAGACAGACCCGAGTTTCTAAACGCTACTAGCAGTCCATCTGGTGTCGTGAAAATTAAAATGAAGACTTTTTTACTGCAACTGCTAAAAATATTAGAAAGAACATCAATTAACAGGCGTTCTTTTCACTTTCTAGAGCGTAAACAATATTCGATTGGTCGATTTAAATCTGCAAAGAATTAAGAAAATTGCAATTCGCCAAGAGAGTCAAAACTGCTCGTTCTAGCAAAATAAGAAGTGAGATTGGTATTTTTCTGGAACGTGCAAAAGAGATTTTTTTTCGCTTGAATAAAAAAAGGTAGCCGCAAATCCCAAACTTACCGTAGTTAATGCAGAGCTGATAACCTGGTGAAAGTTTTTCAAGCTACGTTGTATTTTTTCAATCTTCCAATGTCTTTCATTGTTGTTTCTGTTACCAGCATAAGACGCCGAAATTATCGATGCCTTTTCAAAATGGTTACAATGCCCACACAGAGAAGAATTTCATGCTTTTCCCCATACGATCCCTGTTGAACGTAATTGAATTATTTAAATGCAAAATCGAAATGGAGGGAGACAAAATCACGATGGCCAGACCTTAAAAGATCAAAGAGTACCTTGCGCAATATGTTTCTGAATCGATTCGAAAACACAGTTTGGTAAATTCTTACTCGGCTCTGTGTGAAACCGAGGAATCAAAAGTATTATCTCACAGAACAAATTACGACAACCCGAAATACTAGCCAACAAGCTTCGAGAAAATCAATTAATTATATACTGTTTTTTGTAGCACCTGCTCACAAATGTGTATATTTACATAAAATATTTTGCCCATAAACTCCTCATGTCGTATTTTCGCAACACACGATTTGTCGCCGATGTTTTGATCTTTCATCGCAATCGAATCAAAACTATGGAAAAAATACATGGCTTTCACAAAATTGGAACAGTAACCTTTTTAGCGCAGATCATGCCATAACATGGCTTATTTTACCCAACAAAAGACGCAAACGGCCTAGCTTATTTTCTTGCGGATGATTTTCAAGCTTTTCCTAATCACTGTTAGCAAATAAAGACTTGAAAAGTCGTAACTTGAAATGAGAATTGCTCTCCCTAATATTTTTACGTTGCGGTTCGCAAATCCCTTAACATTTTCTTCGGGTCATTCTGTTAATCTTTTCTTCTTTGCGTTGTCAAACTATAGAATATTTCTGATTAAAACAAAAACAATTGTTTCAGGTTATACATATAAGGTATTGCTCGGTTTAGTAGTTGGCGTTCATTTCGAATGCTATGCTGTGAAGTGACGCCATCTGGCATAGAAGTAAATAGTCCCAAAATTAATTAACCCACCAGGCTTGCAAGAATGACAAAAGACATGCAAATCTTTACAAGAAAGCCCTCGTCTACGCGTTTTAAACCCACTTGAGCCGATCTCCTTGTTTTCAGCGGATTTTGAGGCTTACTCGCCTCTCGCTAGTTGAGAAGATCTGAATCGAGTTCATTCGTTCTTTGTTATGTTAAATGTCGTAAATTTAGGGAACTCGTCAGAATTGTTAGAGATTAGCACAAAAAAGCGCTTATTTCTCAGACTACATGTGAGCCACAAACACAATATCTTCTTTGAAAACTTAAATAAAAAACACAAAAACGGGCAAAAGCCAATCTTTTGTGCACAATTTGGCGTCGTTTTCTCACAAAAAGATCAGAATTACTGAACGTAAGATGATAATCGTCCTGAAAGATAGTGATAATCATGCACGTTGATGTTATTTTGGCGCACTGGATGGTAAGAGGTTGGACTCGGAACGAAGCTTCCACGTGTATCTCCTCCTTGAACCAACTAATATTATCTTACTCAAAAAACGTCCGTTTTCGTCCGTCCACATGCAACGAGAAGCCCGACGTTTTCAAAAATCTCCACTTTCAGAATCGTTTAGAAACACCTTCGTTTTCGGTACCTGAGGACGCCGTGAACACGCAGACGGAAGGATAAAATGAAGGAAAAATCTCCGTTCTCAAAAATATCCCGATACATATGGACGTCGCGTGGTCTTAATAAAGGAATATCGAGAAGAATTGAGACATAGTGTAAATGAAAGCAAGCTCTTTCCAGCACATCGCAACATATCACGGTAAATTTGAGATTAAGAAACAACTGAGCCTCTCACTGTAGGTTCTCAACTAAACTCAGTAATGTTGAGAAAATTTCAAAGCGTTCTGAGCCGACTTTTTTAGGGTTCGAATTTAAGAAAAACATAAAACGTTCAAAGTCAAATATTTCGTTCGAGTGGAGCCCTTAATTGCTTTAATATTATATGCAATTATAAATAAAAATCCGAGCTATCGCCGATCAACGACATCGTCCATATTCCACTTTTTAAAAACGCCTTTGAAGGACAAAATGCACAAGTAACATAAAACTTTTACTTCTTTTCCGTTATCCGTTTCAGTTCGAAGAGTTTAACTTAGTATACATAAAGGGAATCTTTAGCAAATTTTCGCAGCATTGCCGTTGCCAAGTTACAAGCTAACAACACGATGTGGAACGATTCCTTGTTTTTAAAATCTGTTTTATTGGAAAGAAAAATGTCTGAACAGTGAAACCCTTATTAAGCGGACTCTGTGGCAACCCTTTGAGCCTTAAGAGTGATCAACATGAAATTTCCCTTTGTAATATGTATGCTTTATAAAACAGAGTGGTGATGAGAATTGAGGACTTGACCACAGAAGATAAATCTTATTGATACTTCAACAACCTCTCCCCGCTTCTTTCATAGGAAACGTATAGCGGCAATAAATGAGGATTTTGATTTTGATATTAGGGTTTAAAGGGGTTAAGAGAGTTACATTCGGAGTAGGAAGAGAATCGTCAACCACCTAACATTTAAATTTCATATGCTTTAAGGGAGGGAGGTGAAAGAATCCCTTGCAGCTCTAAACCCAAATAAAGTTACAGGGCGTGATAAAATATCTGCGAAACTATTACGACTGGCAAGTAAAGAATTGGCACCATCATTAACAAAAATTGTTAACGGATGTATTTAAAACGAATGCTGCCCAAAAGAAATGGAAAAGAGGAATCTTCAAAAAGGATGACCACAAAGATAGCAAGAACTATAGACTGACCAATTACGGTACTTACATCAGTCTATTGCGATAAAAGTAGTGAATACGATAAACTTCTTTTAAGGGCTTAACTCCCTTCAGCTCCCTTCGCTGCTAAACTGTAGGTTGCAGGAGATGGCAGTAATAATGTACCAAGTTAAGTATAATTTATGCCCTAGTCATATATCCATTATTTTTAATTCAAGCAACCGAAGTTATAACCTAAGAAATTCAGATAATTTTTTGATTTCGAGAATAAACACTACCACCTATGGGAGACACAGTTTTAATAGCGGAGCTCTCGCGCGCGAGGCGCGTCAGCAGAGCACCATGAGTAAGAAAATGAAGTAATCTACCCATCCGAGAAAATTTGGTAATCACGTGACCGTCCGTCCGCACCACAGGCAGACCAATGTAAAATAACTCAATCAACAGGTATGGCAACCAAAATGCAACTCGAGATTATTTTTTGTTTATACTACTACCCGCAAAAGGTTTGTAGGTATTTCAAATTAAGCTGAAATACCACTGCTCTAAGCCAATCAAATTGCAGAAATTTCTCATGTTGTAGTATAATGGCGGAAAATACAATACCCACCGACGTCTTGTAAAGCAGAGACAACAAAGGAGTCAGTAAAGACGAAAACGGAAAGCGGAAATTGTTTCTTTATCTGTGTTGTCTAAAGTATTAAGCTTAGATAAATTGTCATGTCCACAAATTTGGAATATAGAGCAAGAGAAAGACAGAGAAAAAGAGAAAGTGGGCGGCAGGCCAGCGAAGCTCAACGAGAAAAAGGGCGACAGGGATTTAGAGCAAGAGGTAAAAAACAAAGGAGACATATTTTTGTTGGAAGAACAACACGAAAATTTGGTAGCGGCGGTGACAAAATGAGAAATGCTAGCGGCCACCAATGCAAGGTGAAAATGAGCGGCAGTGAAGAAAAGTGAACGGGATTACGTACGACATTTCCTCCATAAAACGTGTAACTAACAAGTTTCTGGAAGTTTCACGTTGTAGTTGTGCAAAACAACGGCGAAGAAATGTTCAAAAAAAGTGTGTTGCACGTACAAAGTTGCTTTTTTGCTAATTAGACCTATTGTTGTTTTTCACTGTTTTCCGGCGTAGCATGCCTTCGCCGCTTAGCATTACACGATTTTATATTTTGTTTGAATAAACTATAAATATTATCGAGAGCTTCGCTTTTAGCCCTGGCTAACTCTATACATTAGATATACTGGCTCTGTAATATGTTTCAAACTAAGTATACACATAAAGAGTTCTGTAACGCTTGCTTCTTTTAAGAACCAGGTGAGAAAAGTGGACATTCAGAACCTTTTTAGAACTGACAGCTGTAAGAACAGTCACCCGTGTAATTCTTAGAATAATTAAAGGCGCGAGCAGGGTTTTCGAGTTTTTTTTTTGTCAGTTTTAGGTAGTTAGGTGTCCACAATGTAAAGTAAAGTAAAACTTTATTGAATCTTCCGGTCAGGGTTTTTCAGACCCAACGTATATATAGAGGATATTACACGGTGGTGCGAAGATATGAATTTTATTTTCGAGTGGCAAAACAATATTTTACGAACGAGCGCAGCGAGAGAGTAAAATATTGTTTTTGACACCAGAAAATAAAATTCATATCTTCAAGCCACCGTGTAAGGTTCTTTTTATTATATAGACAAAAAGACATCGATAAAATAATAGATTTTTATTCGCCATAAGTAATTGTTACGGCTCAAATTTACAGTACAGCAATATAAGACATTGTTTACAATAATCTTTAGGAATAACACTGAGCTGAATAGGGCTCTACAATGGTAAAATATCAGCAAAGCTTTGAAAAATGTGTCAGTAAAATTCAAAAGACGCAAGCCAACAAATTTCGGGTGGAAATTACGGAAATTACGTCATCGATAAACTCACGTGTGAGATTATGAAAAATAAACCACTCGCGTCCCGGATGTAGTTTTTATGAATTTTACGAGTGGTATATTTTCCAGTAAAACACTCGTGTCTATATAATAAAAGCATATAAATAATTCATATTAAGGTAAAATTTCTAGACGTTAAAGTTACATAAATAGATAAAAACTAGCTGACAAGAAATGATTCGAAAAGGAATTCTCTAAGTTTCGTTTTGAAAGTACGCAGGCTATCTGCAGCAGTGATCGCACGCGGCAATGAGTTCCAGAGTTTAATTGCTCTATATAGAGAAGTTAGCTGACATGCGGCCGATTGATAAGCTGGGATATTAAGATAGTCCTTATTTCTTGTGGTGCAATCATAAAAAGTGGATTTTGTCACAAAACGATCACTCAAGTAACTAGGTGCTAACCCTTTCACACACTCAAACGCGAGAACGCCCACCGTATACGTCAAATAATAGGCTGATTTAGCAACAGGACGGGAACGTCAGTGACGACGGGAAAGCGCGCGAAAAGGACTAAACACGACTTTCGGTGCCGAATTTGCCGCTCTGCCATTGGTCAAGCCAGTTGTTTGATCTGCGCGCGCCGTCGTCAACTGACGTTCCCGTCCTGTTTCTAAATCAGTCTATTATTTGGGCGTTTATCCGTCTGATATTTGGGAGTGAGAAATGGAAACTAGTGACCGTAAGGGAGCGGTATATTGTGGTTTCACTGGACTTTTTGTCATTCGGCCCTGGTCGACCATCACACATTTCACTGAAATGCAGTCTCTGCGCTTTCTTTAAGGATAAAGAAACAGCTACAACTCCTTAATTACAGTTCATCTCTATGAAGGCGCAGCTTAACTATATTTCCTAGCGTTCTGCACTACAACATCTTTTTTTTTTATTCGGTCTCCCTTTTTTTGTTTTTCTTTTGTTTTGGTTGAAATTTTATTTGCCGCATCTTTAACTTCAAAAATGTCTTTGCAAAAACTTTGAAGAAAGCATCATTTTTCACAACTTGTTTCCATTAAAGAGTATATGTTAGAAGATCGTCGCATACGTATTTACTCGATTAAAAGCTGAAGATGAAAGCATACTTCTCAATAAACGCCCCACCTAATCACAGAAGTAAGGCGCTTATTCGAGGATTATAAGAAAAAACTCGATACAATAATTGATTAATTTACACCGTCCAGAAAACGACGATTCTATCTCAGCAAAAAAGCGAGACATTGGAACTTTTAACATCTCATTGCTTCTACGTAATATTAAGAATTGCTAATAAGGACCGCGGCCTTCAATCAAATTCATTTCATTTTATCTATTATTGTATAAACACCGATAAAAAACCAAGTGAGCGTTCGCGCGAAAACTTGATATCTTCACATGCGAAAATAACATGTTATCTTTACATGTGAAAATATCACCATTGCTATGGCTTCATAATAAACCGCGCCTTATTTAATTATTTAAGTAGACTGGTTTGGCATTTCATTGGTGTTTATATAATAAATAGAACATTACATGGTCGCTTGGAGATACCAAATTTCTCTTCTCGTGTTGAAAAAAATATTTCACTCGTTCGCTGCGGTCACTCGTGAATAATTTTTCAACACTCGAAGAGAAATTTCGTATCTCCGCGCGGCCATGTAATATCCTCTATTTATTTCTCTTTCGGAGATACCAGCAGAAATACTGCTCTAAAATCCGAATTGAAATAAAGATATGACTGATTTTTTTTATTGATTTACAGTATTTTAAAACAGGCATTGAAAATTCACATTCCTGGAGTAGTCGCTTTGGCTGTTTTATAAAATTCCTTCATCTGTGATCTAAAGAGAAAGAGAAAAGAAAAGTTTGACTTTCACAAAGAAGAAGCAGTTGATCTGACAACGCGCAAAACATCTCTGTTCAATGAATTTTCTTTTGGAACATAATAAAGCATCAATAGCCTAAGGGTATTGATGCATGTTGATTCAAAACCCATGATGAAACCTCTAAATTAGAGTGCATTCCTCTCAAATTTCCTAAGTTATTTCTTGCGTCATAAGAAATGTCAAGACTTGCTATACTGTCACAGGCGACCCAAGCTCACGTTTAGAGGGCGGAATGTAAGTCTTGCCTCGTGAGCTTGGGACGCCTGTGATACCATTAGCTACCACTATTATGCAGTTTCCCTCCTGTGATACAGGAAGGAAGGAAGTTTAACTCAGTGGTTTCCTTTCTACGCGGCATGTAAGGGCACGTCTACACGAATCCGGATATTTTTAAAACCACATCTTTTGTTAAACGAAACGGTCTTCTGCCTGACAAGAAGCCAGTGAATCCGTTTACCAGAACTGCATCTTTTTGAAACCGCTCTCATGAGTTATATAAAGCCCGGTCCAAATCCGGTAAACAGATTTGCGGCTTCAAAACTGTTGGGATTCATGTAGACGGGGCCATGATATGTTAATTTCCCTTGAGAGAAAATGGCAAAAGTAGGATTGAGAACACAATGCATTAAATCCTTTTTTACACCGAAAATTTCATTTCATGAATGCATGATGTCGTCCAGCAATTGGCCTACTCACAAGCGGCAGCGGACGTATAATGCATTAACATACAACAGAAAAGGATGTTTGGAACAGACTTCAAGAAAACTCTAAAACAAATTAAATCTAAATTTTGATAAAATTTGTCTCTGAAAAGTTCAAAACAAATAAATGCATATTCAAACAAAAGAATTTTAGAATGTTTGGCAATTATTTGATATTGTACTAGAAAGACAATCACGAAGACAGGTTTTGTCGAAAATACAAAAATGGAAGACAATAAGGGCTTAACTGACAAACTTCAAAGACTTTTCAAACTTGTCAAGAGTTGAATAAATTAAGTTATTAACTACAATGAAAGGGTTCTAAACTTTATATTAAAAAAGTTGCTACTAAGAAATAATATAAGTCATTGGGAAGCTTTGAAATTAATAATATACTGACCATAGAGAAAAAAAACGATGACTCCAAAGTTTAAAAACAATACGGGATCATACCAATTACGCAGTAATAACCAGTCGTGGTTCCCAAAGTTATGTCGCCCGAAATGCTGAACGATGTCTCCCGAAAATTTTATCAGATGTACTACACAGAGAAATGAAGATAAATAAAGTGTGTGTGCAATATATATCCCGTTCTTTAAACCACCGTGAGGGTAAATGTGTAACTATTAATGGCGCTCTTTAAGCATTGATGAAACGAAACAGCGGGATAAAAGCGCAATAATTTTCGTTCTTTAAGCTTCAGTTAAGGAGACGAAACAAGCGCGATGAATGTGCAATAAAGATGCTAGCATGCTGTTGAGTACGGATAAAATTCTGGGAGACATTACTCAGCAATTCTGGGACTTAATTTCGGGAGACGTAACTCTGGTTTCGGGGGAGATGACTTTCGAGCGACTTGACCGTAAACCCATGTAGTATTTAAGACTCCGGTATTTACTTGCAATTCAGTAAATATGTGATTAGTGCATACCTTATTTAAACAGTGGGTGCCATTGCGTGATTACTCTCTCGCTGCCCTTCATGACTTCATTCCAGTGATTCTGCTGTTGATGACTACTTGACTGCTTACCAAAACAAACTTCGCCAATATTCTCTCTCTTTCCTCGCCTCTCCGTTACACGGAACAACGTGAAGGTAACGCCGATATTCGCCAGCTTTTCATAGGTGACGCGGAACATAAACATCTCGTTGAATTCGGCATCGATAACGTGACGCTTCAGGGTTGTTCGGCAGATGCGTAGAAGCTGGTTATTTTCTCCGATCAGCTTCATTTCCACAGCGATATCTTGCGGCTTGGAGTTGTTCAGGAGGCCCAGATTACGTGTTTTGATGACTTCGGCGATGAGTTTCCTCGTCAGTGAGCGGTATTCTAGCGAAAGAAGGATCTCGGGTTTGCTGTCTTCTGAGGACGGTTGAACAGTTTCTCCTGTAATGCTAGAGAGTTGACGAGAATCGATGGCGTAGGTATCTGGAATATTCATATCCAGGGCAATGGTGACTGCTTGCAGACCAAGCCTGATCTCTCCGAGATTCACCACTCCTTGTCCGATCAGGAACTTGGACATACCGCGGTGATCGTACAACCGAAATCGCAGAGACATATGATTGATCTTATCCTTTGGTGTAAGAACCATGGTGAAAGGGTCTTTAAACTTCTTGGGGCGCATGCGAAAACTATGCTGGCGAACTGGTAGAAGCATGCAGCTCACTTCCAAATCATCCATCTTCCATTTTTGGAATGGAGGAAACTCTACACCCAGGACAGTGAGGGTCAATTTGGACGGCTGAGGATCATAAACGAACTGTAGATTGATCCGTCCGCCTACCCCGATCTCCTTAGAAACTCCCGAAGCTGCGCCTTGTTCTTGTACAACTTGCACGCTCCCGGGTGCGTTGTAACTGGGATCCTCTTCACTTCCGACGCTGGAAGGTGCTGCAGAGACAGTACTAGCCTCCTCGTAGTTTGCTGGTTTGTAGTCATCGCTTGGTGATACAACAGAATCGCTCGTTGGAGGCGCATATTCTAGTTCCAAATCAGATCTTTTGTCTCCCTTTTCTCCATTTTGTAACACATCCTTTCCTTCTTCTGGTGGAGCGTCTTTCAAATCAATGCTTTCAGTGCTTTTCGTCTGCACTTTTGGACGCGATCGGCCTTGAACGCAACAGCTAAAAAGCGAGAAAATCGAGAGAGATGTTTTGGCTCCTTTCTCTCCTTTCTTAGACATAGTTTCTGTTCAGTGCAAAACGTCGATTGTAAACTTGCCACGGAATGTGTGAATCCTCGTTGGAAACGTATTCAGGCTGACTTGGAATTCTTTGACGTGGTTCTTCAAGTTTCGATTTTAGTCTACTAAACTTGTAAAGAGTTTGTGTAAACGTCCCTACTGCAGGACTTAAACGACTGCGCTGTCTGTTAGACTGGTTAATTATTTGCGTGGTATCTCAACACATAAATTTGACTTGATAATGAGATTCGAAATATCTCCCGCTCATTTGATATGTGATTTATTGCGGGTTGGTTAAAGCCTTTGTTTTCTATTTTAAGGGAACTATGAAACACAATGCGTGGCTGGCATGGTCCGTTGCACTTCAACGAATCCTTTAAGCATTTTTCGTAAGGGACGCATTTGTAAAATTATTTATATAATTGTTTAAACTTAAGAGAAGATACAGGATTAACTCTTCTCGCAGTTGCTCCATACTTAATTTTCAGCTAATGATTTGTGTTATCACAACAATGAACATACCTCTGTCTACAGAAAAGTAATTATAAAGGAAGGCAGTTTTTATCAACAACAGTTTTTTTATCGTGTAGAAGGGCGGGCTGTTTGCTTTTTTCGCCATAATAAAAATGCATGTTTGGAAAAGTCATTGTTAAAGAAATCAAATTTCCATTATGGGTGGCATGTTATACATTCTGAACAATTTGTTTTTAATAAATAAAATGTCATTTGTCAACTGGCTGGTAGAAGGACAATACAATAATGTTTGATTCATAAATTGATAAAACTGTATAGTTGAAATAAAGGGCACTGTATCAGTTATTTATGCAGGACAAACTACAGCTGTGGCTTTTTTATATGTACATACGTTTAGGCTGAAAACTGAAAAAAACAAAACAAAACAAAACACACGAGGGGACACAACTACGAAAGCAGATGAGGGACTTCCGACTTCCGACTTCCGACTTCCGATTTCCGATTTCCAACCACCGATTTCCGACTTCCGACTCCCTCTTTTTATGAAGGTTTTATTAATATTTATAAATAAATTCTATTGAGAAGTTCAAGGCAACGTCTTGTCAGTCTGTTAGATTTTTATGACCGCCTGATCACACATTACACAAAAGTGCACGAACTAATAACTAACTCTGCAAAATTTCTGGATCTCAACAATCTTTTTTACAGAGATTGCTATTGGATTGTCGAACGATGGAAGAAAAGTATGGGCTATCAGTGCAATCAAGCACAGGAATCCATATTTGCAGGGCTACAGTTGGTTGAGATCTAGAAATTTTGCTACCATAGCAACGTGACGTGACAACTTCTCCTCGCTATGGACGTTGCTTTGGGCATTAGGAGTTGCGCACTGGGAAGCTATAGTTTGGTTCAGTCACTCAAGCAAATCATTGCCGTGAGGTCTGTATGCCCAAACACCCAATGCCCGATTGCTAATGACCAATTTCTAAAGCAACCTTTTTCGAATTACGTGATATATATTGTATCGGTTTTATCCACTGTCAGTTGTCTCGCTCTAAATAGGGGAATCCAGATTCTGGAATCCGAGAAATTTTTGCATGTGGAATCCGGAATCGTGGGCATTGAAATCTGGAATACAGCTCAAGGAATCCGGAATCTAAATTCCACCGATAAAGTTCGGAATCCGGACTCCACGGTCTAGAATCCAAGACTGTCTTGCGATTGCATTGCATAGGATGAGTTGTCAGTTGCCGTGAAAACCACAAAATATCGGTAAGCTGAGTCGTTTTTCCAATTTTATTGTGATAAATAGTTGTTCAATATATACTTAACAGGGGCTATTTAGTTATTTTCCCATCTCTTGCAATTTTATGTACTTCTCTGATCTAAGCCAGGCAATTGTACGTGGAAGGGACCAACTCAAAATATAAAGCTATTTTGGTCCCTGGAAGGTACTCCTTATAAAGGTCTACACGGGGAGGCTCCTCTCGAAAAGAGTACGTTTTTCAACAGGCTTCAGGTATATGAAAGGGTAGAGATATCAGTATTTGAAGTATATGAAAGGATAGGAAAATCTGTCATTCCAGACTATAAAAAGGGCCAAAAGGGCCAGCAGATGCACTTAACTGTTGTGAAAAAGTCGACGTTCTGGTTATGTAATTTATTCATATTCAAAAGACAGTGGGTTCGCAGTTAAATGGGATGGAGAGTTCCAAACTAGGTCTGTGGAAGGGGTACCATTTGTCAATATAAGGTATACGAAAGGGGTATCTTGTCTGTTAAAAATGGTACATAAAAGGGTAAGGAACAGAGCTTCCCCGTATAAAACTTTCTTGAGTACTACCCGGGGCTTGCGCACTTATTTTTCAACATTGTGTAAATTGCTCCTCTTTTTCTTGTAATGTTCTGTAATGTTTATTTACAATATTCGTCTATAGTGTAAAACCATTCAGAAATCTGAATCTGAGTACGGCACATCAAAAAATCTTTTTACAAATGCGTGCTGCAAGGGTCGTGGGGAGTTGGACCCGACAACACCATTTCATTTGTTCCTGTTCGTTCTCGCGCATGCGGTTCAATCTCCACGCTGACGTCACACTGCTTGTCTTCTTTACGACAACAACAACAAAAGGACAGCAAAGGATTTCGACGCTTTTTAAAGGGTGAAACTGCGTACAAAACCGTGCAAGCTAAACCAAACTCTGTCAACCGAAATAAGGTCTCATGAACAAACCAAGGCCATGGCTCCACTTTCTTATCTTTTCCTAAAATGAAAGTAAACTCTATAACTTCGACTAGATCGTAGATTTTTAACGCAAAAAGGGCAAAGCAGAAAAATATTGTTAGAACGGTGATGATAAACACTTTGCGTAAAGCTTTAGAGTTGAATTTTGCGCGTTTAATAGACGGCCTCTGTGTGTCTCGAAGGCCCGGTCTTGCAGTGACTCTCCTATGTTCACTGCTCTCTCGAAAGACTTTGTAGCCACTTCTAGTGATACGAATGCCCGTAAACAGAGTCATAGACAGCAAGTATACAGTGCACACCATAAATAATGCGGAAGTGTTTTCGACAAAAGCCGTGATCACGTCTGCTATAATCACAACGCTGAAATGTCCCACGATGATAAGGACTAAGAAGCGAACTTTCCGCAGTTTGGAGTACGTCAAGGGTGTAGGCTTGATGCTCGCTGTGAACGTTAGCTGGATCAGAGTGAACGCTGCCATGAAGCAGGGAAAGCCAAGACCAAAAACAATTCGATGAACATAAAGGGGAATCACTACATCGGCATTGTTGATGTTGGTTGTCATTTCGTAGGGAAAAACCACAAGCGCCAGTGCGCGGGTTATCCCGAGGACAATTATCATTGAATGCACCGCATACGAGACGTTGCGAGATACTTTTTCCCTCAAATGACGCCGTTTTGAAGCCTCGACCAGGCGCACAGAAGAGTAAACAGCTAGTCCTAAAAATAAAACTACGAATGAGATCCAGTGAAGCTCCCAGCCCCACTTAAAAGTGGCCTTTGCCTCGTACCAATCAGGAACCGGCTCTGAATTTAGAATCCTTCTTTCTCTTGTTGCTTCCAGATTGGGGCTAGGATAGCTTGAATTGGTCGTTGTATTCGTCATACCACTTTTCTTAATTAATTTGCGGTATCAGCTACTTCCTCCAGTCAGATCGTTAGTTAGGGTGCAAACTTAATTTGTTGCAATCTGCAAAAAAAAAAAAATAAAAAAATAATAATAATAATAATAAAATAAATAAATAGAGAACTTATTCGTCGCCATTATCTCAAAGCTCTTGTATGTACTTGGAGTATGTTGTGTTCATTTTTCTGTAGCTGTGGAACTATTTGAAATTGCAACTAGCCAGAATACAAGAGTACAGTCGAACCGGTTACCCCTCGCCTAGGTCAACATTAACACTTAGTTCTCACTTTGGGCAAAATTGTGACTTAGGGGAGGGGTCGGTGATCAGTTACCCAGGAACCTCAATTGATCAGTCGAACCCCGAACCCCGCGAAGCCAAAATGACCCGACAGTGCCACTGTAGGCGGGAGAAGATAAAACAAGTGAGTTGTGCGTAATAGTTTGATTAAGTAATACATAAACGAGCTACGTTTGAGTACAAACATTAACCACAAAGGACTTCAAAGGACCGCAAAGGAATATGCCGAAGAACGTAGGATCTATAAACACCTGATCTACTTTTGAGTGTTTCCAGAGAAAAAGTTCAATCAGTACGTTCAAGGTCGATCCAAGCTCAACAAACAATATCCTGCAGGAACAGCTGATTGGTGCTGAAAATTTACCTTTTGATAACTAACAGTGACATATTGTCCGTTTATGCGTATCGGAAGATGTTGTAGATCTACGGAGACTATGAGAAAATACAGGTTACAAAGTCCTTAAAGTCCTAATGATTCAGTCGTTTTCACGACTCGATTTTTTTCAGGTTCAGAGTTTCTTTGATCTTCCAGTCAGTTAAATATTTGAGCTCAGAAACTACTGAGTCTTTATTCACTTGGTTCTTGAGGGTTTTCACTGTTTGTTTATTGCGGATACTCAATCGAAAGTGCCCTTCATAGGGATCAATATTTAGTTAATCAACTCATCGTTACCAAGCAAGTTCTGAAATTTCGAGCGGTTTACAGTCTCCTCTAAGCGAAATGACCCTTTCCAGACTTTTTACCAGCAGGTTGGGAAAGTGAAGAACGATAGCTGTCCTGCTTACGCCCTGGTACGATCGACTGTGTGAACCCTGTGTCATTCATCACTACGATGTCGCACAGGGGGAGAAATCTTGAGAGAAAAGGAAGAGTAGACCTCCTCGATCTTACCTCCTAGTGTGCCCCTCGGCGCTCTATATAAACTAACCAAAAAAACTAACCGGCGCCTAGCAAGAAGGCTACAATGTACCAGGAAGATTAGGCGTTTTTGCATCTTTCTATACAACCGTGCGGCGTTGTTTAGAGAAACGGCTATGAACTTGAGATTCTCTGTGGTATGCTCTTATTTTTTGACATTTTTTATCATATTGTTATCGACATGTCGGCGTGTACTAAAGATGATGTGAAAGTCATCCTCAAGTGGAAATTTTAGTCAGCCAAAATTAAAGTCTCTATTAATGTAAGATGAATCCTAATAGAATTTACAAAGCAAAGAACACAATCATCTCAACATCATACCTTGCCCGGTCGGTATTAAGCTTACAAAGCTTGAATCTCACACCAATACGACTGGATGTTGTTGCACTTATCTTGCACTGCTTGAGTTTTGGCTCTCGCTCGCTTGTCCTCCTACATGCTGTGAAATCAGTTTGTTTTCTTCATGTTTCCTTTTACCCACGACTCTTATACTTGTAGACTGACGTCTTCAACAAGGCGAAGAGCCTACAAGTACCAAAAAACGTCAATTGCCTTTAATTGTTTATTATATTGCTACACGCCAATAGAATATTAACTCGCTTAGTCACCCGCAATTTTCCCAGGAGTAATATCTTTTAAGTTTGGCGTGTATTGGCTGCATTCGTCAAGTGCTTTTGATTAGGAACAAGTTTATAACCGCTGTCTATGATTCGGAAAACCCTCCAAAAGCAAAAAATTTTTGTAAATTATTAACCAGCTGAAAAAGATTTGACTTTCTAAGTTCGTCAAATAAAAAAAACTTTGTCATATCATTTAAAGCTTTGATAAGTAGCAGCAACACCACCGTAATGTTGTTGCTAAACAAATAATCATTTTTTAAATGTAATCTTTCGTAATTTTAGTAAAATTACAAGCGATCTGATTCAGCATGTGACATCAGTCCCAGATGATATCGGCTCGGAATATTGAGTGATTTTGTCTCATGAACATTTAGTTTGTTTATTTACCAAGGAACAACAGTTTTTGTTTATTCAGTTAGTATTTTCAAAATATCAAAATCAGTTTTACTTTTCATGTGGTGGTCACTTATTTTTTATGTTTGAGTGTCTAGAAAACGAAAGGCTAGCTGCTGCATTTTAACAAACGCGTGACTTATCTTTTTGGATATAGAGGTCTTGAAGTGAACTGAAGACATGAGACTTTTCCGGATACTATTATCCTCGTTGTATACACGCAATACCTTAAAACAGGCCAATATGCAAGATTCGTTCCATCTTTTGCTAAACCAGTGTTTTTTTAGAGCAATGAATCATTACCTGAGGTTATGTAACGTAGAATGAAAGAATATTGCTTCCTCATTCTCAGGCTTCACGAAATTCAAGCTCTAGACTTGACTCGGCTTTTTTCGAGCCCATTTCATACAAGTACTTTAATTTGCTCAAGCTCTCATTAACGTCCAGACTTAAATTATTTTTGCTTTCATTTCTTTCCTTCGATCGCAAACAACAACACAAGCTAAAACCCCCAAAACAAATAAATAAAGTTCATCCGTTGCCATGCAAATGACCTCCCGCCACACCCCTACCACCCCCCGCTCCCGTCCAAAATCTTCACATTTAAGCAAGGGCCAGTTAAAGCTTCGAATTCTTTCCATACAAACAGCCTCAAAAAATACTGCTATTTATCAACCGAATGATTATCATTAGCAAATTTTAACAACTGGCCCAATACACTAAAAACCCGGATATAAGAACCTAGAATTTCCGAGGTCAGGATAAAAAGGTTCTTATATTATAATTATTATAGGGTAGTTTTTCACAGTTTTATCCTGATTAGGTTCTTAATAGGTTCTTAGGTTTCAGAGGTTGTCGTAGTGTAACGATTGGTAGAAATATATAGATATTGTTTTAGATTTCAAATCGTCTATATTGGACTGGAGCTTTAAGGAAAACATATTTCTAGTGAAAATCCAAACAAACGTTGATCAAAGAAAACATAAACACAACAACTTTTTGTCAGAGGCTTCTCACACAATTAAATCCAAAATTTTGACCATCAAAATTGGAGTGATCTTTTTTGTATAAGAACCTGTTTTTCTTTGCCAGGCTGACCAGTTTCTTATATTTTTTGGTATTTAAATGCCAAATTTCAGCCTGTAGGTTCTTACATGCGGTTTTTTACTTTTACTGTTTTTTTTTTTACTGTATTCATTCAAAAAAAAAAAAATGTCTGCCATGTTTTATAGATTCTTTAGTGTTGTTTATTTGTAGCAGTTTCGGGCGGTTTTGGCCTCGACGTGTGAACCAAAGAAAAAAAAATAAGATAGAAAAAAACGCAGAAATTGCTAAGGTGTCTGCCCAGGAGTTTGACGTCCAGGGAATCACAAGACTAACGTTTTTCTACTCGTTTTGAAAGAGAAGAAAAGTTAAGGTAACAGCACAATTAGCGGTTACAAAACTTAATTCGAGAAAGAGGGTGGCTCATTAAAACAGTTGTGTCAGTTTGTTAAAAAAATTTTCTTGTTGAAAAACGCACGATTGATCATATTGGTTTTACGTGTCTAAGTCATGAAATCACTCCTGGGTTCAAACCTTTCACAGTTTCATGGTATTTTGTCAAAAACTGCCTATTTTCATTAATTGTGAGCGCTAAAAAGTAAGTCTTGAGTCTTTTATTATGGACAAGGCAACACATAAAACGAAAACTACCCCTGACAAGTACAAAACCTTTTTTTAACAGCATCTAGGGATCTGTAAGGCGAGTTTATCCGACAGCAATCGGTTTTTATCTTTGTCAATCAGTGTTGCCCATTCATTCCGCATGTTAGCGTTTTTTTTCCTTGATATTTCGATGAATAATCTTTTTACAGTTTCACCCAATGAAATTCCATTTCTAAATTGCGCAACTTGACAGACTGACTGATTGCCAGTGAGATGATTTATGATAGCCAAAGGATTAGAACCGACGGATTAAAGTGACTTGAAGAGTACTAATGGAAAACGAAGACCAAAACTTTTACTGAGAAAATAAGAAGAAACGCCACAAAGTCAAGGATTATAACAGTTAAAATTATACTGCTATGTTGCTTCTGCTCAGGGATGATCAAGGAATACACTAGTCTCCCTCGCAGCCGGTTTTTGGATGTCACGCAACGCTCCCCTCGCAGCCGTTTTTTGGATGTCACGCAACATCCAAAAAACGGCTGCGAGGGAGACTAGGAATACACATAAAACCGGTAATTATCGAGCACTGTTAAGTGAACTGTTTTTCTTCAGGGCACAACAAAAGAACACACAAGCAAATATCCGGCAAACATAAACACTTTATAAATAATTTCACCTGACTCTGGATATAATGAACTCTGTGATTGTAACTAGAAAGTATTTATGGATGTGGTGCGAATTTTCATTAAGCGTCCGAAAAGATAATAACAAAAAGAGTACATTGGCGAGGCAAGACTGTAGACTTGCTACAAGGCGACCTCACGAGCTTTTTAAGCCGCGAAGCGGCAGAGAGAGCGACGGAGACGAAGGAAGTTTTTGAAAGTCTAGCAGGACTGAAGCAAAATGCCAAAACCAAACGGCACGCAACTCATGCGATGTTTAGAGTTTCGGTTCAATTTTGACTGGTCGACAACTTTCCCACACAAATTTTGTAGCCAATGTCGAAGCGTAATGAATCTGGCCAACGTCAAGGGCGGGAAAAGCGCGTGCCGCTAAACCAGAGTTAGCGTCAGCTAAGTTTTGATTGGTCGACAACCTGCCAAGAAACTTTTTTTAGCCAATGACTAAGCCTAGTAAAGCTGGCCGCTGTCAAGGGCGGGAAAAGCGGGCGCCGCTAAAGCAGGATTAGCTTCAGCTTAGTTCTGATTGGACGGCAATTTGCCATGAGATTTTCAAGCAATTTCAAGCAATACGTAATCGAGGGTACTGAGAAATACTTACAGACAATCGCGAAGAAACCCGGCGCTCAATCGAATGAGATTATGATCACACGTGACAAAAATGAAGAAACCCGTACGGTTAGTACAGCAGCATCTTCTAATAACGTCAATAACTAGCGAAACGGCACAATGATTCGCATTACTGCATGCAATAGACCTTTTTAGCTTGCATGTTTTGTTTTCCCAAAGTATTTCACGTGATAATGATCTTGAGTACTATTTCTTTCAAATTTTCTTATTCACGTACACAGTGGGGGATCCAGACCTTCAGATAAGGAAGGGGTGGGGGTCCGGTCATTCAGACCCTGAGATAAGGAGGGAGGGGGGGGCGGACAAAAAAAAAATTGTCGTCCCTTCGGGCCTCATTTTGGTCTAAAAAGAAGGGGGGGAGCGGCCCCCCGGTCCCCTCCCCTGGATCCGCCACTGGTACATACGCTGCATATGTACGCATAATTTATGAGAAGACAAAAGGAACAAATTTTTCTTAGACCGTCAGTGGGAAAACAAAACATACAAGCTAAAGGGGTCTATTGAGAACAGTTAATTTCAGCGTTCCATGACTTGATTCAAGGCTTCATTCTGTTCTACCTTTGCTGTACTTCATTATGTAATCTGGTAAATTTACCTCTGTCAGTCTTTTTACACAACAATTAAACGCAATACTGTAATAAATCACAAAACATTTAGCATTTGACTTCAGTAGCTAACGTTTCGTCCGACGCTTTAACTTCCTTGTCCACTTCGCTTCTTGCTGTCGCTACTTCTTCTTCCGTTAACTTTACCCAAGGTTCTTTCTCAGTGTGATCTTTGTCTTCGCTGCTTTCTTCCTTTTTGCCCTCCCCTTCTTCTTTTTCGTCATCTTTCTCGTCAACATTTTCATTTTCGTTTTCTGCCGGTTTATCTTCGTCCTTGTTTCCCATATATTCGTGCGTGTAGAGTGGTACAAACGATTCGAAAAAGCCGCATTCTTCTGTAAGGTTTGGTAAAAGCCAGAAGTGATGTTTCCCCCATGTGCACACCCACACGATCGCAAAGAACACGTACCGCACTGTAAAGAAAACGCAAAACAGAAAGTATATCAGTTCTGAAGAATTCGCGGTTGCCTTTTCGCTATCGCAAAGGAGGATTTTGAGAGGAAAGCTCTGAACAAAAAACGGACGTTCAACGGGATTTGAATTCAAAGACAATCACAAAACAAACAGAAAAAGAAACAGTATGTACCCAACGATTTTACGTCCAAACAATTTTTAAACCCAGTCCTCCTTCCGATAAAACGTCTCCCGCAATGGATGTTATGTCACTCAGTTTCCGTAAGAATAAAAGCATATAAAAAAAACGCACTTTACTCGAGTGTCACTGTGTTTAGTAAGAAAGTAATAAATAAGGACAATGCCGTTTTTGGGTCCGTCACTTTATGGCCATCCGAGCCATGCAAAGATCCAGCTGCTTGCATGGCAAAAGCAGTACAACATTTCTAACTTATTGCGAGACCCTTATTATTGGTCAAGTCCCAGGAATCGAACCTGCGAGCTCCTGCTCTGCAGTCAAGCGCCCTACTAACTGAACTGGTCCTGCCGCTTGCCCCAAGCGAGGTAATACGGATTTCGGAGTCCTGGATTTCAAGTTACCAGGTAAATACAACAAGTAGGCGGGGAATCAAGCAGTTAGGGATTTCGTTTGCCTCTATTTTTCTTCTATTTTCTTATGGAAATAACCGGGGGTTATATTCATGGAAGCCGAAGGAAATCCCCGGCCCCCGACCCTTAATGACAGCCCTGTTTTTGCTTCTGGGATCTGGAAATCCTGGGCTTTGGAATCCGGAATTCAGCTTAAAGGATCTGGAATCCCGCAAACGACTGGAATAGGCAATCCAAGTTCCAGCGAAAGGAATCCACAATCCACAGCTAGGAGTCCAGAATCCAAGACTGTCTTGGATTCCCTAACATTTGGTGATACCGCGTTTGTGGCACATGGAATCGTTTGTTCAGATAATAAACAGGGTTGCCACGGTCAGGGAAAAGTCAGGGAAAACGAAAATTTTTCAAGGTCAGGGAAAGGTCAGAGAATTTTCTAAAAAGTCAGGGAAAATCTTTGATATTGTCAAAGTCAGTGAAAAGTCAGGGAACTCTGTTTTCCGGTTTATAGTCCATAAGTTATCTCTGAGACTTTAAAATGCATTTTCTTTCGGGAAAGATGAAGAGTATACTGCAAGCAAGCAAAGCAATCAATTTGACACTCTACGCCTGACACTGCATGTAGTAGTCGTGGTCAGTGGTTTTTGTTGTGAATGATTTCTTCCAAATTCCTTCTTCCTCTTTCAGCAAAAAAAGGAAAGAGGTTAAAAATTAAGAGAAAAATATCGATGGCCTACAAAACAAGCTAAAGCGAATGTAAACATCCACTGTTTCTCATTAATAAAAGGTCAGTGAAAAGTCAGGGAAAAATGAAGGAATTTTTAACTTTGTGATGAGTGGCAACCCTCAGGCCAAAGTTTAATAGGGAACACAAAGGTATGATGATGATTATAAAAGAAACTTACAGACAGCAAGTACAAGAATGGAGCCAACCAGAGCAGCAGCGAAGACACTCAGATACCAGACATATTCCCTGATGTTATATGGCCATAAAGGAAACAAGCAGATGGCGATTGTCGCTATAACTGTTGAGTAAATGACACATCTGTAATTAACACGGAATAAACGGCCTACGACTTACACACTTCAAGTACAGTTAAACCTCTTCAGAACGAACAACTAAATAACAAAGCTCCCAACATAACGACAGTATTGTTCTTTCTGGATATGGTAATTAAGCCCATAATTTCAAAAGTTAAGTTTTTTGTGACGTCATTCTTTTTCTTCTCTATTGAGATTTTAAGCTTTGAGCAGCTTATTGCTTTCTTACGAGACTCTAATTACTTTAACAACTTTCTCGAGATGCATTGTTAGTTTCCTGTAACCCGATTGGTCAAGTTGACTGCTGACGCGTATTTTTCCGCGCTAAATACCTTGTACATGTAAATTTCAACTTCTGATTGGTTGAATTAATCCCTTGCACATTCATCTGTTACTGATTGGCTAAAAAAAGCTTGGGATGGAGGTTGCAACAAGACAGGTTGCTTCTTTGACTGATTAATCTTAAAACTTACCAACCAATACTCCCATGACAAAAGTCTTGGGATGGATGGGGTCAAAGATCCAAACATACGCCTAAGTGAAAGATAAAAATGATTTCTTACGCTCGTGCAGGGTAGACTGCGATAGTTTCTTTCTAAAACTTCTATTTGAGTTTAAGCAATACTGTAAGTAAATAAATACAGGATTTTCTTCTTCATCATTATTATTCACTAAAATTACTATTATCATCACCCACATCACTAAATTTTGTCCAGAGACTCAAGAGTTAGATCCTTTACTGTTCAGATAAAATCCTAACGTGTACCCTGGGTACCCGAGATTTTTTCTCACGTGCGGCGGAGATGCTTCAGCGTCGGCTACATGTCGACACGTTCTCGGTCGCAGGCAAAGCCACGAATTGCAGTCGTTTCGCCCGAAAGTCGATCCGCTTGAAGGCGTTCGCTACGACTTAAATCGATTCGCCCGATGACATACAACACTCTACAACATGGTGAACCGACTTCTCTGAGATGTTATTTTAGTGAACCTTGGATTCCACACGTGTAGTCACTGTCTTTTCATGCTTATTCCTTTTTCTCAGGATTGACAAAAGAACGACAAATACAAATCGGGCGAATCGACTTAGTCTGGGCGAACTGCTATCGAGAGAATCGACCTTCAGGCGAAAGCACCCGATACCAAAGCCACGAGCGGCGAAGCACGCGTAACTACAAGACTTGACTCACTGATATCAAAAACAGTGCATAAAAAGCATCTGGCACCCAAGGTACCTAAGGTGTGACCAGGGCAGTCATTATAGACCTGGGATTTCCCCCGACTATCATGAGGATGACCCCTGGCTACCTACATAAGACACAAAAGGGAAAATAAAACCAAAAGAACCTCATAGCTGTTGAAATCTCTACACACTAAATGCATACACACAGAAATTTATTTTAGTAACAGTCAGCCTGCAGTGCCGGATCCAGACCTTGAGATCGGAGCGGGGGGGGGGGGGGGGGGGGGTCATCCAGATCCTTAGATAAGGGGGGGGCCAGTCTCCCAAAAAAATTTTTTTGGCCCTTTTGGCTTCAGTTTAGTCCAAAAAAAGGGGCGAGGGGGAGGGGGGGGAGCGGGCCCCCCGGGCCCCTCCCCTGGATACGCTAATGGCTTATGTGACCATTCAAACGAATGGTACAAGAAGAAATCATATTTCTGAACTTAAATTTTTTCTGGGTTAAAGAGGTACACTTTAAGGACAATAAAACAAGGACGGTATTGTAGGTACATGCAACTCAAACTTACCTCATCATCATCATCCACAAAGATCTGTTCCTCATGTGGTTCCAGCTTTACTTTCACCTTAAACAAACAAAGTAGAAAACTATTACACACATTTAAGGGGGCATTACGGTTGTTTTTTTGGGGGAAATGATGTTGATTTGGGAAGGAAATAAATTAGCGTAGAAACGGTGTACACATAAACCAGTTAGTGCGCTGATGGGATCAGAGGCATCTTGTTGTGGTGGTGGGCTATCTGGTAATTGTCTACTACTTCTTCACTTCATATTTTAATTTTTAACAACCACCAAACCCAATATTTTCCAATTTTTCTAAAATTTCAAACACCCTCCCCCCCCCCCCCCACTAGTTTTTATCCATTAAAAACATTCGAAAAATCATCCAAAAATTCTCAAAAAATTATCGAATTAAGGACTCCAACTCAATTGAGTCATTGTTTGATTGAATGAAATCTTGGCTAGATAGTTAAGAAAAAGGGTGGAAATCAACGAAAAATAATGCTTTTAACCAGACTGCCCCCTTTTAATGGAAGAGGTTTAAACACGTTCAGTTAGTTCAGTACATGAATTTGTATAAAAGTTGTCATTAGAGGGGCTGTGACACAGTTGCCTGGTTACTTTAGTTAATAATGCCAATTAAGCATCCTTATTCACTTTGGAACTTGAGAAATGGGTCATTTGCACGACAATGTCTTTTTGCTACTAAGACCAGAATTCATGTCGTTTTTCCCTTTCATCCTTAAATTGGGTAGTCCCAGTGAGGTTTTTTTTTACCAGCTTTTCTGGACACAGAACTGCCCAGAGGGGATAGGCTCGAAGGGAACTCATGGGTCCCATGCGAGGTGCCACCCGTACCCAATCCCACAACCTGTAAAGGTTGAAAACACCACCAGCGTCTATGACCCCTACTCTTTTTGAATAGTGATGTTGGTTTTTTTACATCCCACAAGAACAAATCAGTGAAAGTGTTGTGAGACAGGACCTATGGTTTCTCACCCTTATCTGAGGAGACAAGAAAGTCTAACCATTTGAAGATCTCATTTATTACAAAGGCAGCACTTTCTTCTCAGTTATTTAAAGACCCTGAGTGTTGGTCTGGCTGGGGTTTGAACCCGTGACTTGTGCTTGGCAGACCAACTGAGCTAACCAGGAGGCTGTTTAGATAACAAAAGCCTTAATTTGCACAAGAAAGCAATACCCCGAAGGATTCTGGTCATAGTAGTAAAATGATGCCATCGTGCAAATGGCCCATTACCCGTAAATGGCAAATTCACAGCTTTGTGTCAAAGAAATATGTCTCCCAAGTAGTACTGATATCAAAACTGTTAGGCTAACAGGTTTTCAAAAAAAGCACAATTGCAATCCGTTTCAATGCTCTGATTAAAGTTTGTCCATCTGTTTATCCTTTTGTATTTGCTGTGTTATTCATACAACTGTAACTTTTTTTTATGTTCTAAGTAGTGAACTTAATGTTTCACTCAGTTTTGTAGAGGTTCCCAACGTTTTAATTTAGAAATAATGACACAGCTCCTTTAAAGGTAGGCTTGGAAGTGATGGGCGCAAGAAAGAACGGGACACGGGAGGGAGACAAGCGAGGGAACATGCTCCCTCTCCCCTCGCATTTCTCTCTTGCGCACCCAGTTCTTTCTTCTGCGCGCCTACTACGCAGGCTACCTTTAAGGTAAACGCAAACCTTTCTCAGTTTCTTTTTTCCTTCACCTTGGCTGCTTTTCTCAGCTGCCTAAAGCAAAACAAAAAAGAAATGATAAAATATCATAGTTCATAAAGACCTGAATCTCTTCTTTCAAGACTCTTCATAGACAAATTTCATTTCTTAAGCTCTCGGTTTCTACACAAATAGACACAAGTGCTGAACTGTAGAAATCTTGTGTAATTGATGTCTTGAAAGGACATGTGCAACTACCAACCCAAAACTGGTATTAATTTCCTATTATCAGTTGCTGAAAAATGCAAAGGATGTACATATTTTCTAGGTGTCACCACCAAAATGTACATAAAAACTTGCACAGTAATGATAATAAATTGAAGACTGTATTCTCAAGAGGATTGAAGGTGTGTGGAAGATATTCAAGGACTTTTCTGAGAACAATTCCTAAATTTTCCAAATTCATGGACTATTCAATGACCTGATGTTGTTTTTAAAGGTCTATGCAATCCACGTATTTATTACTGAAAATAGAAAGCACATATATATATTGTAGCAATTAGTTAAATAGACAAAATACAGCTAGAAGGAAATTTCTTACTTTTTGTTTTCCTTCTCCGCTTTCATCATCAACCTTGAAATTAATTTAAAAAAAACAGGGTTATGAGCTTATAGGGTTACTGTACATGTGTGAATTTGTGCCTAAGGCACTTATACGTGTATTTAATTTTATGAGACAAGAATAGGGGGCATATTTGAAGGGGGTGCTTACTTGGTTTTCAAATTTCAGCCTCAGAGCAGGGCGTAAAGAAAGTCAGTTTTACAGCTTACCCAAGCTGTAGCTAGCATGTGCTAGCCCAAGAGTCATTTTAACCAGTGAGAAAAAAATTCTTGACTAGCAGCATTGAATACAGTCCTTCTGTTAATTTGAATCTTTGCTTGCCCGTTGAGCAGGATAAGAACAGAGTTCACTAGCCTGATAACAAATCAAGCGTGGCCAAGGGTTTGAACTTAGGATGACTGAGAACAAATCAAGCAAGTGACCAGATCAGGACTCAAACTAGGGACCGCTGGATTGCAAGATTGATGTGCTGACCACTCAGCCACTCTGCCCCCACTATTAAAAATACATGTATTTTTCTCACTCCCCGCTCCACAAATCATGAACTGTCATTCATTAAAACTAAGACTATGTACAACTTGTTTTGTACAACAATGAACCAACTGAGGAATACACCAAAACGGTACATTATGTCCAGACGTAGTTAAGTGATAAACCGATAATCAGTATTAATCAATAGTAATCGATATCAACAATCAATGAATATAGATTTCTGATATTAATCGATAGAAATCAAGAAAGAAAAAGAGGTGTGACTTCGAATAATATCAGTCGACGATTTTCTGATAGAATTCTATGATGATTTTATGTCAAATCGATTACTATTGATTCCTATTAATTGTGTTAATCGATAATAATTGATAAATTATTGTTTCAGCTGTGAATTGGATTTCTATCGATTTTCGATATCAGTCCATATAAATCAACGGATTAAATCGATTAACATCGATGATGTCGATTGATTTCCTATCTCGATTCTTACCGATTAACTAAGTCTGGATTATGTACTGATGATACCATGCAAATCACAGCTAACCTTTTTTCCTTCTTCCTTCTTTTGTTTCTTCTTAGTTTTTTTACTGTCTGATTCCTCTTTCTCTTTTGAACGTTGCTCTTCCTTTTCTTTCTCTTTTTTCTTTTCTTCTTCACTTTTCTTCACTTTTTTGATTCGCACAACACGCTCAAAGAAATTCAAAATCAGCAACCTAAAAGTGACATGATATATATTTACAAGAATATTTAAGTTTAGCAGGGCAGTTTCATAACCTGTATAAGGGGGTAACCATTTCATTGAGGGCCCTAAAAAAATGTGTTCTTTGTTAAAAAGCAGGTTTGTGACCATTTGGGGGTTTGTTATACATTATTTTTGGCATCAAGATAGTGGAGCTCCATGCATTCTTTCTCCCTTTTTTATGCAAAATCGCCCAGCCTTTTCTTTGGAATTTCATGTTACTGCAAAACCGTACACCTGAAGCAGCAAGGGAACCAAAGTAAAATGTCACACTAACTCACACATACCAAGCAGTCATATTGAAATGATAATTTGTGATGCTGTTAATATTGTTTGTTTAAAGAGTATTATACGTCAGCTACAGTTGACTCCTGATACTGAACTCAAACCCTCTCTAAATAGAACCTTGCATTAATTCGAACCAAAGATGATTTCCTCTGGATTTCTGTCATACATTTACTGTACATTTTCCCCTTGGTAACTCAAACCTCCTGCTAACACAAAGTGATTTTTGTTTCCCCTCAGATCATTTCTATATCATTTTACCCTCGATAAATTGAACCATTTTTTTAGCGCATAACGAGTCGACTTCCCAAGAAGGTTTGAATTATCTGAAGTCAACTGCATATCAATGTAAACTATCAAAGTAAACCAATGAAAATGAAAATGAAAAGTGGAACCATATCACACACAATAAGTTCAATTTGATAAGAGATTGTGTTACAGTCAAACCGGGAAAACTGTGAACACCAGAAATATTTCTGGAATGTTATTGTGTTGCAATAAAAAAGCCAATCAGGCATGAGAAAACCACACTGCAAGCAAGAACGTTAATTAGTTTGTGGTTTTGTGGCTTGCTCACATGTCCTGATCTCTGCTGTGATTGGTCTTAACACAATAAACATTCTTGAAATATTTCAAGTGTTCCAGGTCTTTCTGGTCACACTATAACCTAGCAGCATGCAAAGAAAGTCGTGTCCGATAGCCCGAGGCTAGTGGATTTTGCTATCGGGCTAGTGAATTCTGTTTTTAACTTGCCCGAAGGGCAAGTGATGTTTTTTGAGGAATTCAAATAACAGAAGAACTGTGAAACCAATTCTGCTTGTCAAAAAGCTTTTGGGGCTAGTTGAAATGAAGTCTGGTCTAGTAAATGCTAGCTTCAGCTTGCCCGAATGGGGCTGTAAAAATGAGTTTCTTTGCACCCTGCCTAGTTTGAAATATTGGGGTTCTACAGTGATGGTTTACATTACAAATTCATGCTCACCTGTCTAAATATAACTCCACTGATACACGATCAGTAAAGAGTATCTCAGCACCTCCTTTGCCTGATGCCCATTTTGAATCCATTAAACAATCAACTGCTTTTGAACCTATCACAAAGTCAAATGAATAGAACTCCAGTTGAATACAACTATAGTCAAATAAATGTAAAATCAGCGGGATACAACTTTCTTTAGAAAATTCTGTCCATAGAAATGATCAGAAGATGCAAAAACAGTTTAAAAGTGCAGCTAATTAAAAAAAAGATGGCTCAATTTAGGCTTCTGGGAAACTGCCCACCTACCCCTCCCCTAAGCTAACATTTTGCCCTAGATGAGGGGTGAGTGTTAATGTTACCTTACGGGAAGGGTAGGTGGACAGTTTCCCAGAAACGTAAATTCATCCAAAAAGATCTTCTATTACATTTATTTACTACCCTTTAACACCCGAGAGCGACCAACATCAATTTTTTCCAAACAATGTCAATAAATAATCAAATCAGTCAAAAGGTTATGAGAATTATTAAAATAGAAGATCAAAGTATTTTCCCTTTGGTGATCATTTTGTTCACTCTCATAACTTCTCTACTTGATGATGAATTAATATTGTTGAGACTCTAGTGACTAACAGGGGCAGAGTGGTGTCCGTCGTATACAGAGTCAAGGAAACTTTACTCCAGGCCCCAGTTGTTCCAAAGGTGGATAATGCTATCTACAAGATATCATAATATTATTGGTTTCCTTAATCAGCGGCACCCAACCATGGTTTCCTCCTAAATGCCTTGAAAATGCTTTTTAGGCTATCCAGAGTACTTTAAGGTCTGTAGAAATACATTTTAATCATCGCTATAAAATTTAAATCTGTTCGGTCATCCTAGGGCAAATTGAGTATTTTCGAAATTACCAAGGCTTCAGTGTTATTTTCCTGAAAATTTTAGATGCAATTTAAAGTTTTTCGAAAGTAAGAATTTTTCTAATTCCTTTTTCCATCGCGTCTTCGAATCCGAAAATGTTAGGTTTCCTTTTTCTGTGAAAAATAACTTAACCTGGGGTGTGAACTGCAAAAAATTAAACTTCAGAAAATCATAGGCAATTTTTTAAATAAGTTTCGAAAATTGTACATGAATGTAACAGTCATGTAGAAATTTTTAGCCTTCCACAGGGTATAAAAAGTTTTAGGAAATTTAAACTTCTCTGAACAGACATTTTACAGAAAACTGTCGTTGGGTACCCCTGCCTAACATTCACTGGATAGTGATTCATACTTTCGATAGCGCTATCCGAGGTTTGTACAACTAGGCCAAATAACAAGGCAAGATAGTAGATGTTATCTACAGAGGTTTAAAATTTGTTTCTTATGGTTCCTTTGTCCCCTAGCCCTAATTCAAGAAAATGCAAGGTCTTTCTCAGGGAGAGGGGAAAATAATTGTTCATAAAGGTTTAGTTTTGTTTTTACAGTTGAATCTTTCAGATCACTGACTAATAAATTTTGCTTGGTGTTGAAACCAGATTTTCATCCTGCAGCCTCTTGTTCTGAGCCAAATTCAGTGTTAACGTCTTCACTAGATATTTGCTGTCATATATCTCACATTTCCTCTTTTCTTTCTGCGGCACTTTAACACAGACAAAGTGATTTTTCAAGTGTCTGTAAATAATATTGTTTCATAAGTATATGCTGTCCTTTTTAGAGAGCTGTTTGTCTAAATATAACTCTAAACTGACCCTGGGGGACCATTACAGGAAAATGTCAGAAATCTTAGCTGTTACAATAGTTGACCTTTCTTAATTCTTTTGAAAAAATCCATTAGGCTGGTAAGATACAGATATTTGACCTTTCTTCATAATTATAATTAAATGATTATCGTGCATATCTTCCTGTCTTAAAAGTGTATTTTTTACTTTGCACGTTGTAAGTAATGTGAGTTTCCCCTTTCAAAACAAATTTATTATGCTGACAAATAACAGTATGCTAGAATTATTTTCAATCATTGACGCATGAAATTGACTAATAAAGCGAAAAATTTAGTCGGCTAATTTGATGACCACAGAAAAAAATGTCCCACAAGGTAAAGATTACCAACATCAAGCATAATAAAACCCGCAAAATAACATTACCAGCGTTGTGTTGTATGAGCCGAGAGAAGGTTAGCATCTCCCTCGATAAGGACGAGAAAAGTCTTCGGACTTTCAACCAACAACACATGGTTAAGGCTATGCCACTTACTTCGTGGCATCTAACCAATTTTTTCCTCCAACCAAATAATAATTTATGGTATATTCTACTATTAACAAAAGGACACGTCATGTTATAAAGTAAAACTAGTGTTTAAAAACATAATTAACTCTCGCTATTTTTCTCACTCAAAAAACGCGGATACAGTGTAAATAGAGTTCAGGGATGGATGAGACACAACAACATCGTTGATCATAACACACTGGAAACAATGAGTGAAGAATTTTCTCCAATCCGAATCGAATGAACAACTTGTATTAATTAACGTAAGCTTTCATGCTTCGTTAAAAACAATGCAGTCTTTAGTTAAGGCTATGCGTTATTTCCATGAGGAGAAAAATAGAAACAAACTACTCTGTTCGTCTGTGCATTAAGAAGGGATAAAAAAGACATATTAAGTACTTATTTACCGATAAAATATTCGACTTTTTGACCCATCATCGTCGACGGTTTGGATGGGCAGTTGAATCTGAGGTACTTTCCGACTTCTTGTTCTTCTTTGGTTGGTTCATTGTTTTCTTCTCGTGCCTAAGAATAGAATAATTTGTTTTTTCTTGATTAAAATCTCTGAAAAGTCGGTCCGTGGGAAAAAAAGGCGACTCGGAAAATAATAAAACATGCTTGAAAGAAGCCCAGCGAAAGTACAGCGTACTACATCGACTGCAGCGACCAAATATGACATAACATACAAACCTTCCATCCAACAAACACACAGAATAGAATAAAGATTAACTTACCTCCTTCTTCTTCCGTCTTTTTACGACCTTTTGTTGATCCGCCATCGTTTCACTCAAAAAAATACCAAAAAATTTTGCTAGATGAACCGATCAGACAATTCTCGTTGTTCAAAGATTTACGAAGAAAGCCGAAGCTTTCCGAAAAAATCCGACCAGTCCGACCAAGGCTGTCGATCGTCACGCAAGTAACTTGTTGGATCGTGACAATATTTGGTTGATTTTTTCTACCCTTGGCCGAGGCTCCATGATTTAGAAGTTTAGTTGAGAGAACCTTACTTTTATTTTCAAATTCACCGTTTTGGACTTTTTTTATTGGCTAATTAGGCTGGAAATGGCTAAAAAAGAGATTTGTAATTGCTGATTTCTGCTAACTGGATTTTTCGTATTTTGGGGAGGCGAATCTATATACGTATTCCGATGATTTTTTCTTTCATTTTTTACAGCCAGTTTTATTACCCACTTAATCTTCCTTAAACCCTAAATCCTAACCCTAACCCTAACCCTAGCCTTACGGTTAAGGTTGGGGCAAGTTCCTGGGAAAACCATTAGCGTTTAAAGTTTAAAACGAAGTGCAAAAGATTCGGTTTGACAAAGACTTTTAGGGATTCCTCTTTCAAACTGACTTGAATTAAAAAATCTTCGATCTTCGATGTAACCCTAGCCTAACTTAACCTTAACCTTAACCCCAAGGCTAGGCCTAGGGTTAGGGTCATTTAGCCTACATCGAAGATCCAAGATTTTTTATTTAAATCAGTTTTAAAGATGAATCCCTAAAAGTCTTTGTCAAAACGAATCTTTTGCACTTAGTTTCAAACTTTAAACGCTAATGGTTTCCCGGGGGGAGGGGAGGGCACTTGAGTGCAGTTTGGGTTCAGGTGAGCCGCTTAGGTCTTTAAACCCTAGCCCCAATTAAGACAGAATCCGTATATTT
>NC_133201.1:27231297-27321297 GCF_958299795.1 Porites lutea | reverse complement strand
CTTTAAAGAAATGGAATGCTGTAAAGCCGTCATGAGTATCGCACGTAATCTTTCAATGGGTCGACTGTCGAGGTCATGAGATTGTGAGTGACTCTAGGCAGATTAGATTCAAGTTTATGTTATTGAATAACGAGCCTGGTGTGAAAACAGTATCTTTAGAAAATGATACAACTATCTCTGGTAATATTTTGCTAAGTTTTGCAGCTGGTTGTGACGTAATGCGTGCGGATTTGTCGGTTGTGAGAGCTCGGCTTTTATTTTTGTCTGTGTCGAGGAGCCGCGCTTATAAAGAACAGATCTAAGAGGATTCGAGATTATCGGTCAACTTTGTGTAAATACATAATATTGAGGTCATTATGACTGGGTCAAAAGCGTTTGGATTGGAAGAGATATGCCCACATTCCTAAAAGAAAATTACTTATGCCTTTGCAAAGGAGATTTTTTTTGTCAGTAAGTCGAACCATTTGGAACCATTTGCTAAGGTTTGGATCTCTCGTTTTTCAGCATATTCGTGTTTGTTGATAGTGCTGACAGCTTATATAGAAGCTTATATAGAACAAAAGTCTAAGTGGGAGGTCATATACAGGCATTTCACAGATTCTGCACGTTGCCCATCAACGCCAGAATAACAGACTGCTACTAAACACTAAATGACTGTTAAGTGCTCTGTTTTTAATACCCGCGCCAAACTTTCGGCGCACAAGAGCTGAAAACTGGGCTAGCTACCAAAAGACGAAAGTGCGAGCTCCGTCAAACGCGGAATTTTTACTCATTACAGCATTAGTGCAAAAAATTTCCGACTACTCTTAACACGTTAAATTAAATCCGCATTGTTTTTCAATCATTCGATCACATCATTACGTTCCGGTATGCTAGGTTGCTATTTTTTTTTATGTCACGCACGGAGAACGCGTTATTTTCGGCAACGATATTTGCTTTAAATATTCCCTATAAAAGCGTCTTAATGCATTCTTAGTTTTAATTTTAGACCGGTGTAACTGCAGTGTTATTAAAGATATTAGTACTGTATGTTTAATATGCTTGCGAGACAACACCGAATTATCCAGATTTATGCTGCTATACTCAATTTCATCCGCCCCCATCCTCTCTAGCCACTTAACGAGATTAACTCACAAAAGTTGCATTTTCTTTATTTCTTTCATTGTTTCGATGCTAAACAGAGAGAGTAGTTGATCGCGGTCACCGACTCGAAAAATTTAAGTTGTACCTTTAGTCTAGTCTCCGAACAGCGCCGCGTGTAGCACTAGCGACACGCGCGATAAAGCGTCGAAATGTCGCACGTAATGTAATATAAGACTCAATATATCCTCCCACAATATTGATCAGAAGGCTTTAAAAAAGGGCCGGTAGTTTTGGAAACTAGCTGATCACAATTGCTTTATCTGTAGCGGTTAAATAGTTGTCCATGTAAGACAATGGTGCAGTGATGCTTTCAGGATGTAGCCATGCAAGGATCTCAAGGCGTCAAGATGTTAAATGAAATGAAGCCATCATAAACACCTGATAAATATTGACCAGAAAACAGGATCATTATAAAGAGTGCTTCCTATTTGCTTTCTTGGAATATGGTGTACATTTTATCCATATAATTCCGGCTCTCACATAAGCCTAGCTAAAGTGAGAAAGGGCTGATACTTATCGTAATTGAACACTTAAGCCAAGAGAGACCAACATCCATTTTCTCTTAACAAAATCAATACATGATCAAGAGAAAATGCTATGAGGTGAGAATCATCAAAATGTTCACCAGGGGGGAAATGTTTTATCAAATTGATCTTTTATCAAATTCTCTAATCTAATTCTTTGATCAAGTATGGAGAATTTATATGTGGATATTGGGACACAATAATTAGCGCTTTTTCAGCCAAGGGAATCCCTTGATTCATTAGTGGCTAGGAAATCACTATTAAGAAGGCATCTTTTCACTTCAGTTTAAGTGGGAGAGAGTGCTTATATAGCATATACTATTCGCGACAGTCCCTTTCACCCTCGTGCAAAAGTGCAGGGAAGGGAGGGAGGGGAAAGAGGAGCGCGGACCCATAAGGAGGTAAACGTGGAAGGAAAGACAAAAATTCATTGCTGCCAGCAGCCGAAGGATTCTTATGCGAACGAGGCCGAAATGAGATGCGAAGCTCTTATTTATACTCGCGTTGCAAGGCATAGCCTGCGTACAGATCCCCCCTTCCCTCAAGAAAAATCGATTTTTACTGAGGGGAGGGATGGGGGGTCTGTACACAGGCTGTGCAAGGGACTGGTGAGAACAGATAGAGACCACCCTAGAAGTCTTCACCCTTGAAAAGAATGACCAACATTAATTTTCTGTTAACAATATCAATAAGCAATCAAGAGAAAAAGTTATGAGAATTGTTAAAATGAGCACCTAAAAGAGAATACTGTGATCTTTTAGGCTGATTCTCTCAACTTACTGTCTTAAACAAATTTAAATGTACGTTAGTTAACGGGATACGGGATTTGACTGCACTTCAGGAAGCGGGATTTGGGCGCGAATGCAGGATTGCGAAATTTTTTGAAATTGAAGTTCTCTGAGATGCAATCTAGTGCATTCTGGACGCTTAAATTTAGCAAATGCTTGGATTCCATTTTGAACATGTACAGTAACAGTTATCGGCTCCTGACATGTAATGCTGAAATATTTAATAAACCACAGGTGTGGTTGTGGTCAAAGAAGTAATTAACACTTTATGGTGCTAGCGGGGGCCGAAGCGATTGCGGCGAGAGCACAACCTTCCGGCAAAGGCGGCAACATTGCTGAAACATTGTCAAATCCAGTTTGTTTGAGACGGATATTTACTGCATGTATTCTGGGAGCTTTGGTCATTTGCGACTTAAAATGAAGGCTTCGAATACAGATTCTTTTCTTATTAACAATGTTTATTAAAGAAAATGTAGTTAAGTAAAAAAGCTCGAAGTACCAAAGGGGGGAGGGGCCGGGGCCCCCTGAGCTCACCCCTAAATCCGCCCTTGGTACTTGTTCAGTGACATATGAGTGAACTGTGGATGGCCTTTCAGGTAAGCACTAACCAGTGAATCTTTTACAAGACGCTCTTGAGCTGTGATAAGGTTAGTCTACTCGAAAAGGGTTTTAAAAGCACAGTATCAACAGATGTTGATATTGGCCTTCATTTCGCTTTATAGGCAAACGCATTGGCAATTTAAACAAGTTGTAAACATAATATATAGGGTATATAGATTTAAGAGGTCACGAGCTTCACACAAGGGTTTAGTTCTTCTCAACTATTCTAGTGGCGCCCTTCAGTGTTCTAATAATTTCCGTTTACTTTTTGGGGTGGAAATGAATCTACTAGGAAGCACGAGTGAATCACAAGTGGTCTTGCTCGAGCCGAGTTGTTCAGATCAAGTTCGGTCCTCACTAATTTTATAACGAGACGCTGAGATCATTAATGAGATTTTTCGACACTCGATACGCTGACTTGCATACACTTAGGAATTTATTCGAAAACCAGCGCAATTGTTTTTTATTTGTTACTTTATTTTAAAAACTTTCGCCTAAAGAGTTTATTAAGGTGCAGTGAACCGGTCTGGTCAGCGTTTAAAGTCCACCAAAATTTAAATGCCACTCGATACTCTGACTTGCATACACTTAAGAATCTATTCGAAAACCAGCGTAATTGTTTTTTATTGGTTGTTGTATTTTAAAAACTTTCGCCTAAAGAGTTTGTTAAAGGTGCAGTGAACCGGTCTGGTCAACGTTTAAAGTCCACCAAAATTTAAATGCAGTCTCGTGAGCTCAAATAATAGTGATTAGCTCACTAGGCTAGGAAGCATTAGGGAAGCATAAACAAGATCAGGCCAGGCACGTGCCCGCGGGGTCTATGCGTGTGTGTGTTTGGGGGAGGGGGGGGGGGGGGGGAAGGGAGGTCTGCGTGCTACCCAAGGTTTAATTTCAAAATCCCTCGTCCTTCATAGAGAGGAGGATGCCATATCATTGTTGGTATTGTTACTAATGTATTTGCACTTGTCTTCGTCGCTCTCGCAATCTTTGTATCGACTGTCGATTGTCGCATTTCATCTGTCTCGATGTAAAAACAGTCGCTGAAAATTTTGAAATATTTCTTGGATTGTTATACTCTTTACGTTGCTATTTATAGATCAAAGTAGAATTTTACGCTACTTCTAACCTAACGAATGGTCAAGTTGACAAAAATAGTGATACTTTTTTTTGTTCCGTCTTGATCTTCTCTTCGTCGTAAGGATCAGTTTGTCTTTATATGTCTTCATTAGCCTGCGTCAGTAGCAAGGGTTTCCGCGCGAGCTCGTCGAGAAAGGACATTCTCTATACAGCTGTCTATAAACGCGTGACAATCCTCTGATTCAAAGAATGCGTGACAAGACGTGTTGTCGCGTGTCCGATGCAAAGAGTGGCGAGATCAATATCCACTGATGACAGATATTACATTGTGTTGAATAATTTTCTGACAACAGTACAGCTGTGAGGGGAGATTACTGCTCTGCATGATCCAATTGCAACAATATGTCTGCGGTCTTATGATATCATATTCAATCAATTTATCTTTTACAACCGTTCTTCATATTTCAGCTACTCTCAGGCTTCTATATATAAAGTCGTTTGTAGTTAAGTCGAAAACGAGATCCTTACTTTTTATTGGCAAGTTATTGCCTGTAGTGACTTCGAGTCTCTTCGCGTTCGGCTGAATAATTCCTCACATACAGTAGGCGGATTGTCGATCACTACCCTGTCATAGTGCTTATGAAACATTTTAGATCAGATTATTTAGTTTTTCTCTCTCGGATTTCTTGATCCTTTCTAACATAGCCTGCGTAGCAGGCGCTAGGAAATAAAAGGGCGCACGTTCTTTCTTGTGCTCATTTATTTCCTAGCGCCAGCTACGCGGGCTATTCTAACAAAGACCAAGTCACGTCAAGATTTGACATTTGTCACTCTAAATTCCAATCTGTGGACGAAATTCTGTGGTTCTACCATTCAAGACCTTTTAGGCAGAACTTTTCCGTAGCTCTTTATTTCTTAGGAATTTGAATTTTTTTTTTGTAAATATTATCTTTGGCCTCTATTAAAACTTAACCTTGTCTGAACGTAGATAAGAAGTTAGGGATAGGCGTGGCTTTGACCCTAAAAAGACTTTCTTCAATTTTTCCTGGTTGGTTATCGTTTATCGTTTACCCTTTTTTTACCATTTGATGACCGTCTAATTTCAGTAAGACTTATAGCCGGAGTTACAGACACTGACTTTTTAGGAAAAGCTGAAAATAGTCAACGACACGTGACAGGAGGACAAGACTAAGAAGGGGTAATCGGTTCCTGCAAATGATGACGTCGTCGTTCTAAATAATTTTCACGCTCCACTAATTCTTCATTGTTCAAAGGCAAAGCACTGAGGGAAAAGGACATTTCAAGGCTCGAAAAAAAAAAAAAAAAAAAAAAAAAAAAAAAAAAAAGGGCCAAGAAGTCCAAAGAAATGACCCAGGCCGGATTGGTGTGGGTGTCATTTTGAAAAGTTGAATTACGATGAGTCATCTTAATATTCAGTTCTGGTGGTGGATGGCGGGGATTTATATTCCTATTTGATTATTTTTGGCATTTTTGTCAGAGACTTAGCCGAAACCCCGAAACTGGAAGTTTTTGGTCCCCCCTTCCCGCAGGGTAAGGGGCATAGCAGCGAGTGTTACTCATTACTGCACGTTAAGCAAGCAGATGAATGGCCTGAGGGCGCGGCAGAGTGGCAAGGATATTTGGGAGCGAGACCACGCGCGAGGGAAAAGGGAGGAGGGGCCTTTAGCGCTTCTCGCGTGTCCATAATCCCTTCCCCTTTTAGCTGCTTTCCTTTCCTTTCAAACGCCTGTCACGCGCGCAGGTAGCAGAAGGGTCACCGTTCAAGATGCGGTTTCCTATTGTACTGCAAAATTCCCTAACCTACAAACAAAAATTCCGGAATCATGTATTCAGCGCACATCCACCAGCCGCCCTTGTGTAAATAAAAGAAAATGCAGTGTGGAAAGGAAAAATTTTGCATTTTTTTTAGCCAACTCTCGTTTCCGCTTTTATCCGCTTGGCCCTGGGTTCGCGCAATACATGCTTCTCTGTGTCTACATAAACAAGCGTATAAACTCTCCATTCCTTTTGGTCCTGTTTTTAGAAAAGCTTGTGTACACTGCTTAGACAATGGATTCAGAAAACATTTGTTTTCAGAACAATGGTTAATTTAACGCGTGTGCGAGCATCAATAGAGCGCCTCTGAACAGAACCACTTGCCCAAGTTTCCCTTAAACTTGGTTTTTTTTTTCACCCTTCCGACCGAAGTTTTATATTTAAAACTGATGGTAAATAAATTTTCACCTGAAACACTTTAGTGCGTAAATTCAAATGATGTCTTCTTCAAAACAAACAAATTTAAACAGCAAACGATTTGAAACTTGAAGGATACGAAACAAGTTTGCTTGACAGTTTGAGAGGGAAGAAAAAATGTCGAAAATATTACCATTTTTTATATAGTGATCATTGAATCCTAACAACGAGTGTGTTTCGAATACTTCATTTCCATTGCGTAAATTTACACTGATGAATTTCATTTGCTTTCACAAATCGTTCTGATCAGCAATTCCAACCAACATCAAAGCAGCTGTCTTAAAACAATGTAAGATAAACGCTTTTCCACAGCTGCTACGAATGTCCTTTCCAGACTTTTTTACTGATCAAAACAGAAAAAAAAATCCAAAAAAAAGTGTGCACCGAGAACTTCAAATGCTCTGTGATCACGGTTTTTTTTTTCGTATGTAGTTCATTTTAAGGCAATCGCCTGCTAAGTAAACTTTAGTGCAACTTGAAATCTACAATGTGTCCCCTTTGTGATGTCAATGTTATTGTTTATTGTTTTATGTGTACCGCGTGCGAGTTAGTGGATAACTTTTCCAATTTGTTTTAAAATTCGCATCTTTAATTTAGCAAATCGAAAGAAAAATCGCTGTAGTTTTCATTTTCCAAAAGGAAACCGAGGGAATTAACTCGAAAATAGCATAAAACGACTGGATTCGGTGCCGTAGCGATGGCGATATGTCTGTGGTTTGACCACTTCCGGTTGCCTGATTATCTACGATGAATAAGATCTCCCAAGGGGACAATTTAAGTGGAGCAAACGTGTGATATCGAGAATTTCTGTTCCAGATTTGAAGTGATAAACACCAAGCGATCTTTGTCTCAACAAAGCTTGTTTCAAGTTTCGTACTGTTTTAGCCAAGGTGAGATTAGCGATAATTTCATTTTGTGTACTTTTGACTTTAGAGTTGAGCGTGGTTTTTTGAGGATTTGGTGAACTGTAGCAGTGGTGAATGAGCGGCACAAACAGTTCGTGATACGGCCGGCGCCGTCGATCGATGGCTCGATGGTCGGATCTTTCTCACTCGTTCTCGCCCTCAGCAATTATCAGCCTTTATAGATTTCGCTTTTTTCGGTAAAGAACCTCCACATTTCAAACACTGAAATGCTTTCGGTTTTGAAAGCTTGCGGAGATTTTCAGAGTCTCTGGTACGTGTGAACGAACAAGGGCCATCGAAGGTTATTAAAACGGAACTATACAGTTTCGAGAGATACATATGTTGCATGTTATAAGGCATTAACTGTAGATTGCGTATCAAAAGTGAAAGTTTCCACAGAAAGAATGAACTTGTTTTTAGTTCACATTTTGAAATCTTTTTTGTTAACGCTCATTTCGACCTCGCCAAATTTACCATGGATTCACAGAGCTTGATGAATGTTTAATTAGTGGAATTAAGCCGGTATGTTTGTAATGTATTCATGCACCTATTTTGTTGCGTTTATGTTTCCTAAATGATTTTGTAATTAGTAATAATTACATTTAGACCCACAAACCCATGCCGAAGAAGTTATACAGCGACGAAGTTTCTCTCTTGGCCTTCTACTTGGAGAATTTAAAATGGGATCAAAGTACGTATTCCTTTAAATAGGAAGGCAAATTTGTAGTTATCGTTTAATCGGATATTGCGGATGGCGCGTCACAAGGCATTTATAAACTAAACTATTTGATTAGAGCATTACAACTATCGATCGATCACATTGACTTCAAGCGTTGGTTTCGTTATTCGCGGGCATGAAGCGTAAAAAACTGACTTTGCTGCGACGAAGAAATGGGAACTGTTTGGCTTTGTTTTGTTTTTCTTTCAACAAAGCCCCATCAAGAAGTTGAGACCAGGTAAAATATCTGCCGAACAAAGATGACACGTTTGGTCAGTTACCGCAAACATCGGCAGATCACTGAGTCGAAAGAGAAGTGGCTGATATCACAAGATATGGAACTTTTCCTTACGTAAATAGTATTGGCGGTTTATATCAAGTAGAAAAGGAAGGAAACAAGCAGTCTCTTCCAGTTTAGTTGAAAAAAATAAATTGGAAAATGTTTTAAAGTAAATCCAGTTGATTGTCCAACGTTTTTCTGTTTTTGAGTCGCTTCGTGTCCATTTCATGTTAATTTCACGAGCCGGACCCGTATCTGAACTGGCTCGGTGTTTATAACAAGCTGTCAGATGCAAATTTCTAGACTTCATCCGGCGAAGTTTTATAAGAAATAGCTTAACCTTTACCAAAATGCCCCTGAAAGGAAATTAACTGTTGGTCTCCCTTTTTAATTATTCTTATTTGCGTCCCTTTTAAGTACATATTCGCTTTAAATCCAATGTCACGACAATCTAATATGGGTATCGGGTAATATTGATCTGAAAGCAAGCAAACATGTTTCCGATATTCAGCGCTTTTCTCATTGCTTTTCGTGATTATTTGAAATAATCAGCAAATCTTAAACTAAAAGAATAACTTAGAAAGTGGTTATTACCAAGCCGATTGCATAGTGCATTGTTGCAATCTACAACGTACTTAAAGTACAGACAACAAACCCATTTTTAATATGTTGCATTTAAAAAAAAAACATGTCTGTATAACCTTTGCGCTGTTTTTGAAGAAGATTTTCGCGATGTCACAAATATCACAAGTTGTGATTTACTTTTGTAATCTTTCGTTATAAATGGTATCAGAAAAAATATTAAAAAGAAAAACAGGCCCTTAGGTGCAGATATATATAGGAAAATTAATCACTTCTATACATTTCTGATATATATATACTTGGGCACATTGCAAGAAGTAAATATATTGCTCCTGAACTTTAAGTTCCCCGTGGCGTTTGCTCAATAAGCGTGATCCGTAGCGACAGGAACTGAGACTTAGCAAACCACAAATGCGAGAGTCGAGGTTTTTGACACGCTCGCAGATGAATTTAGTTTAAAGTAGGTGTCGTGTAATTTTTTGCGCTTTCTTGATTTTCTTCGATTGCCTGAAGCTGTTGTTGTGATCCGGATGCTGTGGTTCTTGTATTTTTGATTTTGTATATCAATAACAAGATGAGCGCTAATGACGTCTTTGAACTTTGCCATGCCTGGATTTTGTTGTGACTTCCCATAGACTGTGTAAGATTTGAAAAGCTGCAAATTTGTTAAATTACTTTTTCGCGTCCAGGAGAATTTTTGGGGATAGCGCGAACGAGGAGTAAATTGTAAATTTACTTTTGAGAGGGGTGATAAGCTGGGAGAATGCGTGATTGACGTGAGCCTAAAGTGTTTACAAAATGAGTTTGTGATCGCTGTCATCAATGCCATTATTTATCCCAAGGTATTCAAATATATTTCAGTCGGAAGCGAGTACTGCTGAATTTAATGAAACATCCTTCCAGTCCAATATTGAATCCCTGAGAAACGATTTGATTTAAAATCCGCGTTCCTTTTCACCGTGATGCCCTCGGAAGGGTTGATTCGTGTTTGAGGAGGATTAGAAATGTAAGTAGTTGAAACAACCGTGACATGTACTTAACTTTTCAATCAAAATGGGCTCGCAGGTGAAATTGACATGCTTCACACATTTAAGAACCTTTCGTCCAATCAGATAACGCCTAACTACGCCTCATGCTGATTTCGCCAATCACGTTTCACAAAGCAGGCATCTGTTCTGGGTTTGTTCAGTTTTCTCTTGTCTCCCTTGCTCATCTAAACAGGCAAATAGTGCGGTTTATGCATTGAGCTGACGGAAAGAGCATTTTCTCGACCGGGGCTAAACACTTGTTGGCCAGCCGACGATGATTTAGCGTTGATTTACGGGATTTTTTCCTTCTCGTCAAAAGTGGTCCGTTCTATTTGTAAACGCGTGCATGTCGCTCTGAAATCGGCTGATTTGACTCTGCAAATATCCGTTCATCTCAAATTAAATGGTTAAATGGTCGTCTTGTTGTAGAGGTAAGCTGCTTTGTCTTAGTTTACTCCCATTTTCTTGGCCAGACGTGTTTCTCTAAGTTTATCGCTTTTGCCGCGTGCTCACTCTGGCGTAGACAAGATTTTCATCTCGACAAGGACGTTTCAACGGTTGAAGTGTAATCGTTCTTGAGACAATAATCGTCCACATCTCTCATGTTAATAATATATTATATTTACAACACATGTGAAAACAGAACAGCGTCATTATATGCGAATTTTCTCCCTGAATTTAGAAAGCTTTCGTTCCGGGGCACCGTTAACAGTAAGTTTCTGTGGGAGGATTAGGTCGCTTGTTTGTTCATGTTTTTGTAGAGTTTTTCAAACACGATACAAGGGAAAATATAAATCGCTTGGTTAGTATGTTTACTTTGCTGTTTTGAAAAGAAATAAGTTACCTACAACAGCGAAAGTAGAAAAAGGCAAAGCTTGTATTTTCAAAAGGCGTTTTGTGGTACAAGCTGTGTAGCTTGTTCAGCAGGCCATTTCGGGTGGAAAATTGTTCAGTTTGAGGCGGTGAATGCTCTGTAGATCGTTGTCTTTATAATCGTCTTTAAACAATAGATTTTAGAATGTGTCACAAGAGTCGTCGCCTCTTCACGATACCAAGGATCTTTGTTGCCTTTTATCGTTCGTGTAGAGTTTTGTCTGATTGGTAAAGTTGAAAATGTTTTATTTTCGATTCTCGCTTCAGTGCAGTCCGCAACTGAAAATGGTGGAACCGTCAATTGGTTTCTAATGTGGTTTCTTTGGTGTCATTCAGATAATACACAGAATTTATTCAAGCGGAAACCGCAAGTACTCAACTTTGGTGATTCCTAAAATCTCAGTGACGAAAGCGATCTTGTGGAGAGTGTCAGAGTTTATGGAGTTGACTTGACTGTGGATCCTCAGTATTAACAGTTTTGCAGGTAAATAGATTTGCGTATTGGCAGATTTAAAATTTCCTGTCGCGCGAGCGTGTCTATTGTGAAGGTTAATTGTCTGAATAAATTACGAATTACATTAAAAGGTGTTATGAGAGAGGTGTTGAAAGATGCGTACAGCGCTCAGCAGCGGAGGGAAGGCGAGTTGTTGAACTGCAATCTTCCTAGTGTTTTTCTTATCGTGTAGACATTCGTTTTGTTACAGATCAACTCGGCCAGGGGGAACACAGATTGTATTGGTACTCGCCACGGCAAGCAAGACAGTTTATTCAGCGGTCGTCCAGGGTGAACCAAGATCTACATCACCAGACAAGCACTTTTAAAAATACCGGTGACAAATGGCTATGGGTGGGAAGGGTGAAAGTTCTTCGGAGTGCAAAAGCGTGACAAGTTCTGGCCGTGCACTGTCTCAAGACGAAAAGCGTGCAGAGTTCAAAGGAAGAAAACAGAGCGGTGGGAAATCGGCAAACGTCGAGAAAAAACCTGATGGAACCGACTCAACAAAGCTGACATATACTTCCGAAGAAGATATTTACTACGAACCCGGCGGTAGGTGAAACTGTTCATAGACTCTTTGAAATGTCAAATACCGTTCGTTTTCAAGACGATATAGATTGTTTGTGCTATTAGAATAATTACCTGTAATTAATATAACACACGAAACGAAAGAAAAACGAATGCTTTGAACTCTGAAATCGAATAGTTGATATTTTGGCGCAAAGAATTTCGAACGCTTGAACTTTTAGAAACTGAAACGCGAGGAATATGCGTGATCGTCTGTCTCGTTTTTGCTTTTTGTTCATATTAAAGTTATATCGATTCTGTGGTCTGACGCGAACAATGTTCTTTCAGCTAAACAATGTGGTCTCTGGTTCGTGTAAATTGTAAATTTGCATTTCACATGTTTACTTTATGTCGTTAAAGTCATTATTCAAACGAATATTTTACACAAAATAAAGATCTATTTTCCCTGAGGGATGCCCAAATTATTACCAACAAGTGAAGTAAAAAGACTGAAAATTCTTCCGCTCAATTTGCGGTATTTTTGGCGTAATGCTTGCAAAACGCCGCGGAGCAAACAGAACACAACATCAAAACAAATACACGACGTGGGTATCTTAACTTGACGAGTTGTGTATTTCATGTGCCATACACCTTAAAATAATCCAATTAATCTGCTTTCCTTTGACAGATTGCGTGTATATTGATAGCCAAAGACCTGATGTTCCCTACTTTATTTGCGCCATCAAGGAATTTCGCATGGTACGTCTATTGAAGAAATTTGATATTATCGTTAGCTTTTTCTTTTGCCATGTTTTGTTTTGCCTGTGCATACAGTTTTCGGGTGGCTTATTTTTTATTTGTTCTCTGGCTTAAATGCCCTATATTTTGACACTCCCTGACGAGATAAAAATTATCGTTGGTAAAATGTTTCGATTTCTTCTTGTATTTTTTGTCAAGGCATTGATCGAAAGGAGATGTTTTTTCTTTTTGTGTACAGTGAAATTTACAGTTTTTCCACTTAATATTTTACAGTTAAGTTGTTATGAATACGATCATAAAACCTAACATTCAAGGTATTCGAGCCTATGAATTTCAATTATTTTCCACGAAACAAACTTGATTTAAAGAAATGTGTTATCACAAAGGTCTTATCCATCATAAAAAAATATATTTTGCTTGGCATTTGTCATGTTACAAGGACACGCTTTTAAAACTTAGTTTTCTATTTATTTTTAAAAGCCCACAGCTGTCACTTTATTCTGATTTTATTAACGTAATTTATGTTCCAAAACCTTTATGTAAAAAAAGAAATAAAGTTTGTGGCTTTGTAACTCAAAAATAAGCAGATTTTAAATTAAAATGAAGAAATTCCAATTTTTTAATTTAGTTAGCAAATCTCCTCATCTTGCTGTGAGCTCTCTTATCACGCAGAAACATAAACATACTTGTCAATAAACTTTGATCTATGGAAACACATAACTCTCCTTAATATGTAAATATCTGGTACAGAGAATAAAATGTTCCAGGAAATGATGTACACAATTTAGGATTTACAAGTAAGGCTTTTTGGAAAAACAAAGTATGAAAAAAATCTAATACTACTTACTTATACCTTGTCATGTTTTCTGCTTTTTTAAATACTTTTTTGTAAGTCTTTTATATTTTAAAATATATGTAGAACAAACAGGTACATATTTTTCTTTGTAATGTTATGTGCACAGTTAATGATACAAAATTATGTTTTTAAACAGCATTAAGAAGAAATTCTCCTGTTAAAATTTGATGTTGTACTTTAGTATGTATGATTAATATATTATCCCTTTTTAGATGGGTTTATGGTTATTACATAGCTACAAGGATTGCATCACTTTCATATTAATCTTCAAAAATTTCTGATTATTGATTCTCGCCGAATTTAAGGGATATTTTAGTTGGATATTGCCTATGTTTTGATCACCTTTTTTAATTCAAGTTTTGTGTGATTGCTTGCAGAGTAAACGCGATTCACTGGTAGTGGTTGTGAGGTGGTATTACCGTCCATCAGAAGTTCCTGAGTCAGTTTATCAACTACTTGTTCAGGACAGGAATGCAGAAAATGGTGTGTTGCCTTTTATTTTAAACAGCAGAAATATCCTAATAACTTTTTTTTTTATCCTTTTTCCACAGACAGACACTGAAACTTGACCTTCATGTTTATACAACCCAAATTTTCAAACAATTTCCATATTTCTATGTTTGAAATGTAGGGCTGTCATTAGCAGCCAGTAGCTGGCTTTTTTAGCAGGCTACTGCAGTAAAATCAGCTGGTTACATTTATTTTCTTTATAAGTCAAACATTACAAACATAGAAGAATTTGTGGCATAAATGACTGGCTCCTCTCCCAAAGAGACCAGCTACGGAAACCTTAATGTCAGCCCTGGAAACGTCTAATTTTTCAAACATTTTCCATTATCCCTTGGTGGTTCATGAAATCAGGATTCCATTGTAAATACGCACTATGTCTCATTTGTCATTCTGTTATTGTCAAAAAAGTGTCAAGAAGTATATTTCTTAATCCATCTGTTGTGAAAAAAAATTATGGGAGAGGGTGTAGATGAGAAATTCTCAGTTTTCAGTACTTTTGGCACCAAAACGTAATATTATTTCAAATCAAAAGTTTGATTAAGCAAAAATTTGGATGCGTACATCAACAGTTGTTAGTTGTTAGCAGTTGTCGGCTTATTAATTTGTGAAATGTGACGAAATAACATTGTAGCTTTTGCTTTGTGCTACCATAGAAACAAAAACAGCTGAAAAGTTGATCTGTTTTCTCTTAGGATCTGGTGATCACATTTTGGAGGATGTCGCAGTAAAGGAGCGGGAATTGTTTATTTCTGATGCAACAGACGTGTATCCAGCCTCTGCCTTAAGGTGAGGTGGTATTTTACATGCCAAGACTCTGCTTAACCAGATGGATTGGCTGAAATTTGTTTTGTGGACAGTTTTATTGATGAAGTAGATGGCTGATTTTGATATCTTTTACTCAAGTGTCAGATAAGCTACCCAGCAATGTAGCCAATAAAAAAATATGCTTAATGGTGGTGATTTTCACATGCTGCCAGCTATTTTTGACAGTCCTGTCAACAAGCATCTGGTTGTCCCTAGCAATGTACTAGTAACTATCAGTTTGGGCAACAAGACAGTCAACGTATGAGATCTTCAATGAATTTAGGGTTTTACGGCCCTCCACAGATTTTACTACGGCACAGCGTTACACAAAGATGTGTAGCTCAGCATTGCTTTATACTCATCAAATAAATTTATTGGCATTGTCTCCCTGTCTTTATTTTTGAGCCTAAAACAAAGAAGGTATTACTTTGATTGTATATTTTTAAAGAAAAGAAGTTTTTCAAGATTGGCTGAGTTGCTAGGCAGAGGAGCGGATCTTTGATTGTAGCATTCAAAAAAGAGAAAATTTTTTCTTCATTGTATTATTTGTATGTCTAGGCCAAACAATTCTATACGTGGAAAAAGATTTTCCTTCCAGAAATGAAACCTTCAAAATAAAATGAATGAAAAATCTGCAAAAATTTACATAACACTGTACATGAAGTCTTTGTAAATTCAGTGTGGGCTTGAGTTTTCGTAGGTCTTGAATGCTTGCATGTGGAATAAAGTTGGTTGTGATACTAGCCCCTCTTGGTGTATACTTTGTACAGTGTACCAACTAGGCTTAATTATTCTCAGGTTAGGCCACTATTCAACCTATTAGGATAAGTTTAGTTTTCTGACGTGATCAACCCTGGTAACTTAGGTTGAATAGTTTTTTAAAATGAGACAGGATTTTAACTGTAATGTATAAAGGTTTTTTCTCTGATGTTGCCAAATTATTGTTTAATAGTGACCTAAAAGTTAGATATAATGTAAATTGAATTTAGACTTCTTTGTGTTTTAGGGGAAAGTGCAAAGTGAAGCCATTTGTGGAAATTGACTCAGTGAAGGGATACATACAGAAAGATGACGCATTCTTTTATGTACTTGGTTACAATCCAGAGACAAGGTATTGTGTGGATGAAAATGGGTGCTTGCTCAGTTTGAAGTAACATGCTAAAATATGACTTTTTAAAGTGGAATTAATACGAATGGTCATACTTTAGCGTTCCATTTACTGTGCAGCTTACACCTTATTTTAAGTATTATAACCGCTGGAAAGCATTGCCCAGCATCCTTTAGAGCCTCTGTATGGATATTTGTGATGAAGTTGAAGTTGCAACAATCACTATTGATGCAGTGATCATTGATCAAATTGCCATTCCAATCAAGTTTGACAACGTCAGTTGTGCAATGACAGCATAGAAATCTTCACATTCAGAGTTTTTGTTTTGCTTACTAAACCTGTTGCTTTTTTACACTTTCTTGTTTCATCATTGTTGTGGTTGCTCTGAGCTCACTAGTAGCATTACTGTGCAAAACAATTATTCTTGATATGCGATGATTTTGCTTGAAAAAGGGATGATTTGACGGAAAATGCACAATAAAATCAGTGTGTTTAGGTACCCATACAGAGGTTCTTTATTTCATTGGTCACACTTAAGCAAGTTTTTGTGCAAAGACTCAAAAGCTAGAATGACTTGGTACAACACAGTAAACTGCTGTATAACAGTGGTTTTCACGTGAATGGATTGACTCCCCTTAGAATCTCATTCACATCCGTAAGCTGCGTTCCCATCCCCAGAGCTGTGATCTGTTTGGCCAGTGCTAAACATCATCATCATCATCATGACCTGTTGGTGATTGCTTCAATTTTTGCTGATTAATTTTTTTTCAGACGCTTGGCAAATACCAAGGGTGAAATAAGAGTTGGAGTAAGCCATCAGGTAATTGAATCAAAACAAGCTTCTCTTTTTTAATCATTTACATCTTAGTGGAGGTGTGTGTGGCCGAGTGGTTAACACCTCGAACTCCGGATCTGGAGGTCCAGGGTTGAAACCTCGCCCGTTGCATTGTTTTGTTAGACAAGGAACTTTACTCCACTCTGTCTCTCTTCACCCAGGTGTATTTATAAATGGGTACGGGCGACATACTGCTGGGAGGTAACCCTGCTATGGACTAGCATCCTGTCCAGGGGGGAGTAGCAGTACTCCTAGGTGCTTCGTGCTAATGAAACAGGGATAAGCTCCGGCCGTTTGGGCCTTTGGCTCGTGTATGCCTTTACCTTGCCTTTTACATCTTTTAAACTGTTTTGAATTATCACGCCATAGGATGTCTTCCACAGACTTAAAAGTTAAAACCATCTTATAACACTCATCATTCACTCTGTTAGAAAAAGGGTTAATGTTTCACTAAAATTGTTTCATCATTTTGCAGGCTTCACTACCAGAATGTTGTCCATATCCTATAAATGGAGCAGCAGAAGAAGAACCTAAAGAGGAACTGGTAAGAAAGCATAGGCAGACCTTCCAACACTCAGGGTTTTGGGGAGTAAACTCATGGTCTCACAATTAAGCCTCCAGATTGTCCTAAGCCATTCCCTTTGGAGGGGGAGGTTTGTTGAAATTCAGGTGGGTGGGGGTATAGTGAAAAGGAGAGAGTCTCCATTTTTTAGATCTCAGAAGATCTTAAAGTTGCCAGACAATTCTGGTAGGAATTGCATAATTTCTAAGAAGCCTTCATGATAACAGATGAATAATAATGTGTCAATCTAACTGTGGGGAGAATCTGAGTCCAATTCCAACTTGATTCCCATAAAACATAGTTTTGCTAAGGTCCATAGGAAATCCTTATAGCATACTCACTAGGCTACTCACGTTCCTATTGGCCTGGATAGTGAAACAGAATCTTCTCATCACAAAAGAGCAACAAGAGAGTACTACAGAGACCACTAACAGGGTAAAGAATGGCATGGAAAAAATATTCTGTCTTTTTGGTTTATTTGACAAATGTTTTGGAAATCTCCAGTTCTGAGCTCTCAATCTCCATGTTTTTGGTATATTTGCATGGTTGAAGTGTTGGAAGATATACATAACCAGGGGTGGGAATTTACAAACAAATGATATTAAGGCATGTTGGAGGATATTATATTTTAATGCCAGACAATAGAACTATGCAATTGAATCAGTGACTGTGTAGAACAACTAACTTTCTTGTCTGGAGATGTTTTTGTTCTGTTTTTCTTCCTTATTATTATTATTATTATTATTATTATTATTATTATTAAACTATCAATTATTTGACTTATTTGTTATTATTATTATTTATTTTGTCAGGTTTGGAATCCATGCTTAGAAGACTATGAGCTGATGATGTACTTACGTGCAGCTAGGTGAGTTAAATAATATTATATATGTTTTTGTTTTTTCTCTTGTTTTAAGCTTCATGTCTGTTATATGAAAAACAATATAGAATTTAATAGTTTTATGAATTTGTCCATTTGTAGGAGCATGGCACAGTATGCCGGCATGTGTAATGGTGGATCGCCAGAAGATGGCTACAGAGCGGTTTCCCAAGATGCAACCACAAGTAATGCAATATATGTGGTAAGTAAAAACTTATCCCTGCCAGAAAGGGGAAAAATGCTTACATGGTTAGATCTTAGTGCTTTAGAGGTGATTAGAAAATATGACCATGGGCCATTAAGTTCAAAATGGTTGGACATGAAAGGGTTTTTTAGTCAAGAAAGATGGCCATGAAAAGAGCAACTGATAATTTTTGTATTCTTTTCCTTCTCAGCTTCATCAGAACAATTATGATGCAGCCAAGGCTCTGCAAGCTCTGGTTAAGAAACCCTATCCAAAAGAACTTGACAAGAAATGGTCTGATGATGAAATGGTAATGTGAACAGTCTGTCTTATTTTTTTCCTTATTGTACATTGTACTCACAGTTTGTACACTCATTTGCTAAGAGCGTACAGTTAATATTGAAAATCAGATTAGTCAGTTAGATGAATCTGTTAGCAGATAACTGACTAATCTGTAGGTTATGTGCACAATGCCTAATTTCCTAGAGCAACAGTGTGTTTGTTGCTGTTAAAACAATTTATTTTTTTATTTGGGTTTTATGATAACTGCAATAATCAAGGTCGAGGTTAGTGGTATTAGCCACTTGACTCCTCATCCAATATTTTTTATTGTTATAGCACAGTTACAGACAGAAAGATTACGCAAGGAATACCTTTAGGATGTAGATATGGGTGTGGCTCCAACACTTCTGGCCCCAGTTGTTCAAAAGAAGGATAGTGTTATCGGCCGGATAAATTGCTCTCCAGTGAGCAAGTATTAGGACAGCCAATTGCGTTATCCGATGGATAGTACTAGTCACCTTTTGATTGGGGCCTGCTCTTTTCTGTGTGATTCAGCCCAAGAATAGAATTGGATTAAGAGATTCAAACAGTTTAATTTAGATTGGCTCACTCGTGTTTGCTGCAGTATTCTTGTGTAGCATTTACTATGACAGGGTTGTCTCTTAATAATAATAATTCTTTCTATTTTTTGTCCTTTAGAAAAAATTTGTCAAGGGACTTAGACAGTACGGAAAGAATTTTTACAAAATAAAGAAGGAACTTCTTCCTCACAAAGAAACGGTAAAAATACAACTTGTTATATTTTCCTTTTCTGTTGAAGCATAGATTGAAGTGCTTAGTTTTGCTTAGACGTAATAGAGCGACATCATGGACGTTTTGCTTTTTGTTTAAGTTATAATAATGTTTGTGATAATGTTTTTTTTAAAATTCTCTTTCCTGTTTATAGGGAGACCTAGTAGAATATTACTACATCTGGAAAAAGACGCCCACGGCTCTAAGTTCTCGACCACACAGACGCCGTAGACACAATGTTCTGCGACGCAAAGCGCTCCCCAGGTCGTCCAAGAACATTGTTAGTGAGTTCGGTAAGTGGGAATATTACTCTATCTTTTCTTTGTTTTCTCGGACCACCTGCAGCAACCATGAATAAGTGTCACAGGAAGATGCAAATTATAGTTCCTTTTTTTTTTTTGTTAATTGTTTCCTTTCGAAGCGGGTGGATTCAGGGTGAGACGAAGATGAGGTTTTGCGTCAGTTAATCTTTATTCCCTAGACGGGCTATATCGGTTTTTTTTTCAAAACTGAAACTTGTCTTCGCAAAAATTCCGGGGGGCGGGGTACTTTCTTATAAGAGGCTAATGGGGATGTGCCGCTGGATGAGGTCACATTTTCACGAAAAATACAAAAAATCGTCCTGTGTAACATCGCCTTTAATTCTGCTTTCACAGAGCTACCAACGAACTATGGATTTTTTTTTGTCGTCAGTTTGCGTTAAGACCACTGTAGACCTGCAAAATGCTCTCCTAGCTTCAGGCGCGCCGTGGATTGTGCATTAACTTATACAAGCTTTTTTTTGCAGTTGATCTAAGCTCTTGCAGTGAAGATGATTACGACAGTGACGATAGCGAGCGAGATTTGAGGTTGGTTTCTTTCATGTTTTCTTGGGGGGTTGGGGGTGAGGGTGATTTTGCGCGTTGCAGAATTATCGACGTTCTGTTGTGAGAAGTCCGCTAATTTCAACGTTTCGTTTTCTTCAGGTTGTACTGTTGCCGCCATTGTTATTCCACTGACTCTCGCAGCTGGCATCACGGAAGCCAAAACAAAGTTATTTTATGCGATGACTGTCGGATTTATTACAAGAAATATGGCAAACTGCCGGCGACAGACGAGTCTCGCGAACCTCCTCCCTACATGTTTAAGGTTGTGGTTGAGAGTCAGCTCAGAGACGAAGAAGGGTACTTAGTGAATGGAAAGCTTGCCTTGCGAAGCCGAAGGGCTATTCCTCCAGTCCAAACTACGTTACGATCGGGAAGAAACAAAACTGCTAGCCCAGTCGAAGGTATTTCAGTTTGCCTGTTTCAAACGCAGACCTACTTAAATTTTGTTTTTCACTACAGCACTTAAACTAAACAGTTTAACGATCTTCAGTGTAAGCAAGTAATAACATTAGGAACTCATATTAGGTTTACCTAGAAAATGAAAAAAAAAGGTCGACAAATTGTTCTTTTTCGAAGTAAATTAGGCTTTGGTGAATAAATATTCTTCCTCTTTACAGAATTTTCAGAATCTTTAATTAAAGCAATTTCTTTTTAGGCGCGACGAGTGAATCTTCGGGAAGCAACCGAAGATTGGCGAAGATTAACAAGGCTCCATCGCCGTCAAGTGGGAGTTCCTCGAGTACTGGAAGCAGTGAAGGGAAGGAAAAATTGAAAAAGGTATCATGTTAGAATGCTTCAAAACTAAATCTCAATCAGAAATTGTCTTGGAGGGTTATTGTGCTTACCCTGACTAAATTGAAAGTTCTTAGTTGACAACGTGAAAGTTCAAACGCACGGGTAAAGCGTGTTAACCAATCAAATTAAACCATACCTCGTAGCCAATAAGAAATAGTCAGGACGAAGATGCAAAAGCGCGCAAATTACCTAAAGCGCGGGAAAAAATATCAAAGGCCACTCTTGACTCTTGTCATGTTCATTTTGCCCTTAGGAGGGCTGAGTGAGGAGACATTAAGAGTAGGTACTTTTAAATTAAGACATCATAAATCTCGATACTAATCGAGGCTTGTTTTACTAGGGCAAGTTGAAGAAAGGAAAGAAGCGCCGACGTGATCAGTCGCTGGAGAATCAAACGGGAGATAAGCGTAAGAAAACACGATCTCAGGATTCTGACGAGGATGCCAATGATAATGCTAGTGACACAAGTAGCACCACCGGGGGTAGGGACAGTGTGGTTCCTGATCACGACGCCAGTAGTGTGTGTAGTAATAGTAGCAACAATAATGACGACGCAGCTAGTAACCGCTCCTGTTCACCGGCCGGGAATAGACTCGAGGCGCCTGGGCCCGTGGTACTTCCAAATAACTTCAAACGTGTGATTTGTGGCGAAGAGGGCCGAAGCTGTGTTCGCACTGATGTCATCTTCGTTCATCCCCGACCCGAGAAGCCGAAGAAGGAGCCGACGTGTTCTCGGGAAACGTCCGTTTCCAAGGAGTCACCCTCAAAGGCTGAGGTATGTAAATTCGGGCTTGTTAGTATACTTTCTTGAGGAAACTAGCCTTCAATGTGGATATCCTTATGGCTCGTCACGCAATTTTCCCGAGTTACTGCGTGACGAGCCAGAAGTACGTCTTCTTGGGAGTTTGGGAGGAGACATTTCTCGAATATTGCTGCTTAAGGCCTTCAATAGAAATCTGACCACAGGATGATAGTGGAACCCCAACTTTTCGAACCTCCTGGCAAAGTGTAGTTCCCTAGATAGCCATTCTTTGTGCTTTCACGTAATGCTCCTCTGCTTTGTGTCACGACACAAAGAACTGCTTCGTAAACTACGATTTTACAGTATTGTGTGAAAAAGACAATACTGCTCAGTAACTGTAACAAACAACAGTAACAATAGTTTTCAATAACTTTCTTGGTTTTCTTATTGTACAGTATATGAACCTCTTCTATCTTTATCTCTGGGGCAATGGTCAAATTAAATCAAAACATGATCTCGAACTTATTCACTAAAGACGCTTGTTTTCTCATTTCGTAGGGTAACGAGTCTTCGTCATCGGATGCTAAAATACGCTCCAGTACAAGTCAATCACCGTCCCACACTCCAGCTACGATTACATCGCATTACGAGTCATTACGTAACATGATGGCAGGAGGTCAATACCATTTGTACCCGCCCAATGTCCCACCGGGTTTGTCACCCCAAGGAATTCCGATTCCCGTATTTTCGCATCAAGGTGTCGGGATGGATTACAGGATGCTTCCATTTTCGATGTTCCCTGGGGGAGGAGTCATCCCCGGTGGGGAATCATCGCGGGAAAATGCCGCAAAATATGCGGAAGGATTCGAGCAGTGGTATGCGCCGTACCGCTTGGCTCAAATGCAGTCGGCTGGCCATCATATACCCGCGATTTCTTATCTTCAGGGACAGGGACGAGCGCTTGAAGACTCGAGAGCCCAGGCGCATGAGGCCCTCCTGAAAGGGGGCTCAGGACGCGTTCTAGCTACTGATCCTGTGACAGGACTTCAATATTATGGACCTCAACAGCACTCGCATTCTCATCTTCACACTCATTTTCACATTCACCCTGAGCAACAACACCTTCAAAACCTACAGGCTGCTGCTAACATGTCAGCCATCGACCAAGCGTATCTTCAACATCCGGGACTCAGCACATGGAGAAATCATCCATCTCTATGGCAACACCCAGAACTATTACATCTCCATGGTAACGGCGCGCGCGGGATTTTTCCCGAGGAACTTGCCCATCTCCCGGTTCACGGGCTCGGGTCAACGCCTCTAGACCGGCAATTACAACAGCAGCTCATAATGAGTCAACAAAGCAAATACTATCCTCAACACATGTTAGCCCACGAAGAGTTTATGCGGTGTTGGAGACATAACCGAGCGCAACAAAGACTAGAAAGCGAGAAACTTAACGATCATTTGATGTCGAACTTGTTCAGGAAAGAACACAGAAACCTCCAAAGTCCATCCCAGCTTGACAATGTTGTCAAAAAGAGCATGGACAGTAGCGGAGTTTACTCTTCACCGTCGAAGAAACCGCCAGTGACAATAGACTTATCAGATGATTAAGAGACTAGCTCGTTGTTCTATTCTAGAAAACAGAGACCTTTGAATTCTAAGACGAGGACAACTACGAGTAAGAGATTTTCTTAATACTAATTACTGAGCGCGTGAACCAGAGAACGTGATAGCCGTTGTCATTCTATAATGGAACCTCGATATAACGAAGTGCCAAGGGACTCGCAAAATTTTGTTCGCATAACTAGGTTTTTTCATTATGTTGTACTTTTTCTGGGGTACAGAAAATCGTTCGTTTTACCGAGGACTTCGTTATATAGAGGTTGGTAATATCGAGGTTCCTCTATACTACGACGTTTTAGCAAGAATGTCGTAGTAGCGGAAACAAATTAAAAAGTGTTAAAAGGTTTATCATTTTGCGATCGGGACAGGGCTTAGACAGCAGTGCTTACATTTCTGGTGAAAAAAAGGAAAAATGAAGCTCTCCAGAGTGTCTATTTTTTGAGAAAAGACCTTTAACTAAATCTCGAACTCGTAGTCGTTCTTGTCCTAAAATCTAAAGGTCTCTTAACGTTTTTCCGTTTAGTTTAAATTTCAGACTTAATGATCCTCTAAAGTATAAATTAAAAAGTAACTTAAAATTCGTACTTTTGATATTTTGTTCGTATCGATTTATTACGTGCCTCGGTTTTCGTCGTTTTTGTGAAATGGCGAAAAACGTTGAGTATATATTTAAGATTTATTCCAGTATTGACCCAATTAAGAGGGAAAATAAACTATAAAGTTATTTAATCGTTATAAAATATAATTATAAGTAAGTGGGAATTTTGGAAAATAATGGGTGATTTTGATAGTATTTTTGGTTATTGATATAGCTAGAGATCATTTTTCATTTGACATTTTTTTATGAGGACGAACGGAAAATTTAGAGTGACGATAAAATGATTGTACGTTGTTTCTATGCGAACTTTGAATTTAATAGCACAACTAAAACAGAAAAGCCTGCGTTAACAAAGCACTAAAATGTCTATTTTATTTAATGCATTCTGTTTTGTAGAATTTGGGTATATGTTTTTCATCCCCTAATGTTATAACGTAGTCATCTCGAAATATTGCCATTAGTCAAAGAGCCCTATAATTACTGTTATAACCGAAGTTATACCGACAGATCCTTTTTGGTATGCATGATTTCAAAGTTTCAAACCATTAAAATTTGTAGGCTTTCAACAAGAAATCTACTAGCAGTTTTCTTTCAGATGACAAAATTCAGAGTTTCACCCATTGTGGAAGAATGTAAGCTAATAGATGACATATAGCACCATTCTTAGTTCATTCTGTTGTACATAAGACTTCTTCGATTCATTATTCTGAAAATGGACTCCAGTAATTCGCCATGACGCTATCGATTCTCCCATTTGGAGAAGTCCTCTTGTAGAAAACATCGAGGAGAATTGACTTTTTCACATAAAGGTTTGTAGAGTTGCCAAGATTCTAGTAGACTGATTTTCCATATCTATTGCAAGTACAATAGTCATTCTTTCTACTTCTAATTAGTCCTAACAAGCAACATTGGAAAAGTTATTTGTAAATATATTCTATTTATAACGTTCTTATGAGAAAGAGGATTTGTAATAAAGTCCTTTGAAATTCATGTCCGTTGGTGCTTTTTTTGTGGGGAGGGGGGAAGGGGATTGGGAAGCTGCCTTTCTCGCATGCTTTTTTTGGGGGGGAGGGGATGGGGAAGTTGCCTGTCTCGCATCCTTTTTTTTGGGGGGGGGGTGGGGAAGGTACCTGTCTCACATACCAAGAATTAAAGCCATTTGCACTTCTCCTTTAAGAACCAAGGGATGGTCAGACTACATACAGGCAACATTTTTTCCTTTAAAAGTAAGTTACAGAGGGTCTTTTAATGTTTTTTTCTGTCGCTGTGAGAAATGAAGGTAGATTTACCAAGGAAAACTCTTTGAAAAGAAGAATCTTTACGCCGGTTTATTAAAGGCGAATAAGAAAATAAATTCACCAAACAACTGCATATGTAAGATCACTTTATTCAAGCTCGAAGCATTACTTTCACTTTTTACAACCAAACGCGATTTCCTTCGTAGAAGCTCAAGTAAGCCTCGGTGGTCCAATAAAGTCATAATATATTCCTTAAATTTATAGTACAACGTTTAACGGCCACTTATTCGTGACGAGATTAAAACTTCATGTTATAGTTATCTTCATGTAATAAATTATTTTCTGGAAATTAGCAACAAAACCAAAAATTACAAAACGGTAACATAAGAGTAGTTAAAGTCTCCAATTCTCATTCACAAGAATTCCCTAAATTAAATGGATATCATACAATCAGATCATTCAGTCAAGTAACAAATTGTTTGATAGCCGGGTTATTTTTTGGCACCAATTTACAGTTCCTTCCAAGCAAATGTTGCCAAAACAAATAAATCATTTGGACACAAAACTTATAAAAGTTAACAAGCCTTGTTTACACCAAAGCTTGAACTTGCTTAAAAGCCACGAAGCATTGTAAGATGTTGTTTTCATTAAACAAGAAACTGTTTACTCATTTTCGTCGACTACAAATTTAGAGCAAATAAAAGCACAAAGAAAAGCTTTAAGCCCTCTTAGCTTCCTTAAACTAATTTCTACCTTCTTCAACCTCGTTTTCATAATCGTGCTTTGTCGGTGTAAACACTAAACAGGGCATTCGAGTCCCAAAAAAAAGGCTCGAAAAAAGTACCGTGCGATTGTCCGGGACAAGATATTAGTGCTAGACTAGTACCGTATTTACTCCATTAAACGCCGCGACGTTTAATTTATTTCATTCTTGGAGTTTGCTGATGCCGCGTGTATTCGAAGGTAATCTACTACACAGACGCTCTTTGTGCCGTCACCACGCAACGCTCCTCCCACAAGAGGCGGGGGGGGGGGGGGCAGTGCTGCGTGACGACAAAGAGAACGGGGGTGGGGTTTATTTCAAAATAACGGTTCTTGCTTTGACAGCAATTGGCCATCTCCGAGTTCCCCCGGGCCTCTGTTTTCAAACGAGGTTAAGTGCTCAGCCTTTGATATGGAAATGATTTTTCAGTCTCATGCAAATAAAACTCATTTTCGCAAGAAAGGTTGTACACCTAGCCTCAATTTGAAAATGAGGGTTTTTGGAACTCGGAAGTGGCCTATTACGGTAAATCATAAATCGTAACGTAAAACAGAAAGGCGTTAAAAGGTCTATAATAAAAGTCTCGCTTTTTCTTTAAGACAGAATACTAACTGTCCGGAATGGGGTACATTTTCCAGTTGCACCGAGTTTCTTTTTCTTATAATCTTCGAATAAACGCCGCATTCTTCTGATTAATGCGGCGCTTATTGGTGATTTTGCTTCCATACGCGGAGGCGTTTAATTGAGTACATACAGTACCTTTCAAGGCAGCAAGGGTTTAGTGTCAAGGGGCATCTTCTAACAAAATCATTAACTAAGACAAGCAAGAAGTGGCCCTGAACAAGCCAAATGCGAGACTTCCTTGCCCAAAGCACAAGCTGGAATTCAAGTTATTTTCGAGTCCTGATTAAAAGAAGATGGAAGGGGGGAGAAGACATTTCTTCGCAGTTAAAAAGAGGGTTTACATCGCCGTAAGAACCTGTTAAGTTTTTCTTTGTTTTTAACCTCTCATTTCCCTAGGAGCTATTGTGTTGACTTCCTGGTCTTTTTTTAATTTTAGAGGTTACAGGTTCTAAAACCAAGGATGGGCCTAAACGAAGTCAAGCTGATCTCTTGAGCTTTCATCTCTCTAACGATGTTAAATCTACAAATAACTAGCCCTCGTCAAAAAAGCCGGAAGAACGCAAAGAAAATGGTCGGTGATTCTAAAAGCCTTTCGTTTCCAGATTGATTCTGGAGACATGTTTGATTGCCTATCATTTGAATCGGTTAAGCGCCGGATACCAGCAAAAGCCATAAGGGCAAAAGTCGTTTATAGCGATTCAATATGTGAAAAACGATAAAATACCCCTGTAGTGCTCACTCAGGACTCAGCTTGCGCGTGTAGCCTTAAAGACGCAACCTCGGTCCCAGGGCTCTCTCCTTCCATCCGTTGAGGCATCTCCCTCTCTCTTTCGCTGCGTAGGGACGGGTAGGAGGGAAACCTGAACGCGAGGTTGTAGGCAGCGTTACTTCCAGTAAACCTTATCTCGACTCAAGCTAGTTGCATGAGAACGCTTGAAGTGACTCTTTTCGCGTCGATAACAGAATGTATAGCGGTTCTAGTTGTGTTTCGCCCTTTTTCCTTTGGCATAACTTTCCCACCGGACTGCTGTGGATTTGAAAATGGGATCTGAGCCGTTAATGCTAGCTAGAAAGTACAGCAGGCTCACGTGAAGCGTATGGTAATCCCACCGCGCCAAATTTGGTTCGAGATGCATGGTCACGTGACGCAAATCATAGAAGCTGCCCGAGCCACTGTCGTAAAGCGGCAGCATTACTTTCAAAGAGCGCATGCCCTGATTAAACAACTCCGCTGCTTCCCTGGCATGGTGAGGGCTCGCAGTGAGCTTCAAATCATAAAGGCCAAGTAGAGAATAAATGAATCCGTTGAGTACAAAGAGTGAAGGCGAGGTTGGATACTCTTCATACCACGGGTATTGATTCATGAATGTAGCTAACAGGCCTTTGTCTTTGGCCCTGATTTTAAATAAAGATGTCGCTCGCAACGCGGCGGTTAAATAGATTTCGTTTTTTGTGTATAAATAAGCTCTCGTAAGAAGCGACATGCCATGGCCTTGAGCCATTGCAGAGTACCAGTTGGGATTAAGCGTCACGCTTTCCACTACGCGCTTGACGGTGATTGGCCAATTGCCCTTCTCGTTTTGATTACGTAAGAACCAATTGGCAGCCGCCAGGAAGAAGTGCGCATGAGCGGAATGCGCCAAGGAGATATTGTCTATGGCTCCTCTGCCATGCAGTGCAATACTCTGTATTTCAGTCAATGACAGTTTACTCTTCCTGGTTTTCTTTTTATCAGCCGCACGGAGCGCCAGCCCTTTTCTTAGATCGGTATCCAAACTGCGCACAATTCTTTTCCAGCCTTTCCAACGGCCTAGACCATAAAATACCTCCGATTCCGTCGCAGAAATAAGCGCGTTATTCGTGGAATAATGCACCGTATAAAGAACGGAATTGTCGGTTTCTATGACAACCGAAACACGCACTTCACCACGAAGAAGGAGATCGAATGTTAAAATAAAATCCTTGGTGGCACTGTCCAGATGTAGAGAAACTGCCTCTCCGGATAAATCTGAAAGAATGACAAGAAAATATATTATTGAAACATCTAGATTCCTTCTAAGTCTACTTCGAAATGGGGTTCCTATAAAATCGATTTTGTCATACAGTCGAGCCTGTATTTGCAACTCCCTCCCGTAAGCGACCACTTATCCATAACACCAAAGATTTCCCAGCCAAAGCCCTATAATCAAAAGCTCTCGTAAAACGACGACCTCTCATGAGCGATCGCGACCACTATTTTCTAAGCCTGTCGGTTTTCTTAGTTTCCATTGTTCTTTTTACAAGAGGTAAAAACCTCTTCTTTTTTTAAATTTAACAGCACTTTATTAAACATTTACATACAAAGGGAAAAAAAAGATCACGAAAAAAGCAAAGGAAACTGCAAAAATTACAGAATTAGAAGATTATTATTGCAAAAATTATCATTACAAATATACAAAAGGAAAAAAACAAAGATAAACAATGAAAAAAGCAAAAAGGCTTAACAGAGGCAGAATTTAATATGTCTACATTATTATTTTTACTGATCAGGTCTTTATAGATCCTACGTTCTCGGCATATTAGTTTGCAGTCCTTTGCAGTCCTTCTGGTTAATGTTTGTACTTAACAAAGGCAGCCTTCGTTGTAAGAAGAAACCATGCAAATCTACAAAACGGAGATAATCACGGGCATATGGGAGGGCAGTGCCAAAAGAAAGTTAACGTGTTTAGATGGCGTTTAGAAACGTCCATTTTTTAGGTAGGGACTGATGAGCAGTTTGTGCACGTGTATTAAAACCTCTTGTTAGCGACCACTTGACGCATGATGTGGTCTACGTTCGATATGTGTACTACGTAGCTCAGCGACAAGAGTGACAACAGTGCAACAATGACAACAGTGACAAAAGCCAGAACAGTGACAACAGCCACAACAGCGACAAAAGCGACAACAGTGACAACACAGAAAACAGTGACAACAGCGACCACAGCGAAAACAGTGACAACAGTGACAACAATGACAACAGCCACAACAGTGAAAACAGCCACAACAGCGACAACAGCGAAAACATTGACAACAGTGACAACAGAGCAACACAGAAAACCGTGACAACAGCGACAACAGTGACAACAGTGCAACACAGAAAACAGTGACAACAGCGACAACAGTGACAACAGTGACAACAGTGACAAGAGTGACAACAGCGACAGCAGTAAAAACACTGACAACAGCGACAACAGTAACAACAGTGCAACACAGAAAACAGTGACAACAGTGACAACAGCGACAACAGTGACAGCAGTGAAAACAGCGACAACAGTGACAACAGTGACAACAACCACGACAGTGACAACACCGACAACAGTGACAGCAGCGACAGCAGTGACAACAGCGACAACAGGGACAACAGTGACAACAGCGACAACAGTGACAACAACCATAACAGTGACAACAGTGACAACAACCATAACAGTGACAACAGTGACAACACTGACAACAGTGACAACACCGACAACAGTAACAGCAGTGACAACAGTGAAAGCAGTGACAACAGTGACAACAGGGACAACACTGACAACAATGACAACAGTGATAACAGTGACAACAGCGACAACAGCGACAAGAGTGACAACAGTGATAACAGCGACAACAATGACAACAGCAACAACAGTGACAACACCGATAACAGTGACAGCAGTGACAGCAGTGACAACAGCGACAACAGAGACAACAGCGACCACAATGACAACAGCGAAAACAGTGACAATAGTGCAACACAGAAAACAGTGACAACAGCGACAACAGTGACAACAGTGACAACAGCGATAGTGACAACAGTGACAACTGTGACAACAGTGACAACAGCGACAACGGTGGCAACAGTAACAACAGTGACAACAGTGACAACAGCGAAAACCAGTGGCAATAGTGCAATACAGAAAACAGTGACAACAGCGACAACAGTGACAACAGTGACAACAGCGACAGTGACGACAGTGACAACAGTGACAACAGCGACAACAGTGACAAACGTGACAACAGCGACAACAGTCACAACAGTGAGAAGAGTGACAACAGCGACAACAGTGACAACAGCGACAACAGCGACAGTGACAACAGTGCAACAGCGACAACAGTGACAACCGTGACAACAGTGACAACAGCGACAACAGTGACAACAGCGACAACCGTGACAACAGCGACAACAGTGACAACAGCGACAACAGTGACAACAGCGACAACAGTGACAACACTGACAACAGTGACAATGGCGACAACAGTGGCAACAGTGAGAACAGTGACTACAGTGACAACAACGACAACAGTGACAGCTGTGACAACAGCAACAATAGAAACAAGAGTGACAACAGTGACAACACAGAAAACAGTGACAATAGTAACAACAATGACAGCAGCAACAACAGTGATAACAGCGACAACAGTGACAACAGTGAAAACAGCAACAACAGTGCAACACAGAAAACAGTGACAACTGCGACAGTGACAACAGTGACATAAGCGACAACAGTGACAACAGCGACAACAGTGACAGCAGTGACAACAGCGTCAACAGTGACAATAGTGACAACAGTGACAGCACTAACAACAGCGAGAACAGTGACAGCAGTGACAACAGCAACAGATGGTGATTTTTAGAAGCTATCCTGCGTTTTTCACTACCCTAACCTTTCCACCTAGATCTTATTATAAAAAAAATTATAGTTGACAACGAAAAGGTCTCAAGCGCTTCCGCATCATGGCCAATGAACAACATGCAATAAATAGCTCATAAATAAGCAATTGACTACTGGTAAGTAGAAAGCCGCGCTAACTCGCACCAAAATTAATTTCCCCTCGAATCACTCGATACGTAAACCTTATCCTTAATAACCGGAAACGTCTCTTATAACTAGAAGTTATTCTATATCCGTTCATGTCAAGTTCTTTAATTTAATAACTTTACCCTCGGTAACCTGAACTCTTTCGAGATAGGGCAACAAGTGTATCATCGATATGGTGAATAAATTTTCTGTTGGCGTTGCTCTTCCAAAAGAAAGTGATTTCATATCATTCAAACAGCAATGAAGACTCTCGTTCGTTATTTGTTCCTTAGTACCCCCCGATAGTTCCTTGAAGGTGTTCCAAGTTATCGGTTGCAAACTGTAGCTTGAAGGCAAGGCGTTAAGTGTATATAACGGACGGATTTTTCATCTGCTCTGCAGAATCTACGCAATGTCCCGATAAAAACAGCGAAAAACAAATTCAAAATCGATTTTTCTTCCACGCGTTTCACATGTCTAAAATTCCAGTGCGGTCAGGAGCCTATTAGTGGAAGGCAAGTCTGGGAAAGATCGTGACGTCATTTTCGGACAAATTGTTTCGCTTTCTTGTTTAAGTAGAGACCTTTAGCTTCGAGGACGAATACGAAGATTTGACTTGCAGGTTTTTTCGCATATTCTCAAAAAATAGACAACCCGGAGAGCTTCATTTTACCTTTTGTCCCCAAAACAGTAAGCACTGTTGTCTTTATTGAAGGAGGTTAAGCCCTCTCCCGATAGCAAAATGATAAAACTTCTAACATTTGATAACTTGTTTTTGTCACTTGAAGTAGAATGACGAAGGCTATTACGTTTGCCTAAAGCTGGTTTCGGTGCCGCTTAGCAGTTTATATTGTGTTGTTGGTCACCTTAGAAAAGTTTCACGGGGAGCATCACTAAAAGCTGGGACAAAGTTAATACGATTCGCAGAGTCTGGATCGTCCAATATCATACTGTATCGTTGGTTCACTACTTAGTATTGAAAGAATCTCGTAGTCTTTCTCTCTAAAGACATATTGAAGGCTCTTCTGAATCAAATATGTGCATTTTGTAATTTGTAATTGTAATTTGTTTACCCACGGATCACTAAGAAGTTCATAAGAACTCGTTGAAACGTGTCCGTGCGTTCCAGATCGAATTGGAATTTGAAAGTGTTGGTTTTAAGGAGAGGGTAAAACCGGAGTACCCGGAGAAAAACCTCTGGGAGCAAGGGAGAGAACCAACAACAAACTCAACCCACATATGGCGTCGACGCCAGGATTCGAACCCGGGCCACATTGGTGGAAGGCGAGCGCTCTCACCACTGCGCCACCCTTGCTCCCCTGCATAGCTATTTTCAGACCAGTAATCATGTGACTCTCATGATGTACTCATCAACCAGGTATGAACACATTTCAAGTTACTAAATCCACCTCATTAACAAACGCAGTAGTCCGCCAGTCTCCCTCCGTCATTAGAGACGTTTAGATTTGGAAACGAGTACCAGTACAAGATTTGACTTAAAGTTTTTTCGCGTGTTCTCAAAATGTAGACTTCCCGGAAAGCTTCATTTTACCATTTTTCACTAGAAAAATTAGCACTCTTATCTTTAGTGAAGGAGGTTACGCGTTCTCCCGATGGCAAAATAATACAACTTCTAACATTTGATATCTTGTTTTCGCCACCACGACATTCGCGCTAAAACTCGTATTACTGCGCTTTTCACAAACATGCGAACTCTAAAGTTCAAAAGGCGCCTTCACAATTGCGTTTTTCGCTGCTGTCAATCATAATTACGATCACAAGCAACGAACCTTGAAACACAGAAACACACAAAACGGATCGAAATCCACCAATCACAAATCACAAACCTTGACCTTTGGAACCCGTTAAAGTAAAGTTTTGTTTCCTAAGAGGTCCGTTAAGATGATTGACGGCAGCGAAAAACGCAATCGTCAGTTGGCTTTTGAACTTCAGAATTCGCATGTTTGTGAAAAGCGCAGTAAAATGACTACGGCTACCGCGTTTTCTCGCCAAAATGAAGCTGGTTCACGCGCCAGCACTACTTACTATTGAGAAAATCTCATACTCGTAGTCGTACTCGTCTCAGAATCTAAAGCTCTCTAATCAGAGAGCTTTAGATTCTGAGAGGAGTACGATTACGAGTATGAGATTTTCTCAATAGGTAGTGCGCGCACGAACCAACGTCATTTTGGCGGGAAAACGTGGTAGCCGTCGTCATTCTACAACGAGTTTTGGCGAGAATGTCGTGACGGCGGGAGCAAGTTATCAAATTCTTGAAGTTTAATCATTTTTCGCCCGGGGAAAATAACCGCACTAATTTTTCAGGTGAAAAATAGTACAATGAAGCTTTCCGGGTTGAATATTTTTCGAGAATACGCTAAAAAACTTTAAGTTAAATCTCTTACTCGTCCTCGTCCTCAAATCTAAAGCTCTGTATTAATACATGCATGATTAAGAGCCCTGGTCACTAGAGTAGACAATATTGAAGAAGATAGGGTTACCGGCAAAACACAAACAGATTAGTCATTAGAGTATCTCTGTAGGTTTGTGAACAAATGACAAACAAACCAAGACTCGTAATTCCACAGGACACCCAAGCAGTTATTTCTCAGATCAGAAGTGACGATGCGTACAAGAGACGGTCCGGTACCAATTTTGCAAACCGAAACCTCGGGTTCTCACTGTACTAGGCGTCCTCCTGCAGACTCGAGTTTGCCAAAGACTCGGGTCTGACTAGGCAAGACAGAAAAACGACCTTTGAACCACTTGTTATATTTTTGACGGAAGAACTCGGCTATACTAGTCGAACATAGAGTACTTTTCCCAACATTCCCACGAAGACTATGATGTCTAATTAACTTCACCCACTGATACAAGGAAGTTTTTGTGTAAAGGGGGTTCTGAGGAAAACTTTCCACCAAAATCACGAAACATGCTAGTAGCCCCTTTAGGCTCCTACCATGGTGGTTAACTTGACCGAATTATAAAAAATTTAACGTTGGCTCTTTCGCTTTCAAGATGTTTGGTCCCGAAGGCGGATGGGGGGGGGGTACTCGATATATCCTTGGGTGGGGAGGTGCGGCCCGGCCCATCATACCCTAACCCTGTTTAAGACAAAAATCGCTGATTTTCCTACCCCGTTTAAGACAGGATTACGATTTTTGATATCCTGTTTAAGACATTTAACCCGAAACCATACCCTGTGTAAGACAATAATAAATATCGAAACTCTTTCTTATTTAATCCATTGGCAATCACAAAACTATTTAAAAAGATACCCTGTATAAGACAAAAATCGCCGGATAAAATCGATACCCTGATTAAGACGACAAATGATAACATCGATGCCCTGTTTAAGACAAAAATCCCGAAAAACATACCCTAGCTGGCCGCACGTCCCCATTAAGCCCTTATAAGGGAGAACCCTCCTCCCCCGGGCGTTTGGTTAATTTTACTCCGCATTTTTGTTGGTCAAGGATTCGCTCTCCAGAAGTGTGAAACGCAATCTATACATCCGTTTAAATAAACAATAATCAGGTCAATTTCACGTCTCTTTTTAACCCACACTTACACGGAAGCGATATGTGACCTTTTCACATGTCTGGAATTTGATTTTCCCAAATTGAATTTACACGTACATATAATTCACAATGCCGGTCGACGAAAGTAACAGCGGAAATAAACACCGCCGATGCACACCAAAGATTCCTAAAATACCAAGACATTTTTCGAGAAGGGTAACACGTTTTTGCGCAAAGTACTCCAGATATATATCGACGGAAGCCGTTTAATTTACGCTTTTTGCGGCACACTTTAAATCTGAAGCGATTTCCACCTACACCTGTGTTAACAAGATAAAGTGCTAAATGGGCCACAGTGAAGTACTTGTTAATTGATCTGGCGCCTTCGAGGCGAGATACGTCGAATTTGGACATAAAACAGACTTTCTAAAACCAAACAAATGCAAGAAAATGATGTATTTTTAGCTTTTCCTCTCGCGGGAAAACTTCGAAATATGACCACAAAATTAGTCACATTAAGAGATTTCATCTATATATATAAATGTATATTGCAACGTTACACGCTATCATAAGTATAAATGCCCGGGGGATCATTATGAAGTTACCGTCTCACCTATGATCCTGGACAAAGGGTGGGGTGTGGGTCTCCTATTCCATTTTATCCGGGTGTTCAGCGGCATTTAGGATGTTCGCCACATGAACCTAGTTCAGCCCCACAAAACTCCCTTAGCTTAGTGCTAGAGCCATTTCTACGACATTCCACAAAGAGGTTGAACTTAAATCCAACTTTTAAGCAGCCTTGCTAAAGGAAGTCTCATGGCAGGAAAATCTCGCATATGAAACTGTACACTTTGCAAACCGACTTTAAACACAGAAACGTGTTTTCAGAGACGCTTTAAAGTAATGCAGCCCGATACTGTAGCTTGCGATATACATGCCCGCGACGTTACATAGCTGATTCAATATACACACAAGTTAACTTAGACAGCAACAATGTTTCGTGTGCCCAAATGCCCAATGCCCGATTACCAATGACCAGTTGCCAAAGCAACCATTTCTGAATTAGGTTTATTCGAAACATTGGCGTTGGAAAAACCCAGATATTCATGTTAGGTGCCATAAATATTTATAAATCAGACCACTCGCCGGCCGTAAACTGATGGTTGAATAACCGAACTAGACCAGATTAACATGTCATATAAACAATGACTGAATGAGAAGGAGAAGTTACCAGTTTTAGCATCGCTTTGTTAAACCAAAAGGCAATTCGAATCCTGAAGTTTGTTAAAATCACTAATGTGTCTGTGTTTGTGTTATTTCCAACTGTAACGCAAATACCGTACAATTCCGTAAATAAGCCCCTCCCTGTATAGGGCCCCCCAAACTCGAAACGTAAAAAACCCCCTGATAAATCGCCCCTCCAAATACAAGTCCCCGGGGGCTTGTACTTGGAAATTGCCCTCAAATTCAAAATAACACAAAGCAAAAACTGTACAGTAAAACATAAATTTTTGCATTGCCAAAGAATTGATACGTGTGCCAAATGACTGCAGTCAAAAAGTGTCACAGTATATTGCTGTTTGCGTAGTTCAGTGTTTGGGTGGGATTTTCTCGGTCCATATAGATAAAGTACTTGCATGGCTGAGGTTCAGAAAGATCTACGTCCTCAAGGCGAGTTTCAGTAAAAACTTGCTGCAAATTACTGACATAAATTTCATTCTAACTATAAGCTAGCCCAATAGATTTTAAGACGCATATTTCCCTCCCAGTATAAGCCTAGTCGATTTTGAAACGCAAATATCCCTCCGTATATACGCCCCTCCAAAAATAAGCCCCTCAAAAGGGCCTTTAAAAAATATAAGCCCCGGGGCTTATTTTCGGAATTAAACCTACCCGTGTCAGTGTCACAAAGAAGGGTTGAGGTTTTAACCTCCCTTGAAGAATTCACTTGTTATCTTCCTTCTAGCATCAACCATAATTTTGCGCATTATCAAAACCACTTATCAGTGCTTTTAGCAGTGACTTATCAGCATGCTTAGACGCAAATCCTCCTCATACAGACCGCGAAACAGATCAGATAACTACTTCCCCTAGTTGCCGGCCACACCTAATATCTCAGTCATCTGGTGACCACGTGGCCAAAAAGTTTGCGGGTTCTCAAGAAAAACCACAAAGGAATGTTTTTCAGAGGTTTAGAAGCACTGCCTACCTACAACACTTACACATATTTGATGTCCAGGATTTGGGAACTATAAATGTATTTTTAGTTCTTCTACTGATTATTTAAATTGTTCACAGAAAACCAATAGCATGATTTAACTGAATAATTTATGCTGATGTTGTTGCTGTCTTGGTTAATTTTTACGAAAGCACTAACACAGTGTACAGTAAAAGAGAGAGAGAATGGCCGATTACAGCAAGCCACGGCTAATAGGGAGCGAAAGTGTACATTTACAGGCCAGTTTACGACTAGGAATAAGCACAGAAATATCGCGGTGTGGGAGGAGGTAAAAGCCTGCCAGAGACTGGTAGGCGACAATCTTGATTTAAAACTGAAAAATTGATGCCACCCATTTCCCCAAATGAAAGGTGGTATTTTGACTTAAGGGTGGCAGCGGGGTATTGCTTTTCCATTATATTTTATCCAAGATTGTATGTAGGTGCGGCATCTTTTGACCCACTCAAACTTTTGGTTTAGCTGCCTTGGTTAAGGCATTAATAGGAGAACATCCTAGTATTGTCACTTTAACATAACCCTACAGCAAGCAAATTGAGAACGTTTTTCTCCATTTAAAATCAAATGTAAAATCAAGCCCCTCTCCTTTAACATTTCACTTTCAAAGACGTTTTACCCCATGCAAGACAAAAGATAACAGGATAATTGCTTCCATTTACAGTTTGACCTTAGTGATAAAATATCACCTGATTATAAGGAATTATCATTGAGTATTTCACAGGGTAGAACATTTTTTTTAAAAAAAAACAATGGAAACATTTTTATTTTTAACCTTGGATTTTATCACCACACTTTGATACAAATCTCAGCAGGAAATTAAATGACCTCATGTGTGGCCTTGTTCACACCTTGTCTCATGTTTGACAAAAAATACCTTAAAACACTTTTATACTACCGTTAACTGATTCAAGAAGAAAAATATTTATAAAGAAAACTATAAATTAACTTTCAAGCAATCCATGTATATGCAACTTGACTCCGTCCACCAGTATGTTTGTGAAGTTGAATACAGTTTGATAATTTGTACAGTAGAAAAAATTAACAAAAAGTGAAATGATTTTTAAGTTCAATAAGTGTGATAGCAATTTCATTCACACACACATTAATTCTTTTTTTAAATTACCGCTTGATCATTTCAAAATTACATGGCATAAAAAATAACTGGAAAGCCTAGTACTCAATCAAGTGATCTGTCATTCAACACAAGCTTCACAAAACAGATGACACAAAGCAGTGTCAAGTAAGACAAGTACCGAACCAGATTTTTTTTCAGGCACAACCAAATCATTGAAATTAGAAATTCTCCTACTGCATCATTTTACTTAGAATTTGGAGTTAACGATACAGGACAGGAATTGGCAGCGAAAATGTTCCTTATTTAATGATGTTAATTTTTTTACACAGTCGCCATTATTCCAACTTAATCAATTCAACAAATAGAGCTGAATGCTCCTGGAATTGCATGATTAACACCACAACCAAGTTCCAAAAGAGAAAGAGGAATAATATTGGACATTTTGATATCTTGGCAAGTAACACAGGACACCACTCATTATTATCTGGTGCACTTTCAACATAGAATATTTGTCATTCACACCTTTGACTATCATGATGATTATAATTCTGCATTTACGACTGTATGTAATATGACTTCATCAGCTTTAAAAAGCAATTTACCTCCTACAGGACACTGTTAAGTTGCCAATGACATTATGTGTCTGGCCTGGCTGTGTTTATTTCAAGTTACTGAACTTTAGTGAGGAGTTCCTAACCTACAGTATGTCACTTTTCTTCCACACTGATGACTAAAACTTTATATGCAGAGTGAAAAACAGTGTAGCACAGTACCAGCAATTACGAGTAAACACAACTGAAAAATTAAGTAGGTATTTTCCATGAATACAACGGACCTAATGTCTTAATGCTTCTCTTAATGCATCCTCAATGCTTTATACTACGGCTTTACTTGAAAATAAAAAAATATAGTAAAATTCTTGGGACACAATATAGTTAAGGGGCGTTGTGCTTAAAAAAGCTAATTAGTAAGTTCTTTTTGTATATAGCCATAGCAAGCAAATATTGGCTTTAAAAAACCTTTCGAGTGGGGAACATATTATAAGTGCTTCAATCTGTCTTTGAAAACTACAGCTTTTTTTGTGCTGCTATAACTACCTGGTTTCTGAAATACCAGTATCTACCATAAGTATTCTTAATGAACATTTAACCTTGACTTGCTAATCTACTTAGAGGAAAGGGTACAGTATCCTTGATTCATTATTCAAAAGGTCACAAGTTTTTCTCTAGTTTCAACAATCATTAAGTTATCTCTAATCATTTTTAAAAGAAAGATTCCCTCAACTTGACTGAAAGCAACAATTTAGTGAGGAAAGATGTGTTTTTCTTGAATGTTTTGGGTGGTCAGTGGATACTTCGAAGCACTGAAATAGTGATCGTGAAAATAATTAAAAAATTCCTTTTAAAATAAAATAAATTCAGATCGTAAGTGTGAATTTTACTTTTGCTAGACTACAAGGTTATTTTGCCAAGAATGGATTACCAGAGATAATGGAACACAATTTATCAGCGAATTATTCATGTTATTTAATGTGGCAAGTCTGGAAAGAACTAAAACAACAGAAATGTCTTTTTCCAGAAAAGAAAGTGAGACTCCACAAATAAAATCTCCAAAACATAAAAAAAAGTCTGAAACATGATAATATGATAATATTCAATGACATCCTAGAGGAGATCACTGACCATATATGTTAATTAAAACCGAGATAAGGATGGTCAATTTAGAGTAACTTATCAAGTACAAATCTTAAGTCTGGAAAATGCGATAGGCGCTGACTATTACCTTTTAATTAATTCAGAGTCTCTGTTTCTCAAAAGTAGCAAGTTTCCGACTTGTAAGACAGAACACAGACACCATATTAGTAAACTTGAAATTAGGCACGATTTAAGCCAAGCGAAAGGCTTAAGGAAGGTATTAAATATTTAGTTTAGCTGACACCCCATACGGATTAAATCGGTTTTCAATAAAGCGTAAAGTGTTTTGATCTTACTTAGTGGTCAGCAAGGCAAGCTCAAAACCCTTAAAAAAACTGAAAAGCTTCTTAGCAAATAAATACGGAAATCTAAACTAGCATAAAAGCTTTTTAAATAGGACATTTGCCAACGGTGGTTTAGACTTTATTTTGCGTCTTCCCTCGTTTACACACGGTTTATCGCAAGGAAATCGACGGCAGATGCAGCCGATAAACCTTATCGAATGTACAAGAATTTTGGAATTTGTTTACCTAGAAAATTACGTTCATCGTATAAATTAACACCGGTTTTCAGTCCTCCCGGATAAAAAAAATGTTTAAATTCCTCGTAAGGTAAATCTAAATTGTTCCCTAGTCGCTGATACCAGAAATAGAAATGCTTTAATGAAATACAATGATTTCATGGCTTTGAGCATGTTTACATTTCTTTGTCCTCTAGAAAAAAATTGGAAAAGCCTGATTGAAAACACACTCGCAACAAAATTAACAAAACAAACAGATTACGAATCAACTGGAAATGTTTCAAGTTTCTTTTTTTAGAAACAATGATCTCAGATTGTGCCGAAAATGAAGGAGGGAGGAAAATTGAAATTGTAGTGTTTCTAATTTGCATTTAGTAGGTTTATATAGTATTCAATTAAGATCACGCAGTGTTTTGATCTAAATTGACACTAAACGAAGGCGTAAATTTAAAACATTATAAGCAATATGAAAATCTCAGAAATCTAAGCAACTAAGAAAGCTCACCTGATGTAGAAAACTGTAAAACTCGAGTATTGCGTTGTTTATCGAACACATTGACCATCTTCGCATTTTGTGAGGTTGCCCAGTTCCAAGTTACGTCGGAAACGCTTTCAGCATCTTCAAACACCTTCCGCTTCTCCTTCGAATCGCCTTCCATAAGCAACATGTTGTAGTGTGAAAGGCCGTATTGTGCTATCTGTATAGGATAATAATGTCCTTTCGGGTTCCATTGCGTTGAAACAGGGACTTCCTCAATGCCGCTAACACATTTGACTCGAGAGCGGCCTTCAACGTGATACGTTTCAAACCAGAGGAAAGGTCCTCGCGTTTCATAAGCGCTTCCCGCTTTTGCTGTACGCACTTCGGAGTAAGAATGTCGCCAGTCTAAAACAGTTTTCCCTTCAATTTCCTGTAGTTCGCCATAGATATCAAAATATTCCTTGACGAATGAAAACGGAACGTAAGCTTCCCCTCCATGAAGCGTAGCTTGAAATTTCTTTTCGCCATTCACTATCGCGTCGATGCGCTCGACATCGGGGCAAATGTTTTGGTTCGTTGAGGCCTTAGAGCGAGTGAATTCCGCTTCTTCGCTCTGTTCGCCTTCTGCTTTGTTTGTGTAGGTCACTTTTGTAATTACTTTGGGGCAATCTACAACGGTTTGCGGCACACCTCTTATCTCTTGTAGTTTCGTAGGAGGCAAGGAAGTTGCGACTTCACAACCACTCCAAAACAAGTACAAAGTGATGACGAATGTAAGGGCACAGGCAAGATATAACTTCAGGGAGGGCTTGTGCAGGCAAAATGGTCCCAAACGCATAATCGAAACCCCTCATTTGAAGATCCTCCGCCTAGGTTGTCATTAGAGGCAAAATGGTTGAGCTCCAAATTGGTTTGCTACACATGTTTGGCGCATAAATATTTTGCTATGACCACTGCCGCCATTTTGTTTTTGTAGTCTAGTTCCAGGCTCCTAGGAACATGTGTGATAATTGTCGTGTCTACTCCTGTTTCAGTCGATACGATCTTTAATCCTCGTTGAAAACGACAAGTTGTCATTTCACAGACAAAGTTGTTTTTCTTTCGTGTTTTTCAGTTTGTCGAGAGCTCCAATTTGTTGACATTTTTAAGGTGGAGAGAGCGTCCTTCCAGAATAAATATTATTCCTGTCTACATGCGTTCACTGACAATTGCTCTTGACGTGAATCACAAAAAAGCAAAATTGTTTCACAAACTTTCGCTAGTACCACCTGTGATTTCCAAAAACAAAACAAAAAAATTTCGATATTCACTTTCGGAAAATAATCAAAGTTGCTTTAGATGGCAGAGCTCATATCTGCGCTGAGTCACAGACTGATAGCGCTGGATTGGACTTGAGGATACTGAGACTGGGTTGACAAGTCTAAAAAAATGCTAAAAAAAACATTTGAAAGCGAGCCTACAGAGGACGGTCAGGGCAAAGGCTAAAAAAGATTTTACAGTTACTATATCACCTGATTTGATCAAGTATAAAATTGTCCACCATATACATAGTCACCTGGGGTTACCCCTTTTTATAATGGCCTATACGAGAAGGCTCAGCCCGGATGAAGTACCTTTTTCAGGCTTCAAGTATATGAAAGGGTAAGGAGACTACTTTTTCGGTCTGTAAAAGGACTAAAAGGGCTATAATGCGCATTTTATGGCTGGAGTCAAGAAAACTTCCCGCTTTAGCAATTTAGTCATATTTAAAACACAGCGCATTCACAGTAGAGGACAGTAGTTAAAAGGGATCATGCGCCTTTATTTCTAAATGTGAAAGGGTGATTGTTTGTTGTCAATAGGAGGTAAACGAAAGGGGTACCTTTTCTTTCAAAAAGGGTATATAAAAGGTAAGGGACCTGCTCCTAGCGGAGCTTCCCCGATAAAACGTCGTTTAGTAGCCCCCCGGGCATTCTCACTGACGTTTTGAAAGCTTGCCCTTCGGTGCACGTGAGAGTGAATCGAGTCCTCTGCTGGCCCAAGAACGGGCGCCTCGGGGCGTTCGATACGTGATCTTTCTATTGTGACGGAATCTTTTCACAATAGGCCGTCAACTTGACTCAGATGACAAAGCCCTCTTTTTATTTTCACTACCTCAACGACGCAGGGCCAGAGTTTCTGTTGGAACTAACCCTTTTTATTTACTTTCAGTACGTTAAAATTATCAATGAACGGATAACCCGGCGAACAAAGGTATGCTACTTTTTCGCGATACTGCTGAAACATCTCAAACATGTTGGCGTGTTGAAAGTATCCTTTGTACGTAGCCCGAGAAACTCTGACCGCACATCACGGAAGAATGAGAAAGTCTTAGTGAGAGAGTATTCCACTCAGGCGTTGACTTCCGCAACCCCGCTGGCTTATACAACTTCGTAAGTGGTTTTAGGAGGGATTATAAACTAAGGGGGTTATAACCGTACTAAAAATAGCTTTTCAAAACAAGCTACATAGCGGTGGTGATCATAATACGTTTTAACTGACTGGATTCTGTATTCAGTAAGCTTCAAATTGTCGTAAAACATCGAATTCATTCAATGCAAGTCAGAGGGAGGCTTATATCTGGGGCGATGTATGTTTTTGTTTTTAGGTATAGGTAGATGGGCCTAAAAATGGTGGGGGAAGGTCATGCTGCTGGATCAATAAACTGCCCATCTACCCCTCCCCTAACCCAACATTTTGTCCTGAGTGAGAAGTAAGTGTTAATGTTGGCTTAGGGGAGGAGTAGGTGGGCAGTTTCCCGGAAATATAAATTGATCCCTGCTGGATAAGCGGAAGTTTACGGTATCCGAATGATATTTTCTTGTGATTTCAGTAAATCTACACGGAAGATCCGGTAATACTAACAGGTTTGTCGCTGTGGTTTTGCGCTAAGTTTTCGCTCACGTACCACTTTAGTATTGCGGAAGAGAAGATATCGTAAAATTCACATGCCACACTCCGAGTGACAGAATGACGACAACCTTGCCTGAAAACGAGGTGGGAGTGTCGTCGGTTTTAGAGAGGAGACCCAAACTCATTCCGCTGCAGGAAGTAGTAATAAATGGGTGCAGGAGCCTATAGCTTCCTGATTGCCGCATAAAAATCAGGGTTATGTTATTTTTAGTCATCTTCTTGTCCCAAAGCTAACTTTACAAATTTTGCTTTTATTTGATAAAGCTCCGAAAAAGAGGATCAATCCTTTTTCTTAAGGTGCTTATATACCGATTCTCACGGCCGGTGTTTCCGTCGAAAGATACACCCCCTTCTATCTCATTGATGATTAGACGCAACTGTAAGAGGTCTCAAAGGATCAGAGAACTATTGTAGTCAAACTAGTAAGCAGTGCAGTGAAGACTGGAAAGAAGATATTAAGGAGGTTTTGTTTTACACGCGCTTTTTTTGGCGTGAACACAAATATTACTTTATACTTTTGTTAGTTGATACTCGATTATATTGCTCGATCGCCATGTTTGGCATGAAACATCTAGCAAAAGCGTTGCTACGGTTTTACGGAAGATAATCAGGATCGTCCTATAAGCAGGGAAGAAATTTCCATTAAAACTAAAACTTTATGGAAATAGTTAGAAGGATTTCCCCAGATATCTAAAAAGGAAACCGCGAAATTGACGCTATCACTAACACTCACTAAGCGGTGTGGCTTATCTACCATAATATTTGCTAAAAGTTTGACAGGAAAGTATTCGCAATCCAGTGTTTAAGTTTTCGTAAACTCAGTACCTCTCTACCTCTGTACCGTCTCTGTTTCATCATAATATCCTCATAAAATCTGCCCTTTACACCGCTGTTTTAGTTTCAATTATGCTCTGTATCTTCTTCGAGACTCCTTTCAGTAAAAGAGGAATAATCATCAATCATTTTACGAAGAGTAATCATTGCTTAAAGGGCCTGTGACACGCTATCTGCTATAAATACCCGTTTCAAGAGCCATTATGGCTCTTGACCTTTTTGCCAAAGAGCTAAAACGTTTTTCGCATGAATTGCATTCCAAAACAAATGGTCTAGTTTTGTTATTTAGACTATATAGCCAGGCATTGAAACTGTTTCTTGTCGTCTGTTGCTATGAATGGCAATGATGGATACAGATTGAAACTTGAAAAGCTGGACAACTTTTAAATGCAATGCCTGCACTGAAAAATCACCAAACATTTTTTGGTGTCAGTCTGGTGAAATCTGTTTGATGTCTCTTTCATATCTCTACAGGAGTATTTTTTGTATGGGTAAAGACATGAACTAATGACTTCAGCACAGAATTGGCCTAAAACAGCAATATCATGATGACGCAGCCCCTTCAAAACCCATCATTCCATCGAGGATCAGTCGTTCTGGTCGAAATGCATCTGACCGCGCGGCATCTTGAAAGACGTCGGAACAGCAGACACCTTCAGCTTCTTAATTTATGTCTTTATATCAAAATGACTGATTAATTCAAAGTTTTCTGGAGAACTTAAAGGCATTTGCTTTCTTTCTGTGTTCTTGATCCCAGCAAGTTCCTCTTGAAATCATCTGAAATCCACTCCAGACGATCCAGTGCTAGGGGACAAAGACAGAGGAGTGGAACTAAATTTTACAATCACTTTGAAATGTTGTGCGTTTCTGTCTTCGAAATGACGTTTTGGTTCTGCCATAAGTCTTCAATCAAATTTCGTAGCCTCAGGAAGGCATGTCAAGCCGTTTTATTTTCGGCAAGGATAACAAAATCTTTAACGAATGAAAAAAGGAGGCGTCCAAAATGATTTTTGCGGTTGAAAAAAGAGAAACTGAAAGGCAACAAATTCAATCAGAGTTAATGTAAATGTTACGGTTTTTCTCCTCGTAGGCTGCAACACAGCCCGTAGGTTTTGTGTAGGTCATGATCAAGAACGCGAGCAGTTAAACGAAAGGTTTGGAGCGAGGATGAAAAAGGAGAGTGAGACTGAGGAGAGACGAATGAAACCCTTCGCTTCAAGTTCTTCACGAGAGCGGGGTCTCACGCCTGTGCTTTGTATCTTGTAAACCCGCCAATTTTTTTTTTTTTTTTTAAACCCTGCATGTTTTTCAACCTTCCTTGCCAATTTCTGTCTCCGCCCAGAGGATCATTTTGCTGCTTTGCTCGTTATTTTTATCAAAACAAATAATTTGCCACTGAGCCTTAAAGACAACAGAAGAAAGCATGCAATAGGTTAATGGGTACAGCGACCTTTACACAAATCTAGGGATATAATAATAAGCTATCACTGAGTTTTCAAAACAGCTAAATACTATTTATAGAACGAGAATGGAAAGAATATCCCCCGGTTTCTCGAGCAAAAACCCTATAAGGACTCCATAAGAGCAGATGCCAGATATAAGGGTTATTTAAAGGTTCGTCTGATTGATCGTATTCCGGAATAAAAATACCCAAAAGTTTTGTTACAAAAATAAAACATAAACAGCGGTGATAAACATTGTGAGCTTTCGTATTTTTAATAAACTTGAGGTTTCGTACGCTATTCATCATAGATTTTCCAAAGTGATCTTAAGTGCCGTTAAAGAAAATGAAGAGACTATAGTTAAATTTTAACACGGGTTTTTTTTCTTTTGTTCAAAAGCATTTCCTGGGATAATTTTCTGAATTATTTTTAGAGCATTCAACTAACAAATTATATGCAAAAATAATCAAACTGAGTGTTCTTTTTAAGCTTTCATATCAGAATTCAAATTTCGCACTAACCCTGGGTTATCTTAACCCAGCTTAGAAAAAGCTGGCTCTGATCAGGGAAAAGTTTAATTTGATCGCTTTTTAACAATTACTTTTGAAAAACCAAACCACCAAACTTAATCAGTCTTCCTAATTAATCATCTGCTAGTTTAGGATTAGAAATGCACTTTAGATGAAAAAGCGCAGCCAAATAACCCAAAACTAAAACGAGAAATTATTCACTTGGTTTTAGTTCTTGCTTAGTGGTGTGGTAGAGAAAGAAGAAACTAACGGTTCCATTTTTGTCAGTTGAAAATTTCCAGCGTTTTACATTTGTACTACTAAAGACCTGCCAGGTTAAAGACTCACAGGTCTGAGGTTCCTTAAAAAGTCTTCTTGCCCTAATTAAAACGGATTTGCTTGTTTTTGCTTGTTCATGTACAGGAACACTTGTCAAGAACGAAATTTCCTCTCGTAAATGAGTCGACACTGTTTCCAGGGGAAAACCAAGGATTTTATGGGAAATTACAGCACCCCGACCCTTGATAAAAGAGCAAAGATGTCAAAATACAGCAAATGTTGAGCCAGCCGGGCAAAATTTTAAGTAACGTTTGAGGTCTGATTCCTCTTGCTTGTTAACAGCAACTTGTTCCTCCCCTTTCCACGAAAGTCCCACCCCACTGTTCAGCTATTTTCCACCTTTTCTTCTTTTCTAATTAATGAATCGCCCGTACAGGCAATGCCGCTGCGGTTACATTTTTCTACTTTTCTTCAAGACCGACGCACAAAAGAGGAAATAGCTAAGAAACCTTAGAAACTTGGGCGAAAGTTGGGTAAAAGGGAGATGGGTACAGAGTGCCCAAACCTCCCGTCTCCCGGCCTTCCTTTCATGGCTTCAAGATATTAAGCATTGTCACGTTATTTCCCCCTATTTATTCCGCTTCCCTCTCTTTTGGATTAGAACTGCCATCTCTCGTCCTTCTCCTCTTCCGCTTGACCCGTGCCCGTCCCAGCCCCTTGTCCTCCCCCACTTTTCCTTATGTGGGTGGCCTGTGAACTTTTTTAACGAGAGTTTTGCCTCGAGAGGCTAGTTCAGTTGAATCGCTACGAAGAGCTCTTAAGGTACGCAAAAACGGGCAACAAAAAACATGCAACTTGTTTTGCAACATCGCTGCAAAACGAGTTGAAAAGCGATGTTGCACGTTTTACCACCCATCTATCAACAACCTGATTTGTTGCAAGACAGGTTTGAACGTGGGTGGTAAAACGCACAACATCCCTATTCAACTCGTTTTGCAGCAATGTTGCAAAACAAGCTGCATGTTTTTTGTTGCCCATTTTCCGTACCTTAAAAAGCCATGGTTGATCAAAAGCAACACATGAACGATCTAAGACGAAACACAACTTATCGGCACTCAAATTGCCGCTCTGTGGATAGGTCAAGCTGGTTTTAAGATCCGCGCGCGCTGTTGTCACAGTCGTTGCGTTGTCTTTGCTAGATCTGCCCATTGACTAGCCTGCGATCAGCAGACGTATTTCCTGTCGTCGCTTCTCTCTCTCTCTTCGAAAAATAGCTATTTTTTGGAGGGAGACTGAAGCGACGACCGGAAATGCGTCTGCTGTTCCCAGGCTAACCTTTGACCAGCCTCCTCCCGAGGCTAATTCCCGCTGTCCGATTGAGTTTGGTAGGGTTTGTTGCGATGTCATATCCGAACTCGCCTTGGAACACTGGGAACGAGGCTGCTTATTGGCCAGTCTGTAAGGGTCATCGCCAAACAACAGTTCGTTTAATAATTACTCAAATGATCCAGGTCTATGGACGTGAATTGTTCGGATTCAGAAACCAGGAGGGTTATATGCTTCTGCAGAAATTCATTGGCGCAATTCATTACGTTAAGATATTTTACTAAACAAAGAGTACAGAGTGAAAGTCAAAACGCTCTTACTCCAATGCTGTTCTTTGCGCAAGTTTCATGTGATAGAAGGTCAAAACGCGCGTGATCAAAATACGAGTGATAGAAGGTCCAAACGAGTGTCATCGATCAGATTGAGTTCTAAGCATTCCATTCTTTCTTACTTGTTTACTTACTCGTTTGGAAGTCCAAACGAATTTGGCTAAATACGCGCCACGCATGCGTAATAGGAACCTGAAGAATAGCATCGCGGACACCTCTGGTCGCACGCAATTAACGTCTACTAGAGTATTGGCTTGTTCAGTCCAAAACCAAAAACAGAACCAAACTCCTTATACCAGCAGACACTGACAATTATACAGCTAGGTTAAAGACTTGTATTCGGTGAACAATACTTCTACGCCTTTTCTGAGTCTAAAATTATACAAAACAACTTTGAAAATAAACAAAATATGGAGAGAATGTTGAATTGTGGCGATGTCTTTCTAGCTTGAGAATACGTTCTTTCAAGCTCTGTTGATATATCAAAGGTTCTGCTGGTAGAGCTCTATCCAAGACGTATTACGAGTTGCAGTAACTCCAGTTGGGTAACTCGCAAAGGGGGGTACTAAACGAAACCACCAAGAAAGATACCAACGCACACTGGCGAAACCGCAATAAAGACTGATCAGAAAAACCGCAGATGTCAACGATCATAAAGAACAAATTTACGGATGTAATTAAAACGAGAAACGGAAAGCGGGGAACGAGCACGTGGAACGGAATCGGGAAAAATGAAAAATGGGAACAAAACCTAACTTGAACCCTAGACCCATCAGTAATATCATTTCCAATTCTGTTTTGTTCCCATTTTTCATTTTCCCGTTCCCCGTTCCCGGTTTTAGTACCATACCAAATTAACAAAACCCACGCTAATTTTAAAAAGAACTTACGGGTCGTCCTGTACGTTTTCACAAATGGTTCTAGGCAGTAAAATCTCTACACTTTGTGAAATATTGTGTGAAACAGGGTGCATACTTTTGTCCTTGTTCGCTCCTGGCTTTAGGTATGGGGGATGTTTCACAATTTTTACAACAGTGTGAACAGTATATAATTTGACCTTTTCTGGTAACGTATACTCTATATCTACCCCTTCTCACTAGACCACGGTTCGTTTTATATTCACTTCACATACGGCAGGACTCGGCTGAGAAGCCTGTGCAGACATGAAGAACGGTAAGCCAAATGGGCAAATTTTTTTTTCGGTAAAAACCAAAACCCAAAGGAAAATGCGACTATCGCTTATAAATCCGAAATACCTATCTTAAAAATGGCTAAAACCGCAAAAACTGTGGACCCTAACGCTCCCTCCTTGAGAGGCTGAACTGACAGAGAAATGTTCTCTCGTCGATCAGTGCGCTTTTCCCTCGCTTCGCAGCGCGTGATCAGTCTCCGCGAGGAATATCGTCGTCTTCCTCGTCTACCGCTACTCTTTTGCGAACATTGCAGTAATAGTAACTCATAATAAAAGCGGACGATACGAGGAGTGCAGAGCCAAGCGACACGCACAGGAACACCACGTACGTGTGCGGAAAGTGGAAACCACGCGAGAACGTGGAGGGACTTTCTTTCATGATCTCGCAGTCTGAGGACCCGGATGTGGATCCATTACAAAGTGTCAGCTTGTTAACAGCTCCTTTGCCTACTGTCTGGGTAAAACTTGGGCTGAAAAAAAAACATTAAAACTGGGCTTCAGAATTTGAATAGAGTTAAAAGCGTTTTGATTCAGTTGAAACCTGTTGTATGTCACAAAAGGTTACCGGTCATTTCGCAAAAAGTCCTTTCGCTATAAGTCATTTCGCTCCAGATCAAAGTCGACTCGCGCTGATTTAATTTTTGTATTAAACAGTCTTTGTCCTTCTTTTTTTTCGAAGATTAGAGATCGCTTACGGACTGTTTCTGTAGACTGTGTATGTATACAACTGCTAAACTGCAATGGTCTGTTTAGTCAACGTTGTTGCAAAATGACTATGTAGCGAGAAGACTTCAAAGCGAAATGTCCGCATACTTCAACTCAGAAGGAGGTCGGACACCTCATGAACCCTACACACTCAGGAAACTTAAAACTTTTTATTTTAAAGAAAACAGAAAAAAGACTAAATTAAAACAAGCCGGAGATCCTTTAACCCAGTTTAGTACATTTATCTCTACACTAAACTATGAGGAGCTATCGATATCAACAGCCGTTGTTATAAAGCTGGAAATTTCTTCCCAACAGGGTGCGCTCTCATTGGTTACTTCCAGGTTTTGCTTCCTGAGAATCTCAATGTTTCACTAAGATTCTCGGGAAACAAAATTAACTGTTTCCCGAGGGACAAGTCATTAAGTGTTTATTATTTTTTAGGTACCGTAAATCCTCTATTAAGCTCCCACCCCCCCACCCCCTCCCGTCCCCTTATTATCCTTCACTAATAGAATGATAGACTATTAATCAATCACAACAGTAAAACTTCGTGTGGACTGATCTGGGATGTTTGTTATCCACCAGTTGGAAGTCCGGATTTGTTTTTGATCCTTGGCTGTATGACCTCCAACTCTTACTAAGGTTTTCCATTTTGTAATCTAGTTCCTTATGGAGAACTGACATCATCGTGTTTGATAAATTAAATACGCCCCCCTCTCGAATAAGCCCCCTGTCTCTATTAAGCCCCCCATATGTGTTTGAAAGAAACATGCCCCACCCCCGCCCCGGAGGGCTTAAACGAGGATTTACGGTATTAATATGACGTTTCCAAAACAGTGAATAAAAACCATCCAAAATCAGCACTTAACCCTAATCACTAAACAAGCAAAAAACAATCACAGTTCTATTTTCTCACTTCTTTCCCTAGTAAACTGGCTTTGCTCAGATCTTTTTATTATTTCCTAGTATATAAGCTTTCCTTCTTCTTAAACAGAAATAATGAACGCTACGTCGTCTAAACCACCAGAAGAGTTTGACCTCCTGAGCCATAGCCACTGAATGTTATAGTGGTTTTAAAGTTGCATCCCATAATTTTAGCGCAAGAAAGGTCACTTGAGCTCCTGCTACAAAGGGCCTATACCCACCTCCTATCAATGCAGGCTATCGCAAAGGTGATATCTAGTTGCAGTGGCGGATGCAAAGGGAGGGTCCGGGGGTCCAGACCCCCCTATTAAACCTGACACTTGTTTGAGACTGAAATTCTTACATCGACAGGATCATAAATCACTTTTTAACTGGCTGAGTGATTTTTTAATAAAACGCACGTTGCATTTTGCCACTAAACTGAATTCCAGGTATATTCAAAAATGTAATTGTTTTTGGGTACCCTCCTATGATCCGTTCGCCTCTGCTCGCAAAGCAGTATTTTTCGCGAAAACGGCGACCGGCCTTCACACATTGAGAAACACGTGGTTGTCTCTGTGAGAAGAAATTTTCCACAAAAAATTCAACAGTCCTTTCTGAACCGAAGTTTGGACCTCCCCCCCCCCCCCCCCGGCCCCCTTCACCTAACCATAAAAAATTCCTTGATGCGCTCCCGAATTGGATGTAAAAGAGATTACTTCCTACATTTGTACCTTTCTGTCAACTGATCGTGAAAATGCAGACCACTCGTAGCCACAACTCCGCCCGCAGTAAATCCTTTTTGTTCCTTGGGTGCTTTGTTCACCTCCACAGCTGAATCTGATGTGGACTGTACAAACATTACAAAGTCTTTTGAGGAGTTTTTGTGACGAGAATTAAGAAATATCTTTTTAGTAGATCCGGAAGCATTGAGCAATGTCAGCTCTTTTATTAAGTACTGTCTCTGTACAGAGTTCAGGCCATGTCTTTGTGGTTGGTTTGTTCCATGTTGGTCTAACAAATCAGAGCACATTATGTTAAAAGATTTAAAGACTAGCAGAAAAAAAAAAAAACCGTTGATATTAATGCATCTGATAGAGTTAAATGTTTAGTGTTACATTCGAATTCTGCATCTAAAGGGAACTACATAATTGAATAAGCAAATACAAAAATGAATTTTTTTAAAAAAACTCATAATATAAGAAATCTCTACAAACAAAGTCAGCAGTATAATGACCGATACTCTTTACCCAAGTAATAGTAACACATATGAAAATAACCTCGACGTAATGAAACCTCGTTATAGCAAAGAAATTTTGCCAGTACCTTGGCCTTTTATTATATCAAGATTCCACTGTACAGCATAAAAGTAAATGCATTATAATATTCTAATGGAGACTGCAAAAGCAATAACTGTGAGATAACTCAGCCTGCAAGGAAATGCCGCCCAATAATGTTTTTTTTGGTGCAAAAATTGTTTCTTTCTTCAGTAGTGAATATGAATCTAAGTTATAAATAATTTGACTTTGGCTGGTAAAAAATTTCTCTACTTATTCACAGTGAAAATAGCCTGTGTAACAGGCACCTGTTATGCAATGCAGCCTTCAGTGAAATATGCCCTCAGTCAAGAGAAAGAGGTAGCTAGTTTGAATTGCTAAAAGAGCAAATGAGACATGCAGGCATGGATCTAGGATGTATGCCGACCGATTTCTTAAATGAGTGCTAAAAGCGCAAGCTTCTAGGGGGGATCCGGGAGGCATGGTCCCCGTGAAATTTTTTAGATTTTAACTCCCTAAAATCCCCTTTCCTGGGTTTCTAAGTCATTCAAACAGGATATTGGCCAGTTCCATGCTCCTGGGATGAAGCCTTGCAACTTGGAAAGTTTTTTATCTTTATTTAAAATATATCCACTATGTAAAATCTGACTGACTTCCGTAAAATGGTGGAAACCAGTGTGGATCTGCGCCTGACATGGTAATGATATTACAGTGGTCAGTGACTTGAATGAAGAACTATTAAAGAGATACATGGTGAAAGACCTGATAAACTGCTAAATTTCTCCTTAAAAATTTTGTCTTTTTAAGAGTCACTTGAGGTCTTAATCAATACAGCCTTCAATTTAGAACTTATAAAAAAAATCACATGCTTTGTACCTTCCTGTTGAAGAAGAGTGCTGTCCTTTCTAATGCGGGGGTCAAATTTTCTTGGTAACCCTTGACACGTCTGAGTGTACAAATATGGCTCCTCACTTATCCATTGTGAGGGAATTAATTTTTTATCCACACATCGTCCATGCCCATTACACTTGTTTTCACTGCATTCTTCTTGGCTGTGTCTCACAGACTCAAAGTAAGGCCCCAGCTTTGTCTCTATGTAAGTATTAATATCTTGGCAGACTTTAGGGGAGGTGTTCTCATCTCGCCTGTTCCCCCACATGACCACACCCGCTGCACCCATATCTGCAGCCTGGCCAATAGTGTTCTGAAGATCAACCTGATGAGAGTGGTCAGATGATAAAATTTTTAACCTTTGCTTAAACTCATTTTTTCAAAACCCTTTAGCCCCAATCATATTCACATAAAAATTCTCCAGACTGACCTCCATACATTTTCCCAAAAAAATTAGTTGAGAGTTAGAATCTACGTGATAAAAGATCAGAAAAGTTTCCCCTATTACAGTCAAGCCAGGTCAAGCGTACCCCCCAAGATTCCATTAATGAATTTATTATTCAAAAGTTGAACCGTTGGTAGTCGTAGATTTCAGATTCATCTCTGCATTCTTGCATGCTTAATGAGCTGTGAATTCACAAGTCAGGCAGGTTTGGAATTTCTACCAGCTCCCTGAATTGAAGTCTTCGAAGTAATTCTATCCCTTCAAAGATTTTCAATCTGATCAAATACAGAGAAGTTCTTGTAAAATATTCACTGCTCATTACGCATGCAGGAATGCTGATGTGAATATTTGATTCCAGCTACGGGAATGACTAACGGATTCATTTTTCAAATAATCAATTCATTAATAGAATCTTGGGGGGTACTCTTGACCTGCCTTGACTGTAAGTGATCAAGTTATTAATAATTAATTATTATTAATTATTTTTAATTCTCATAACCTTATCTCTTGACTATGTATGGATGTTGTTAGGAGAAAATTGATGTTGGTCATTATTGAGACTTGAAGGGTTAACCCACCTGCCTCTCCACCCCTGCTTAAAAAAACCTTGTTTGAAGCTAGTCGAGCCATTTTGTGGTCAAAGTCTACTAATAACTAGACAAGCATTGGTGGTAGTTCAAAAGGAACCGACAGAAAAGTTTTTTTTTTAAAGAGAATTAATTGTGAATAGGATTTTTATAGTTAGCATTGTCATCAATAAAATATGTGTGTGTTATCATTATTATTATTATTATTATTGTTATTATTATTATTATTATGATTTCATGTTATGTCTCTATAATAACTTAAAATAAAATACAAGAAAAATGTTTCTTACATCAGTGAGATAGTCAAACTCCAGCGGCTTTCCTTCATACAAATGACGAAAATAAGGAAACACAGGCAAAGTTTTTTTAGTCTCTTTTGAAACCAAACTTGCTAGTCTAAATGACTCTTCCAACCTTCCGTATGCAAATGCTTTATTCCAAGGTTGTTTGTCATAGATATAGAGAGAAGGATAAAGTGCGGTACTGCTTGCAAACAACCACTTCAAGTTGTCATTTATTTCCTTGTTCTAAAATAAAACAAAACAAAAATAAAGATCCTGTTATTGGTTTGATCATAACTTTTAACAAATGTCTCTGACCTAATGGCTGACACACAGTAATAGGACTTTTGACTCTAAAGATGACCACTGCAGAGGTTGTGGAAATGTCAGTTATTACTGACAACAGTCCTATTCAGGACTAAACTTACCTGGATGATCACATTCCATTTACTTATAAAGTACATTGTTTTAATTTTTAAATACTGTATAATTATCTTCTCAGTATATTACCTCATCAGAGCAGTGATAATTTGTCTCACTGGTACCAAAACAGTCTGGGAATCCATAAAATCCCCAGAGACCTTTCGGTCTTAGAGTTCTTGCTAACTTAATAGAAGTCTCCATGAACAGACGGGCAGATCTTTCAAACTCTTGTTTTGCTTCTTCAATTACTTCTTCCATTGACCATTCAGGGTTCTTGTCTTGAACAATATCAATTGATCTACTCTGATAAATCCGCTTGGAGTCAAAGTTTCTTTGCCATGTGGGCCGCCATCCTTCCCAGTCAATAATGGCCAGTCCTTTGTAGTTTGGGTCGGGAATTTTTTTGATAATGTCTTTTTTCATTTTGCTGAGGTGAGCTTGCAAATTTATAAGCTAAATCAATAAAACAACATTAGGGAGTGAGAAATAAATTAGAGGCAAAGATGTTGTTTGGTATCCCTCCTTCCTGAGATGCCTCTTTCAAAGCACCAAAAATTCTTGTACACACAACTCATTCTGATGGTTCAAGCTTTGTGATGGACACTGCATGGGATCCAAACATGAGCTCCTTCCTGTGATAATCATCTTCACACAGCTCTATACTTTTTTGTTTCTCTTAAAGGCTATGGTATTTTTGCCATTTTGAACAAGACATGAGTATGAATTTAGAGAGTAAGTCTAATAATAAATCTGGACTAAGAGGGGATGAGGGTACATACTTCCCAGGAAGAGAGCCGGTACAAACCCTGCATTGGTACTCCATAAAAATATGGGTATATGAAATGAGCCCTGGGTTTCTTTCTCTTTTGTTTAAAAACATTTCCTCAGATAATTTTCCTTATTTTTTTAAGGCATCTAATCCCCGAAATGCAGACCAAAGGAATTAAACTGAATTTGCTTTTTAAGCTTTTATATCTGAATTCAAATTTCTTTCTAACCCTGTGTTATCTTACCCCTGTTGTTCAGAGCAACATCTCTGGCTGATGTTCAATATCTTATGACAATTTTTTTACTCAGATGTTGGCCTCTTTCAAAATATTCTCCTCTAACGTTACACCTTTCTCCTGCTACTACAATTCTTAACGAAAACCCTTTTAATTAAATTTAACCCTGCAAAAGTAAGCATATTTGTTCTGTATCAACATGACAAGATCAAGCCCCAGTATTTCTTCACTAACAAAGATAAAAAAAAATTTAATGGTTTAAGGTGTTTAGAGGTTGTTGGCATAAAATCTGTCATTTGATCAATAACTGTTTCGACTCATCTCTGCCATCACTGCAATAATGTCCTTGACTATGCTATAGACATTAAACTTGATTAGCTTTTAACTAGTTATCACTCTTTTAATTTACTACTAGTAATTTAACTTGAATATTTGTTTTTACCATTTTAAAGTGTTTACATCTAACATGAAATCTTAATACAGGTATATATACGTATTTAGTGGCAATTGCAAGTCTGAGTAATATAACCTAGTCTGCAGTGTTAAAAAGTTGACACTTTCCCCTTACTAATATAATGACTACCTGTTGTCCACAGTTTATGTTAATCTTCAGACAAAAATAGTATTGTAATGCAAAACTGTAAGTAGGGAAAAAGTTTTTTTTTTATCGTGTTCATGTTTTGCCTACAAGGGAAGATCATTTAATGACCTGCAGCAAAACGATGTAAACATTAAACATTGCTCTCACTGATAACATTAACCTTACAAACCTGAGGCATTCCTCCATTATAACTTCTTGTTCCCTCAGGATTGGTATAGTAAGGATATAGGCCGAGCTGGGCATTGTAAAATACCGTAACAAACTTTCCATCCCAGCTTTGCATCGGATTCTCTAAAATATCAAAATCTCTCAAGTTTATGTTGATGCTGTAGTTGACAGAGCAACCACCAGTCGGGGCGTTCCATATCGCTACAAACGGACGGTCTTCTACGGGAAAATCCTCGCATTTACAAATGTGCGTGTCTTTCACCGAAAGGGCAGCGTCCAAATGAGAAATAAAAACCAACACAAGTCGAAGGTACCATGTATGAAGAAGAAGGGGCACGAAAGGACCCTGAAAAAGATACATAATTTGTCATCTTGTCTCGAAGAGGTCCTTCAGTAGATCAATCTCTCGGATGGTTGCGTTCGTTCGTATGTAGCCCATGATGTAAGAATTCCAAATACACAACATAGGTTAAATCGAGTTCCTGAGCTTACACATCCATGTTGCTACGTCTCAAAATAGTAAACAGTCCTCATGTGATGTGGCATTTTTGTCTTGAAACTTGATTCCTGCATCCCTGTAAAAGAAATGCAAAAAACTGTTGAGGTTGTATTAACAGAGGGAAACTTTTCATGATCCATGATCGAGCTCGGACCGAACGACCTTCGTTCGAAAACGACGTATCCCAGAAAATTACTCATGTAAGAACTAATGACTTAGGCTTCCATGAAGTAGAAAGAACAATAAAATGTTAGGGTCACATGGAACGAAAGAACAATGAAGTAAAAGGTCAAAATATTGAACAGTTTGAGATAAGGTTAATGTCCGCCATGTTGTTTTGCTTTTGTCATGATCCGCTGACCATATCACGAGAGCGATCAAATTTCCCGCGCTCTTTTCCTCTCTTTTCCTCGAATAAGCGCCCGCGCTTAGACTTGCCCACAAGTCGAACGCTCAATTTTTTTACGGGCGAGAAGCGCGAGCGGTAGATTTTTTATGTTTTCTGCGGCAAAAGCGAGCGAGAGAGCGAGAGCTCGACTTGTTTCCCCTGCAAAAAAATCGCATCAAGTGACGTCATTTTGGCGCGAACTATTTGCGTCCCTCTCGCGTGTGTTCTCCTACGAAAGCATTCAATAACTGTTTTCAAGAGCCTATCACTCCTGCTGTTTTATTATTCATTCAAAATAATCCCTAGTTTAAAAACAAGATAAGACATGGTTTTCTTCGGGGCACCGCTGGCTTTTTTTCGTGGCGTCGCTACGTCATTTTTATGTCTTCGTGTCGTCGTACCTTGTTACCTGGTTACCTGCATGGATAATAGAAAAACTGGATAGGAAACTGGCTGACGCGATCGATTCCAACATAGTTACACTCCCTCTTAAAACTGGAGTGCATACGTTCCTTGTTAGGTGCGCAATGTTGAACTTTCTACTCTGTGCTTGGTTGTTATTAGTGCCGGTGTTGATTTTCATTAGGTAAAACGGCGACTACCCGTAAACAAATCATAGCAATAAAAGGGGGTGGTAGGCCTACACGACTTTTACCTCATGCCAAATGCTGCTTATTCCAATAAAGTTGTTTTTTCGGGGCACCGCTGGCTTTTCTTCGTGGCGTCGCTACGTCATTTTTATGTCTTCGTGTCATCGTACCTTGTTACCCTGTTACCTTGTTACCATGTTATCTTGTTACGTTGTTACCCTGTTACCCTATTAAGCGCTATTGATCAGCACGTGTAAATACGCGCTATATAAATTGGTAAATTATTATTATTATTATTATTACCCTGTTACTCTGTTACCTTGTTACCCTGTTACCTTGTTACCATGTTACCTTGTTACCTTGTTACCCTGTTATCTTGTTACCTAGTTACCCTGTTATCTTGTTATCTTGTTACCCTGTTACCCTGTTACCCTGTTACCTTGTTACCCTGTTTCCTTGTTACCTTGATGCCCTGTTACCTTGTTACCCTGTTACCTTGTTACCCTGTTACCTTGTTACCTTGTTTCCTTGTTACCCTGTTACCTTATTACCCTGTTACCTTGTTACCTTGTTACCCTGTTACCTTGTTACCTGGTTACCCTGTTAGCCTGTTACCTTGTAACCCTGTTATCTTGTTACCTTGTTACCCTGTTACCCTGTTAGTACCCTGTTACCTTGTTACCCTGTTACCTTGTTACCTTGTCACCCTGTTACCTGGTTACCTTGTTACCCTGTTACCTTGTTACCTTGTTACCCTGTTACCTTGTTACCTTGTTACCAAGTTACCTTGTTACCTGGTTACCCTGTTAGCCTGTTACCTTGTAACCCTGTTATCTTGTTACCTTGTTACCCTGTTACTCTGTTACCTTGTTACCCTGTTACCTTGTTACCTTGCTACCCTGTTATCTTGTTACCTTGTAACCCTGTTACCCTGTTACCTAGTTACCCTGTTATCTTGTTATCTCGTTACCCTGTTACCCTGTTACCCTGTTACCTTGTTACCCTGTTACCCTGTTACCTTGTTACCTTGTTACCTTGTTACCTCGTTACCCTGTTACCGTGTTACCCTGTTACCCTGTTACCTTGTTACCCTGTTACCTTGTTACCTTGTTACTTTGCTACCGTGTTACCCTTTTACCTTGTTACCTTATTACCTTGTTATCTTGTTATCTCGTTACCCTGTTACCTTGTTACCCTGTTACCTTGTTACCTTGTTACCTTGTTTCCTTGTTACCTTGTTAGACTGTTACCCTGTTACCTTTTTACCCTGTTACCCTCTTATCCGGTTACCTTTTACCCTGTTACCCTGTTACCCTGTTACCTTGTTACCCTGTTACCTTCCTACCCTGTTACTTTGTTACCCTGTTACCTTGTTACCTTGTTACCTCGTTACCCGGTTACCGTGTTACCCTGTTACCCTGTTACCTTGTTACCCTGTTACCTTGTTACCTTGTTACCTTGCTACCGTGTTACCCTTTTACCTTGTTACCCTGTTACCTTGTTACCCTGTTACCCCTTGTTACCTTGTTACCCCTTTTACCCTGTTACCTTGTTACCCCGTTACCTTATTACCTTGTTACCTTGTTAGACTGTTACCCTGTTACCTTTTTACCCTGTTACCCTCTTATCCGGTTACCTTTTACCCTGTTACCCTGTTACCCTGTTACCTTGTTACCTTGTTACCCTGTTACCTTGCTACCCTGTTACTTTGTTACTCTGTTACCTTGTTACCCTGTCACCCTGTCACTCTGTTACCCTTTTTTTTTGTTACTCTGTTACCTTATTATTCTGTTACTTTGGTACCTTTTTACTCTTTTTTTCCTAGGGAAAGGGCGAATGCCATTAAACCTGAGCCTTGTGTAGTATTGACTGAATGCACCCAAACGTTACACCTGTTGTAGGACCCTGCCGCGTTGTTAAGTCATTTTACAAGGACGCCTTGGAGACTCAGTTTTTTATGCAAAATATTTGATCGTAAAAATATTGCCTAGAAATTTCGCTTACCGGTAGATTTTGTGACGGAAAGAGAGTTATCGGAAAATATTCCGTTTTCGTAAACCTTTGAAAGTCATTTACGATTTTTTGGAAAATCATGATAACAGTACGAAAGCCAAAAGAAACTATAACAGGCATAATCTGCCATAGGATTGAGACAGAGAGCCTTCGTTATGGTCCAAGCGCTGTTCTCAAAAAAGGAAACTTCTGTTTGATTTCCGTCAACAAGAACCCATAAGAAAAAAATTTACCGACGAAAGCTGATTGTTACTAATTAGGTAACCGGGTAACAAGGGGACAGAGTAACAAAGGCACAGAGCAACAAAGTAACAGGGTAACAGCGTAACAAGGTAATAGAGTAACAAGGAAACAAGGTAACAGAGTAACACGGAAACAAGGTAACAGAATAACATGGTAACAGAGCAACAGGGTAACAGAGTAACCAGGGAACAAGGTAACAGAGTAACAAGTTACCAAGCTAACGGTCAGAACAACAAGGTAACAAGGTACAACACAGTAACAAGGTAACAGGGTAACAAGGTAACAAGGTAACAGGGTAACAGGGTAACAAGGTAACAGGGTAACAAGGTTCCAAGGTAACAGGGTAACAGAGTAACAAGGTACAAGATAACAGAGTAACAAGGTAACAAGGTAACAGGGTAACAGGGTAACAGAGCAACAAGGTACCAAGCAAAAAAGGGAAGGTATAACTTCTGCAAGTAAAGTTGGTACAATATATTTCACCATACATCAAGTACCTGCCTAAGTATGTAGCGCAGTCAACGAAAGGAAGACCCGACGACACGAAGACATAAGAATGACGCAACGACGTCATAAGCCCATAGCGACGCCACGAAGAAAAGCCAGCGGTGCCCTGAATAAAACAGTACGATGAGTCGAGGGATGCGACGACTGGAAGACATGGAATCGACGCCACGAAGACAACAGACAATGACTCGAAGAACAATTTTCGAAGCGAAGAAGTGTTTACAAGACCACGAAATCCGAGTATCGATTTTGTCCTCGATCTGACGCCATAAACGTATGCCATCCGATCCAACATGGCGGCCAATACAAATCATACTACTTTGTTTAAAAAATCAAAAAATTAAATTTATTTCCTCTCAAATTTGGGCTGTAAGATAATTTTTGTGAGCTCTGTAAATTTTTGGCGTAGCAAGATTCCAACTTAGTGTCGGAAGCTTTGGTCACGTGACCTCTTAATGCAAGTGGCCTATTGCCTTTTATCGGCAAGTTTAGGAGATAAAGGGGTGTTGAGTACTGCAAATATTCAGTATGTCGTCTGTCCAGTTGTATTCTTGCGGTTCTTGTTATAATTTTAGCCAACAGCTCGCCTATTTCGCCTATTTCGACTATTTCTTCCTTCGTGAAAAGAGTAAAATGAACCGCCATCTGATTTTGTACTCACTACAACTCAACCTCGTCCCCAGGTCTTCTCGGTTAACTGTTCAGTTAAAGTAAACGATCGATAACTGAACACAGGTGGACAGGGGTGAAGAAAAACCGTAAAGGTGAAAAAAAGTGTAAAAAATCGATCATAATTAAAATAATGTTGGACCAGGACGTTATTTCATTATCCTGTCCCTTATACATAAAATTATTTTGTCAATTATCCCTTATCCCTTAACTTAGAGTGGTTTTCGTTTGAGTGTCGTAAAACCAAAACCAAAGTAATTACTCTGGCCAATCACATAGGACACAGACAATACATTGAACCAATCAAAACTCGAAGTAATTACATGTGGCTGACGCAAAGCGCGGGAAAATGCATGCAAGCGCGTCACAATTGGCTTTGGTTTTACTTCTGATTGGATGAAAAGGTGGCGCGAATCTTTTAAGCCAATCGCATCGTGTAGAAAGTGCAAAACCAATTACTTTTCGACACTCAAATGAAAACCGCTCTATTTGTCCAGTTATGCCTTATCCCTGAAATCCCTAACAGGGCCTCGGTACTAGGAACAGGCGATCACAGGCTCAGTGGCGACCAACGGCAACGGGAAATTTTTAGAAAAAGACCTAAAAACAACAACAAAGCATGAATGAAGCTTTCTGAGCCATTTTAAGCATTTTGGGAGATTGCTGGGAAAAATTTACCTGTTCCACACTCCCAGCAAGACTGATGGAAGAGTTCCCAGCAGGTAAGGTGCACCTACAACCTGCAATCTGACTTACTGGGAAGTGTTCCAGGAGAAGTATGTCCAGACATTACTGGCCAGTTTGGGTATGGTCATAGGGTAAATATAGAACCTATTCTAGACATGAAATCTCCTCAAACACCCTGAAATGTCTATTTCCCAGCAACACTATCCTTCCAAGGACATATTACTTTTTCCAAATCTCCCAGCCAGCAAAAATTTGCTGAAGAACAGATATTTTCATGTACTTTTAGGAACAGATCCATTAAAATTGGGGTGCCCATGCAGGCTAATCGTGATTGACTTCTTTTTTCGCGTGACAAATATTAAAATGCAATGAAGTGTTTCGAAAATGAATATGACCTGTAGACCCGGAAATGATGTAACTCTTCCTCTTAAATTCTAAGAAATCACAAGACGCCACGCTACACTGATTTAAAAGTCATTTCAGTCACTCCATATAACTCCGGTCGACTTGCACGGTATTGGTTACATTCGTCCGAACCTAAATCCAAGATGGATGTCCCAACTCTGATGTACAATCTAACGGAGGAAGTAACTTGCTCGGTGTGTATGCAGCTGTACACAAAACCAAAACAACTGCCTTGCTTACACATTTTTTGCCTTCAATGTCTGAACAACTTAGCTCGAACCAGCGCCCATAATGGCAAGATTAAATGTCCTCTCTGCCAGAGACACGTCGCTGTTCCTCAAACTGGCACTTTGGAAACTCTGCCTGATTGTTTTAACATGAAAAATCTCCTCGACATTCTAACCATCAAGGAATGCAACACTTCAAAGGTAACTTGTGGAAACTGCGAAATGAAAAGCGAAGAAGCTTCCTACTGTTTTCACTGTGGCAAATTCTGGTGCAGTGATTGCGTGAATGCACACAATATTTTAAGGGAAAACAGAGATCATCGTGTCCTTGCTCTCGTAGATTTCGAAGACAAGGATTTTCAGGATGTCCTCAAGCGTCCAGTGTTTTGCCAGAAGGAACTCCATGGTAAAGAAGTACTCAAGTTTTATTGTAAAGAATGTGATGTTCCTGTGTGTCAAACTGGTGTCATTATCGAACACAATAAACATGATGTAGAGCATTTGGAAGTTGCAGCCAGAGAGGTAAAGAACAGTATTACTTCTAAGCTAGATGCTGCAAGGGAGTCATCGAACACGATTAATCACAGCATGAAACAGCTGGAGGAAAAGGCCCGTTTACTGGAACATCGCTCGAAAGTTAATAAAGAACGGATACAACAAGCAGTGAACTCGCTCATTCTCACCCTTCGGGAAAAAGAGAAAGAATCGATTCTCGAAGTGGAAAGTCAGAAGATGAAGGTGTTAGAACAGATAGAGAAAAGTAAAGATGAATTATCGGCTCATTTAATCGAAAGGAAGCATTCCACGTCACAGATTGAGACTTTTGTTCAACGCACCCCGGCTGCAGAGCTTGTAAGGAGCAAAACCAACATGTATGAACTGTGTCAAGGACTCCTAAAGCCACAAGACATGCCGTCAACACCTGATATTAGAATCCCTTCCACGGTATTTTTCAAGAATGAAGAAATTTCTAAAATCCTCAAAGAATCAAGAATTGGGCACCTTGATGAAGTCGAAACTGAAATAGAATTGAAGCAATGCTCATTAGAAGGATCCAATGCAGGTACAGTGGGGTTGGAGTCACAGTTCGAAGTCATCACACGAAATTCTAAAGGGGAACAGTACCACTGCCCGGCGGACTTAATCACAGTTGACATCATTTCGGTACAAAGCGGGCACACTGTTGAGGAGGTCGAAATAAATGATCAGAAAAATGGCAGCTACATAATTTCCTACATTCCCAGAGAAACAGGAGAGTATTTATTGAGTGTTAGAGTAAACGAAACAGACCGCAGGGAATTTCCAGCCTTTAAAACCAAAGAACGTTCCTTCACGCCACTGAGATGTATCGGAGAACGATCTATAGAAGGAAAAAAACTGAAATATCCATGGGGAATTGCTGTGAATGACTCCGACGAAATCTTTGTGAGTGATATGGACAACAATCGCATTGTGGTTTTCAATGAATATGGGGAGTTTGTCAGGTCATTTGGACATAATGTTCTTAGCTGCCCAACAGGTTTGGCTGTTGATAACACTGGTAGAATAACTGTAATAAATAGAAATGATGGCAAAATACTATTATTTACATCCAATGGCGAATACGTTAAAACTATTTGCGATGGTCACTCACTCAAAGATCCCCGAGGAGTAGCGCTAGATTCTCAAGGAAACCTAATTGTGTGCGACTCAGGGAATGCCTGCGTTAGGTTTATTTCTCCCCAAGGAAAAATTCTTAAGACAATTGGGAAAGGTTTTGTTGTCATGCCAAATAACTGTGTGGTTCATAAAGACAAAATCTTTGTGTCTGATCGTGACGCCAATCTCATTAAAGTTTACACTAGCAATGGAAGATTTCTGTATGAGTTTGGACGATATGGAACTAAGGTTGGCGAGTTGAATAGGCCAACGGGACTAGCAGTGGACAAAACAGGTAATCTTCTTGTTTGCTCTTTCCATAACAACGCAGTGCAGATTTTCACTTTAGATGGTGAGTTTGTTACTCAGTTTGGAAAACATGGACAAGAATTGGGTCAAATGTGGAGTCCTTGCTCTGTTTCTGTACTGAAAAGTGGCCGCATCGTCGTTAGTGAGTTTGAAAACGACCGCCTACAACTGTTTGAATAACGAATCTAATCCAGGGCAATTATCCTTTACAAACAAAGATATACTTGTCAAAGTGAACTATTTCATTCAGAAAAATAGTTAGAACCATTGAGTGAAACAATGAAGGGACTAAGAAAAGGCTGATTAGTTCTGATTTGTTTGATCAGTAACAAAACTTATATTTCTGTACTTAAATATAAGTGAACAGACAGTTTTTTAATTAATTAATAATAATATTAAATAACCATAATAATTATAAGTTATTACTTTTGTAACTTACCTTTAGCTACTATAGATCACGTCCAATATGTTGTATACCTGTAGATAAATATTTTTATCTTTAGTGATAAATAGCCACAAGAAAAAGTACGGAATAAAAAGCCAAAGGAATTTTGTTTCAAACTTAGCAATATCATACTAATCAATTTATTGCATTGCATTCATTGCTCAATTTAACCCATTTCCCCCATACAGCCGTTTACAGGTGATACACTTCGCCCTTTTCTCGAAAGTCCGGGTAACCCAGGGCCCGAAATCAAATTTTTAAATCGAAATATAAAGAATAAGAGCGCGGGTCCTGGCGAACTGCTCCATTTTGTTTCATTAACTGATAGTTTTATCATGTTAGATGGAAAACTATTGAAACCTTTATCTTGCACGTAAACAACAACAGCTTTACGGGCCCGTTAATCATCGGGACTTTCGAGAAACAGGCCCCTGATCCAGATGGAAAATATTAGCTTGCGATGTTCGGGCAGAAAGCAAAATTTCCAGATATCTCTCCTCCCCTCTTTTTTCGCTTATCTTGCCTCATTCCTTTTTTCTCTTGCTCTTGGGCATTTGGTAGGCTTTATTTCGGTGGCAAAAGTTTTTAGGAAAGATTTTAGGATCTTAGGACTAGATGAAAGGAAAGGTAGGTGGGTAGGAACAAGATTTTCAAGGAGATTTTCAGGTCAATGTTACATAGTTTTTCGCCTTTTTCTCTGGTGTCCTTGACTGAATTGTGCTCATTCTGGTATGGTTTGAAAGATCTCTTCACTCTGCACAAGTAAGCGGACAAAGTTATCCTTGACAATCAAAACTGATGACGTCACAGGCGGTAGAGAGGACGTGGATCCGCATTGGCAGTTACGGGCTGCTCAGGGGCGAATGGGTTAAGCTAATTAATTAATGAAGCTTGTGGAATGTCCACCAAAATGCATCTTTAAAAATGGTTCTGGTTTGAATGAGAAAAATGATGGTTTCCTCGCCAGCTGAGCTCACGAAAGAAGCAAAAGCTGAAGATCTTATTGTTTACTACACAAAGCAAAAGCTGTGGCATCTTGTTTTGGAATTGCTAGCTTGTGGTTTGAAAAATAGTTGGGAATATTTGCGGGGAAGAGCTTTCCTTCCTTTAGAAGACTCGTCCAGAGGGTGGGACCTTCCCTGGATCTTATGTTCACCCACTTATAACAACTCCCTGGCAAAAACCCTAAACTATGTTCAGAGACAGCTCCATCCAACGAAGCTCAGTTTTAATATTCAGGGAACAAACTTAAATAATTATAGGCCTTTTTCAAAAATACCATAAGACTCTTTGCTGTCCCTCCAAAATTTTATATAACCATAAAAAATTTCTTTCTGCAAAATTTTAAACAACGCTTTTAGAGAGGAGAAGTCGTTACGTTGCCATGGTAGCAAAGTTTTTGGGTGACAACAAACCGATAAAGTCACTTAAAAAACTATTCGCACTATTTCAAACTCAACTTCATTTAATTTGGCAAATCTTGGCGAAATTCTTTTTGGGACGTTATCTATTGTTATCTAAGTTTAGAAAAAGAAAGCGACGATTTTTGTGTTGTGTTCACCTACTCCATAAAGCGGGCTCGTGAAATTAGGAAGTTTCATGTCGTAGTGGTGCAACGACGCCAAAGAAATGTACAAAATAGCGTGATACTCGTAAAAAGTTGTTGTTTGTTAATATAAACATATTATTTTTCGCCGTTCTCCTTGCCGTCGCCGTCGTCGTTGGTTTTGTTGTCATTCAGAAATAGTACTACCATGGTAACGTGACGTCACACTTCTCCTCTCTATTGTAAGGTAACAGAAGGTTGAACGTTGCATGACATAACAAAATTTTGCTGAGGCGATTTGAAACTCCATTCACTGAAAAGTGAGTGTTTTTCGAAGTGACCTGTTTCTCTTTGGGAATAGTCATTAAATCAGTAGATAATTCAGCCACACAATCATTCATTTATATCTTTTATTGTCTGTGATGGACATCCAGGTAATGTTTCTATGAAATAATTTCAAACAAATTGTAACTGTACAGCGGTATATTACATCGGCGGGTTGTCATGGTTACTCCAAATTTGCATGAAAGAACCACTGACCAAAGCGATTGAAGTTGCCTGCTACGAGAATAGTTCACTCGTTGTGAATAAATGTTCAAACAAGGATGAACGAGAAACCTGTAGATCTTTTAACGTACATTCCAACGATGAAAGTATGCGTGCCTTCCTGACGTGTTCGGCGGCACTCGTACTTTAACTCTTAAATAAACTAGACTATACTCTCTTAAATTAAATTAATATGTTTCTTAATATAAATTTCTTCAAGTTTCGAACGATAGTGGCCGTACAATGCCACTTTTCCCATATTCCTAATTAGCAGCAATTTCTTTCATAAACTTTTAACTTAAACATTGATCCAAGTAGTCATTTTCATATTATGTTCAACAATCACTTCACAAGTATAACGATTCAGTCACACTTTCGTGACGAATTATGAAGCGTGACAATTTCATTTCAAAATTGGATTGGGGGATTGCGGCGTATATCCTCTAGTAAATAAAATATATGCTCGAGTACCTAACTTAACTATATCAAGTGGCCTTTTAACCAGACTTTAGTTGACTGTGGCTACAAAGGAGGCTTCAAAGAGCTTATAAATACCCATTAAACAATAGTCAACTACTTTTCAAATCGATAAACGTCTTGAATATTTACAAGACCCTCATCTGCCTTCATTTTCAGCCACTACCGTGACGTTAAATTTGATTAACAGTTTTTGTTTGCTCATGAACAAATCGCCCCAAATTTTATGTGACCAACGTAGTTGCCGATAAAGTAGCGTGTTTGACCAAATTATGACAAATGCGTTTGACCAAATTATGACTTTAAATCAGCCCTTGAAGCGTAAAATTGAATACTATGTACTATATGGCAATAATGTGTAACAATCCTATAATTCCAAAAGCTCGTTTGCACTTATTAAGTTTAGCGTAGGACAACATTTCCCCCCATTTATGGGAGCAAGGACTATCCGAGTGTCACAATCATACCTAGGACCCAGTCTGCAAGAGATTGTGAGACTTACAGGTACGCCGCTAAAGCAAATGCGAAAGAATAATGCAAATGCTGTTTATATACAACGATCCCCACCCCACATTTCAAGGGGAACTGTGTTAGGGAAAGGCGCACGATTTCATCTTATGTATTATGAAAAACACGTTGCTTGCATCATCAACAATAGTCTTTGGGTTTGCTTGCTGTCCTATTTCAGAATACATGGCGTAAGTCTAAAGAACTGTTTTTCTTTCAAAGGTAATCAAATTCACGTATACATGCATTCACTTATTGGCCTTTTTCGAGCTAACGAGTCAGAGATAGGTCGGTGTTGTTTCGAATGGCACCATGGGATCTTTTTGGGGACACTATCGCCTTTTTTTGGTGTTTATTACGCTAGGGTTGGTATTCGTTTGGGCTCTTCAAGTTCCATGGCTTTTTCCACGAACTTTTCCAGTTTTCCATGACCTTAGGTTTAGCGGTCACTTTCGAAAATGTTCAAAACTATTCTTGTTTTTGTTGATTTTTGTATTTAACTCAGACACAAACAGACACATACTCTGGTGTCGACCAAAATGCATGCCGTTCACGCTATTAATAGGCCATTTATGAGTTCCAAAAACTCTCACTTCGAAAACGAGTCTTTGTCCAAAACCTTTCTTGTGAAAAAAAGTTTTCATATCAATGACTTCGCACTTAACCTCGCTTTCAAACAGAGGCTTGGGGCAACTCGGGAATGGCTTATTACTTGTTTTTATCTTACTTTGACATCTGCAGTAACTAAACGTACCAAAAATAGCTTCAATTTTGCAGGACTTTCCATGACCGACAATTAATTTCCACTGTCTTCCAGGCCTGAAAAATGAAATTCTTAAATTTCAGGAAACCGCACCCAAAATTAGTCTCATGGTTCAATTCAAAACGAAACACCAACGCAGTTCCAAACGTAATTCAACATGGCCAATAAGGACAAGGAAAAAATCTCTTACGAAGGACACATGACGTGAAGTAGGGCAACAAACCAAACAATAATAAAATGTCTTTTCAAAGCAAGTACCAGTAAATAGTATCTTGACTAACAACGTATCCCTTAGAATACGCATGAAAGCTACTCAATAGTACTTTCCAATGATTGCAGTGTTTATGTTTTCAAACCAAGTCTCTGGATGAAGTTCTCAAATTTGACAATTCATATAAACGACGCGACTGAGATAACGTTCAATTAACGACCGAAAAAAGGATTGGATTTTTTTGTTAAAAACGTTTGCTACCGTTTGAAGTGTCCTAACACAAGTCCGTCAACTTATCTTTGACGTGAAAAGGTTGATTTAGACTTTCTCTGCACTCGTCTAGAAAGTCGCTGTCACATGAAAAGCATAAGCCTAAACCGATGAGACCTAATGGATTTATGGATAAAGGTTTACTAGCATTGGAAATTCGAGTGCCCTTTATGACGAAAATCGTGCAAATTAATTACTACAAGGTCCAAAGAGGCTTACGTCGAAGATAAGTTCTTAGTAATAACTAACACCTCTGTGCTTGTTTCCTAAAAGTTCTCTCCACAGAACGTGGAGAAAAACAACAAACGACGCGCTGTAAGCGAAGAAATGACGAGGCCAAACAGCTCGTCAATGTCCGACTATTAAATACGATAATGCAAATGCATGAATGCATGAGTACTTCCCATAAAGCCCTTCGGTCTCATCTCATCGCCTTTATAGGCGACAACATCATTCGCAACTTTAGATCCGAGAAGGAAACTGGGTCTAGTTAACTTACGCAAGGGGGAGAACTGGCCAATAGCTGACCAGCGCCTCCCCAGTAACCATCCCAGAAACACTTGCGGGGCCACATTTCGGAACCAGTCCCTTTAATGATTCTAAAGCGGTGAATTGCGATCCAGTGTATATTATAAACTGAGCCCCTTTGCCGCTAAACAGTCAAATGGACCAAAAGCACCTGAAGAGCGGGAAGGAAAACAAAGAGCTTAAATCATTTAAAAAGCAAACTTTCCTTCTTTTAAAGGTCCTACCGCGTCGTTTTCTCCCCACGACGTTTTTTTGCACCACGTGACTGTTTAGCTGCAAAGAGCTCATTAATAGTATTCTAAGGTGGTACAAGCCTTTCATAGTTTGGTATCGTCTGAATCGTTTTCGTCGCCATGAAGTTCAAGAATTTCCTCAAACGCAGCTGTTACAGCTTTTAAGATATCCATCTGACTTCTTGTCAATTCCTGCTTGTCCTCCAAGCTTGCGTTGACTTTGCAACTGTCCGAGGGGACGCTTAGAGAGGTCTTACTGTCTGATTCTGGATCTGCGGCAGGGAGGAGGTGGCCATCGCATGGTCCTTCTGAAGACTTACTCGAATGATCCCGATTGGTCCCGATTGACTCCACGGGTTCGGTTGAAGTTGTCCCGCGGCTATCTTGAGTTATACTTGTCCAGTCATCCTCATTGTTTCTCCCAGAAAAGTCTATCGTATCCTCTGGCGTGGTAAACTCCTCGTCTGACGAAGACTTAGTAGAACAATCCGTGTCCCGTTCTGGAGACTTTTTTGGAACATCAACGTTTTGTCGAAAGTCACTTGATGAGTCCAAGTAAGTGGTGGAATCGGAGACACAGGACCTAGCCAAGTCGGATGGCATTTTATCAGACTGTTCACACGAGTCTCCTCTATAGGTTTTATCCGTTGTGTTTTTCGCTTGGTTTGTAGTTTCTGTATCACAAATCACGGTTTCTTGATTGGAACTTTCCCCATTACTTTTGGAAGAAGGATGCCTTAATTGTGGTGTGTCCTGAACAGTTTCTTTCCGTTTGGGTTCGTTAGATATTTCGGTGACGAGAGTATCGCGATTATCACAGGCAGAAGTCGAGGCAATTTCAAGCCCTGGATCTTGCCTTGGGACGGACGCGATTTCCTCCACTTGCAGCGTAGCTTCATCCCACGACTGCGCTTGTTCACAAGCACAGACTGTTGACAAAATATTCTGTTTAGAGTGCACTTCCATGGAACATTTAGATTCAAGCGGTGTTGATGTGACAAACGAACCGGCAATGAAAACATTTTGAATTGATCCGCATTTTGGAGAACTATTGCCAGATGAGGGGGTGAGGTCACTAGTTTGAGCCTCCTTGATTACATCAGAATCGCTGTCATTGTTTTTAAAGCAAGATAATTGCAACGAAGATTCTTCTATTTCATTGGTTCTGATTGTAAAACGGTTTTCTTCTGACAACGCAGTATCTTTGCTTAGATGTTGGATATCACTAAAAGCAGTCTCTTCCATTGAGTCCTTCTTCTCAGGAGCACTGAAATTCTCTTCATCATCTTGGGAATCGTCAATGGGTCCTTGGGTAACAACAACCCTCTCAGCTACTTCCTCGGCAACATTCTCCACAGGAGACTCGCCGACGAGTGAAGCCGAAGTCTCCCGATCAGTAGCCGACTCAGCGGTAGCTGAGATCTGCATGCTGGTCTCGACAACGGATTCACTAGTGACTCTGCTTCCTACTTCACTCCAAATCTGCTCGTTTACTTCTTGAACGAGATAAAATGAGCTGGAACCGGTTTCAACGGCACTCACACAGTCGGCGTGAAGCAAAGTGGGTGCGCTTTGAACCGTGTTATTATCATCTGCGTGCTTCTCTTCAGCGTTTTCATCTCTTAGTAGTGTTTGGCCACTTGACTCGACAACATTGGCGTATGTACTACAAACGACTTCATCTGATTGTGATTCATTTGTGGATTTTACATCATCAGTCTCGCCTGCAAGTCTGCCTCCACGCAGGTCAACTTCAGTGCTGTTTTCATTTTTGTTTTCAGCCAAAGTATTAATTTCATTCTCGTCCTCTTCGCCTAAACTTTCTGCCAGCTTCTCAAGTTCCGATTCACCACAGATTCCTGAGTACGGTCTGTACATATACTCATTATCCTTACGTTCTCTGTCCCGCAAACTGATTTTCTCAAATTCCGAGGACATCTCCATCGAAGGGCTTCCAAGTTCCTTTTCCACATTGGTCTCTTGAGCGACTGAACAGCTGGCCTTTTCCTCCACAAGATCTTCTTTCTTATGCAAGCTATCTTGAGATCGAAAGTCAAACGCCTGTGTGACATTCTCGTAAACATGATAGAGTTGTTGTTGAAACTCAGGGCTCCTTTCAGCCATCGTTGATGCAAATGCAAGGAAATTCTCGTAAATGTGACTCAAGTCCTCGATGCTCGAAAGTCTATTCACCCGTTTAAAATTGCTATCCGAATTTCCCGTTTCCGAGAACGTTCGGTCTCTGAAGTCACCTTCGAGATGAACAGGAGCCGAATGATCGTGACTCGGTTCCAAAGCAGATGAACTCAATTCATCTTCGTCAACTGGTTTTACGTTCGAGAAACCAGAGTCATCTTCGAGAAAGACCGGAGCCGAATTTTCATCTTTCAGATCTAAAGAAGAGAAACTGGATTCATCCACTGGACCAGGTGGATTTGAGCCTGATAAACCGGCTTTATCTTCGAAATGGACAGACGTCGAATGCTCGTCTTTTTGTTCAAAACCGGAGAAACTGGATTTATCTATTGGATCAACTGGCTTTAAGTCTGATGAAACAGAAGTTCTGGCGCCTTCCTCTGAACTGATTCCTCGCATAAATACGCTGTCTGAAGACCAGAGAGACGCTGTTTCTTGTAAAGAGGGCGAGTCCATGGTTAGATTCTTGGGATTTTGAAGATCTGGAGAGGTTACGTCACTTTCACTGGATACTGCAAAACACATAGAACAAAAAAATAGATGAAAACCCCTTGATACAAAATGTCATCCTCCGGAGTTGCTTTCACAAAATAGCTTGGCTTATTTGGTTCCCTGTAACCCTAGACAGACCTTCAGTCACAAAAAAATGTGATACCTCAGTGATCATGCTCACGTGACGTCACAGCGGCCATAATAGGGCGCTTAAGCAAAGGAATTTTTGAGTGACGTATGTAAATTGGAAGTGAGGCGATCCCAATTAAATTTTGCCCTAACGTTACCAAATTTGTATTGCTAAATGTCTTTTCTCTTAAACAAGTGATTTAACCGAAAAATTGGGCAAAACCAAGGCCCAGGAATGGAAAAAGACCACTTCCGCTTGACGTGCGTACTCAAAAACGTCTTTGCTTAAGCCCCACATTGGTCCCAAAGAAATCCTGTGTTGATTAAAGTCTTTCCCTATGTTAAACCTTTTTGTTCCAGCAAATTGGCATAGCTGATGAACACGTGAATGAAAACGAACTAAAGGCGAATTTTTGTAGACCCTCTACAAAGTCCCAGGAGCGCTATTTCGAATTAGGATTTATTGAGTAGGGGCTCGATTGAGGAGGTCAAATTTCTTCACCGAAAAGAAACGATTTACGGAATTTGAAATCGTACTATCGTTACGCTACCTGTTACATCATGAGAACTGATCTCCAGGCTCAAGGTTCGGCTACGCCTGAGCCGCCGCTCACTACGGTCTTGCAACACAGCGGTTTTCACTGAGATGATGGTCGTCCATTTCTCCAAATCACTTCGTGTAAGCGCCCGAAAAAACACAGACTTACTCTCACCATAATCGATTCTAAATCGATAAACACAGGCGTCATAGTTACTGGCGTCCACTACTTTGGCATCAAACAGAGGAATCACTTTGATGGCGTGCTCCGTAGCTTCGTTGTCGTACACGAACAGATAATCGTCTTTCTGTAAACACCATCGTCGCACTTGACTACTGTACAGGTCACTGGTGACAATCTCCATCAGATAGCCGCTGTATTTTCCTTCGCTGTCAAAAAGACTACCACAAGAGTATCGTTTCCAGGCCTTGTTCGCAGCGGCCCGTCCCGGTCTCTCTCGCATCTTCACCTCTATTTTCTCCGAGGACGCCCGCCACGGCGCTTTGAACGTCTCCGAGCGATGAAATTTGCGCAGGAACGAAGAATCTTCGGTTGCTCTTCGTACTAGCTTTCGCCCGCCCGCCCTGCCTTCACTTAGAACTTCAAGAACATTGGATTCTTTCTCGGTTTTCTTTGCAGTTTTTAAATCGTTATCGCTGGAGGAACGCCTTCTGTCTTCTTTATCAACCGACTTCCACTTTCTTGGAGATTTAATCATAGGTTGGCTCGCAGGAACAGTTTGACAATATCTCGCTAAAACACTCAACCAATGGCGAGCTGAGTCTTCGTCGATGACTTTAAAACAAAGTTTCTTTTCACCGAGAATTACACAGAAACCAAACACTCCAGCGTCCAAATCGCTCTGATCGTGGAGTTCCATATCTGACAGATCCCACTCAAACGAAGCCTTCTTCGAGTTTTGATTATCATAAACGATGAATTTCTCACTGGTTGCCACGCACCAGCGTCGCAGAAGAGTGCGAGCTCCGTGTGCTTCGCGCACCTCCTGTAAATACCCGCTCATTAGCCTGTCGACAGAACTCGTGGATCCATCTTTTGGTTTCGTGTAACGCCGTGCAGTTGTCGTAGCGTCTTTCTCATCTTCTTGTATATCCTCGCTCTTAGTTCGACGGTGGATTTTCTTCCTCGCGAAAGTCGGCGAAGTCAGCCGACCAACACACTTCGGCCGTTCGTCATCGCTCGAGTTACGATGCTCAGTCACCGAAGCCAGCATTTGAAGCCAGCGATTGAGATCAAATTTATCCCACGCCTCGAACACGATGCTCAACTTGCCACAACGAATTTGGAATCTGTTCAAGTTATCTTCATCCTCGCTCAAATCACTAACAAACGAGTTCATCAGAGGTATTTTTTGAACCGGATCGGTAGCTTTGCGGTTGAGAAAAACTAACAGTTCTTTTTCTTTGATTGTACACCACCGTGAGTTTCCGGTGTGAGAATCGGAAACATCTGGTTCTATCTGAGTCAAGAATCCACCGAACACTGCTAAAGTATCAATTTCTGTGTCCGGCAGCGACGAGGATGGTCCTTCAGTCGATGCACCTTCTAAATCGTACGAACTGTGCGTTTTTCGAAATATATCCCGTACATTTACTCTCTGTGGCAACTTCAGCCTCAAAGAGGATCGTACTTTCCCGGGCGCAAGCGCGTATATCTCGTCGATGAGTTTATTTGCAGCCCGCATACTTTTCGATTTTAGCGTTCCTCGTTCGAACGACCCATCGCTTTCCTCGCTTGTCACAGAATCTGTTTTTCTAAGCGGTTCTGCGACTTCTTGCGTAGGTCGTTCAACCCGCACTTCAGTGAACAACTCCAGTACTCCCATCCATTTTAAGTAATCGTCTCGTACCGTCGTTTGCAACACGGTGGCGTTACCGTCTTTGTCTTCCAACGAAAAGGCGAACTTGTTTCGGCTCTCGTCGCTTTTATCCGTTAGCCACATGTCAACAAGCGAGAGCTTTCCTTGAGGCGTCTCTTCACTCTCGCTGTTGTACATAATCAAAACACCGTTCTTTACTGCGCACCATCTTCGTAGATGAGTTGTACCAAACTTGTTGTGCCTCACTTCCGTGAGATACCCACAAAAGCGACCTTTGTCAAATAATTTCAACAAAGAACTGAAAGTTTGTGAATTTTTTCTTCTCATACTGAAATGTTTGTTTTTAGCGTTCTCCGGAGGGGCGGCAGCAGCGATATTTCCCCGTAATCTGTAATCGTAGGAATGGCCGCGTGTTAACTTCTTCTTTTTCAGATTCTCTGTCCAACGCCTGTCCTTTTTTGCTGTCGAATCCTCAGCGCTTTCCTGAAAAATACAAATGGGGATATAACTAATTAAAACCCGGCAATAAAGGTCCAACTTATATGCGACGAGGGTGAAAAATCTTAAATAAAAAACGTTTAGGAATTGCCTATAACATCTAAATGAAAAAGTTTTGCAAAAACCAGTGGTTGTGAAAATTATACGTTTGGTGGCTGCTACCGTGCTGTCTCGAAAAAAAATTCAAAATATGGTACTAATAAAATGCGTCTAGTTGATTTATTGCAAGGATGTATTAAGAAACAGAACAATTACGAAAACAAAACAAAACACCACACAACACCTTTCGGTTAGTGATGGCACAGCGCATGATTTCTCTAAAAGGATCCTTTTTCAACTGCTTTATCTTCCTCTTAATGAACTTGCCCAGCCTCTCCAAAGGAAAGAAGGCCTTTAACCCCTTTTAAATTACACAATAACATCAAAATTCAGATTCTCATTTGTTGTCCCAATACGTTTCCTACAGAATTACTGGGGAGAATTTGTTGAAGTATCCATTAGAATCATTGGGTGCAATTATGTCCTTGATTTTCAACACCGATGTGTTTTGTAAACAATACATATTACGAGGACAAATTTGAGGATGATCACTCTTCGGGGTTAATAGAGATTGACTGCAGAAGTAGACTTAAATTCAAGTATGTGTAAGATAGAACTAAAAGCATTGACTGACCTTCGCGTTGCCTGGAGGTTGCGACATGGAATCTTCAATCATTGGTTCAGGTTTAGCCTGCCCATCAACAGCCTCACTGATAAACATGCTGTGGGGCGGGCTCATTGTAGATGGCGTTTCTGCAGGGGCAAGAAGAAAAAGACAAGGGCGAACCTTCCGTAAGTGACCACACTCTAATACAAAATTTTTTAGTCACACCCTAGTTGTTCTCTTTTTAAAGGGGATAGTCACGAGGATATCGCTGTTTCAGGCCAATTCTGTGCTGAAGTCGTTACTTAGTGCTTTTAAACATTCACAAAATGCTCCTGTAGAGCACGGGTACCCCAAGCTCACGAGTGAGAATCGTTGTTGCGTAACATAAATATTACAAGAGTTTGTATGGAGATTAAAGTGATCATTATTTATGGGTCAAAAATAGTAATCAAAATACACCAGAATTTTTTACCTTGTCTAAATTCATGCTGTTTTCTTCGTTTCTGGGCGATTCCAGCAAGTTTTAGTTCTACCGTTGTTCGTTGTATAAATAATTCCAAAACAACGGCAGAACTAAAATTCGATGGAATCGCCCTGAAACGGTCTAAAAATGCTGAAAAAATACCATAAATTTAAACAAGGAGACAAGGTAAGAAATTCGGATGTATTTTTATTACTATTTTTGACCCCTTAATAACGATCGCTTAAATCCCCATACAAACCCTTATAATATTTCTGTTACGCAACAACGATTCTCATTCGTGAGCTTGGGGCACCTCTGTGCCCGGGGGGGGCGGGGACTCGGCATATGAAAGGGGTGGGGATGCTCGTCGTCTCGCTTACGGGTGTAAATTTCGGATTTTGGTCTCACTTAGGGTGTTCTGGGCAAAACGCCATCATATTTAGCCGTGACGGTCTCGTTTAGGGTTGCACTCGAAAAAATATAAAAAGACATATTTGATATGTATATTTTTTTGGTCTCTTTTAGGAGTCAAACAAAGCTTGGGCCACGCCCAGGTCTCCTTTAGGGGTTTAATTCAAAATTTCCGACGAGCATCCCCACCCTTTAATATGCGGAGTCCCCCCCCCCCCGGACCTATGTGTAGAGTTCCAAATAAAATATCAACCAAATTTCATCAGGGAACACTAAGCATAATCATTTTTTGTGATTTTTGGAGGCATAGCATTTTTTCAAGCTTCACTCCATGTCCACCCTTGCCATCCGGAGCAACAGAAGACAGGAAATAGTTTCAATGCCTAACTGTAGCCTTAAATTACAAAACTGGGCCATTGTTTTTGGAATTCACTTTATGCGAAGGCAAGTCTTAGCTTTTTGAAAAGATAGCAAATATAAGGCCTGGTTCAGACTCCGTACTTTTCACGTGCCGAACCTAACAGATTGAGACGGTGTACTGTGTGTCGAGCCTAAGTTAAGGTCGACAAAAGTTAGAAAGACTCTGTCGAACTTTTGTCGCGCCTAACTAAAACTGCCCCGTACCAAATTGACTCAGACGCCGCTCGTTTGCCGTACTTAATCCATCAGTTAGGTTTGGCACATAGGGGAGCGGCGTCTGAACCGGGATTAACGCGACACAGCCCCTTAAAAGAGTCAACGCGTCACGTCTCGTTGGCTGTTTGACTCATATAAAACTCGACTCGTAGACTAATTGGTAAATCAGTTTGCAAGAAAGTGATGGGTTTCTTTCTTGATCATGCACTCTCGGAATAAGCCTTTGTGATTTTCATCATGATCGCTTGAGTTGCCGGGAAAGTTCTAGATTTCGGAAAGCACCGTTACAAACACCACAAATATGTATGGAACGTTCTTTGCGTTAATTATACAAGACATCAACACGGCAGAAACCGCAGAAAATTAATTGTTTTCCATCAGTCACGGAACAACTTTGCTTCGTTGAGTTTGAAATCCAGTCAACTCTCTCTCAAAAAAAATAGTATAGCAACCATCGAAGACTGTGAAATTTCTGGATGGCAATAAAGGTTAATGAGCCCATACATTCTTTCTAATCTGATTTAGAGTTTTAAAAAGAAAACTTCTCCGAAACTGTTCGGTATTTTGGGCTCCAATTTTCAGAGATAAATAACATGGTTATGCTCCGGTAATATTCAGAGATGCAACTTAATAGCTTGATCAGAGAATTGAAAAACGTAAGTAAATAAAGCAAGAATTGTCAACAAAGACTCGCCTATAAGGTAGACCTGCGGCAATTTCAAAGAGAACGTTATTCTGATTTTGGAAATTTGCTTGGTTTTCTTAGCGTAACTGTAAACAGATGGGGAGAGGGGAGGGAGTACTCTCGCCACTCACGCTCAGAATTCTTGTTAAGAACTTCATTTGGTTGCAATAGAGTGGAAACTCTCTTAACGGACACTCTCGTAAAACTCTCGAACAACTCTACTTACGGCCGCGTTCACAAAACCCTGTTTCAGTCAACTCCCATACAAACTCTGTATTTTTACATTCTCGTAAGCGGACAATTCCCGTAGACGGCCGCGGACACTTTAAGGTTTTGCGAGTTAGAGTTTAGCTTTATTTTTATTAAGCTCCAGCAAGAGGACACCTGAAAAGAAATCTTATTCGCCTCTAAATCTTGTATTTTTATGTATCAACTTCACGTCGCTGTTCGTCACAAGGAATTTACATCAGTTCACATACACGTCCGGTTACTCTTCAAAACACCAGGCGAAATTTATGCTTGTGACTCAATTACAACATGGACAGAACAACGGTATAGCCAAACACTAACAGGCAGTTTTTTTTTGCGTTTACAATTTTTATTTGTAGTTGGGCAAGCTCCTGTAAGCGGCCATTCAACCCCTACACCTCTCGTGGCCACTTACGAGAACCATTCCAGTAACCGGCCAGCTCCAATGAAGGACCCCTTTCTCGCGTCCCAGGGGTGCTCGCTTACGAAAGCTTCCAGCAGAATCAAGTACGTGTCGCCCATCTAAATTTAATTATCAAAAACTGTATCATTGGATAATGCAATTCTAGAGCTCTGATTGGCTTAGCCATCATGATTTATGAGCCATTACCAAATATGCTAACTGTAAGCGCATGCTCGAAATTAAAAACAAGCTGAAATCGGTTGTTTTATGAATGAAGTCGAAAAGAATTCTTGATATTTTGTGGGGTGGGCTTTTTCAATAAAACAATTATTCCACCAGCACTTGTTGGATATGAGATGGTAGATAGCCCACTCAGCGCGCTATCTACCATCTCATATCCAACGCGCACCCATGGAATAATAGTTTTAAATTAGTTTAGTAATTATTTTGGAATCCAGAGCATGCTGTACTTACTTGTTCCATCCTTATCGCTTGGTTTTTCTTTTCTTTTCTTCTGCACTCTCTCCCTGACTCCTTCCTCTGCAGACTGCTGAACTTCAGTGGAGTGATCTTCCTCAGGCTCTGCCGTCTGAGTTTGCAACTCATTGAAATGTTCCAATTTCCTGACATTAAAATCGTCAAAGTGTTAGCCCTCCCCTTCCTTCGTCAAAGTGTTACACCTCCCGTCCCGTCCAGTTGGACTTTATGACTCGACGCATAAGTTAAAGTTGAATAAGGCTTGTTTGGCCGTATTAATGTTGCTTTTAGGGTAGAAATATCATAACTTGCTGCCTCCAACGTTTGCGCTTTCTAAAAATCCCCGCCGACATTTTGCATTTTGTGCTAAATAATGCCGCATGATTTCGACCAACAAAGAACAGTGCGATGATGAATATATGAATTTCATATATTTGAACCGCGGAATGAAGAAAAAAACGTAGAGAAGATTTTCGTAGTTAAAGATAATAATAATAATAATATTCAATACTTATATTGCGCTTTTTCTATAAAAATACTCAAAAGCGCATTACAATATTATCAATAACTAAATTAAAACCAGTAAAATCACCCGGTAAAATTACAATATTACAATATTAACATTACAATATTAAAAAAAATAAAAATAATAAAAATAAAAAATAAATAAATAAATAATCTAACTAAAAGCCTTTTTAAATAAATATGTTTTAACAGAGCGTTTAAAAGAGTCGATTGATGTTTCCTGTCTAATTGGCAGAGGAAGACTGTTCCATAAAAAGGGGGCAGCCATCGATAACGCGCGATCTCCCAAGGTCTTCTTCGTTCTTAGCCGAGGTCTTTCTAACAATATACCATTATTGTTACGGCGTAGTTGGTAACGTGAGACCGGTAAGACAGAGACAAGATCCTTAAGATAGCTAGGCGCAACACCGTGAAGAATCTTAAATGTAACAAGGAGAATCTTAAAATCTACGCGCAAGCGCACTGGTAGCCAGTGGAGTTCTCTTAGCAAAGGAGTAACGTGATGATGATCAGTGCATTTGCATCTGATCAATTTACCGTATTTATTCGAATAAGCGCCCAATCTCGAATTAGCGCCCAGCCTCGAATAAGCGCCCATCCCCACCCCACCCCCTTTCACCCCCCAACGGAAGAAAATTGAATAAGTGCAAATAAGAGACTTCCCCGGAAACGGAGTTTTCTTCAGAGTATTTGACCGAAACCTTGCTTTGTAACATCTTCGAGTTTTGTTATTACCATTTATTGTTTTGTTGCAAAATAAACATACCGTATTTATTCGATTAACCGCCCTGGGCGCTTATTAAATTTTTGGACCTTGAGAGTGGGCTCTTAATTGAGGTGGGCGCTTATTCGAGGTTGGGCGCTTATTCGAATAAATACGGTACTACCCTTTTTTAAATTGTGTAAATTTAATAAGCGCCCACCTCTAATAAGCGCCCACTCTCAAGGTCCAAAAATTTAATAAGCGCCCAGGACGGTTATTCGAATAAATACGGTAGGTTTCTAGAGAAACTGCCCACCTACCCCTCCCCTGAGCCAACATTTTGCCCTAAGTGAGAAGTAATTGTTAATGTTGGCTTAGGGAGGGGTAGGTGGGCAGTTTACCAGAAACCTTAATTGTTACAACAGCCTGCAATGTAGTTCTTAACTTGGGGTGAGCTAGCACTTTGTCTAGCTTGGTATATACATCCCTACTGTTGGTTTCCCAAACACCTTAAGGTGTAAAGTGAGTCAAAGGTGACAGGGAGAGGGTGGAAGAGCTTACACCCACCCCCTGGATCCAGATGGCACTTTCAACTCTCCCCAGTCTCCCCTGGTTTCAAAATCAAAGATGGCGGCTACTAATAACAAATAGTGAGCGCTCGTTTGGCTGCAAAATACGCATATCAGCCTAAATATCCAATGCGGACACAACCACACACCTTGTATCTTCCGGTAGAATCGTAGTATTTTCATCAGCTGGTAAATCGCTTTGTTCTTCATTCATTGGCTCTGGTCTTCCCAAGGTGCTTTCTCTTTCACCACCATCCATCTCGTCCAGATTGTCCGCGCTCTCATCATCAGACAGCCTATCCTGTTTAAGTAAGAAAATGACCAAAACATATCACTTCAAAAGTTAAAAAACTGTTGAAATCCAAAAAATAATGTCAGTCTGATCCGACCTCTCGTGGAGCCACTGGAGCATAATTCAAATGCCTCTTCCGGTCAACGCTGGGACTCACTTCAGTCCGTGGGTCCAATCAGCTCTGAGTAAATAAACGCTATTTTTAAAATTCAAAATTTACAATTTTCTCAATTGTCGATAAAAAGGAGCCGGTTGAATCATTCTACCTCTAAACACTCTGCTCTTTCGTGTGCTTTGGTTTTCTACAGCGTCTTTTCATGCCCCTCAAGTCACCTCTTTAAAACTGGACGCCATATTGGCAATGAGATGTATACGGAAAGGGCATGGAATTTTTTGGCGCCAAATCGCAGACGTCTCTCCCGCAAAAAGTACAGCCATTTCCTCCTTCCGTTTTCTCCGCGGGGGGAGGGAACAGCAGCGATGGAGGTGGGGGTGGGGGAGAGACGGCTGTATGCGACGGCTACACAGCTAAATTAGTACCAGTCTTACCTCACAGCTTAACAACGACTCCCGCGATCTGCTCTTCAGCTCATCTCCAGACTGCTCGGCACAGAAGTACGGAGGATAAGGTGCGATGACATCTAACCTCCCTGTAGCAGCCAAGGACAACACTTCTATCCACCGCTCGATCGAGATACGGGAGTCTGTAGCGAAGAAGTAAGTATCCTGGCTTGGATGAGAGATTTTGATGCAGTAACTCTTTCTAGAATCTTTGCTGTCCATTAAACTGATGTCGTAACCAAGGATTGGGAAGTCTAGTGATGGTTTGTGGTCGGTTGGGTTTCTAACAAAAAAAGACAAGCTATCACCCCGCGAGTAGAGCCTCCATTAGAGAGCTTTAGATTCTAAGACGAGTACGACTACAAATACGAGATTTTCTCAATACTGAGTATTGCTCGCGCGTGAACCAGAATCATTTTGGCGGGAAAATGTGGTAGCCGTCGTCATTCTACTACGAGTTTTCTCGAGAATGTCGTGGTGGCGAAAACAAGATATCAAATGTTAGAAGTTTTATCACTTTGCCATCGGGAGAACGCGTAACCTCCTTCACTAAAGATAACAGTGCTAACTTTTCTAGTAAAAAATGGTAAAATGAACCTTTCCGGGAAGTCTATAGTTTGAGATTATGCGAAAAAACTTTAAGTCAAATCTCGTACCTGTAGTCGTCCTCGAATCTAAAGGTCTCTATAGAGTACTAAAGTGTGACGTCATAAAAATGAAATTTCTGAAATTATGGGATTTGTCAGGATATTCTGAAAGAACAATGCCCAAGAGGCCTATTTGCCAAAAATGAGCATTTCTGGCCAAATTGTCCCTGAGATCGTAGCCCAGTTATGCTTAGAAAACTCCATACAAACCCTTCTAAATTTTTTTTGGGTCGACCCAAAAAAAAATTAGAAGGGTTTGTATGGAGTTTTTCTGAGTTTAACCGGCTAACATCTCAGAGACAATTTGCCCCGAAATGCTCATTTTTGGTAAGTAGGCCTCTTGGACATTGTTCTTTCAGAATATCCTGACAAATCCCATAATTTCAGAAATTTCGTTTTTATGACATCATCACTTTAGTACTCTATTGTCTTTTTGAGTGAAAAGGAGAAAAGGAGACTCTCCCCGAATTACGTCAAACCTTTGAAGTCGCCGCAGCCCAAACTTCTGGACTAGTCAATCTAGTTCTCTCTCGTCAAACTGGTTTTTCGACTGCGGGCATCCGTTTATTGATAAACCGATGGTCATAACCAAGTCTGCTGTACCAAGCGCATGGCTATAAGGCCCGGGTTCATTATATCCTAGCAACATGTAGCGCATGCTCAAAACGATCTTACTCGATTTATGTAGAGTCTTTCTCAAGTGGCGCAATTATCGAGAAAGCGAAAGAAAGGTGTCAAGCTATTCACGTGGAATCGCCGACAAAAAAAATGCCACTAATGCAACTTAACATTAATAAACTTCAGTCTTGACTGTAAGATCATGATGACAGTAAGGATAAGCCGGGGAAAAAACTTCACGCCTCTATGAGGGTTTGGATTAACAAAACATTTTCTTGAGTAAATATCAAGTAATTCGACTAAACTATACAAGCGGAATTTGGTTGACTAAAATACTGAAAGATATAGTCTTTACTAATTAGCAGGCAAGCTAAACGTATCTTGCGAATACAGCCCATCGCTTCCTGCGCTGGAGCAGTTCCTTATGAGAGATTTCCAGAAGGGTGTGGTAAGTACTAATTCGGAGAATAGTAGAATAAGAGTTGTGATCCATAATTCCGTTCCGATTCTACGATTATTTCCATTCTCGAGTTTCGTTTAACGATTCCCCGATTTTTCCGATTTTTGCTCGATTGTTTCCATTTTACAATTCTTTTCAGTTTCCTTTGTTTTGCGATTACGATTCGCGCTGCAAATGTAACATTCCTCGTTCTTAAAGCCATAAAACAAAACAAGCGCGCCCCAAAAGTAATAATTCCTCGTTCTTTAAGCCATAAAACGAAACAAGCACGCTCCGACAGAAACATTCCTCGTTCTTTAAGCCACAAAACGAAGCAAGCGCGTATCACATGTATTGTTCCTCGTTCTATAAGTCATGAATCGAAAAAAGCGCGTTTTAGGAAAAAATCGGAGAATCGCACAATACAATTGGAGATTTGTCACGATTTGTGTAAAATCGGACAATAGCACACTACAGTCGTGGAATAGTAGAATCGGCCCGGTAAAAATCTGAAGAATCGTACAATCGGAGACTTATTACTTAGCCATTTGGGTGAAATCGGACAAAAGCACACTACAGTTGTAGAATACTGTGGTAGAATTGGAAAAATAGGGAGTTGAATCGGAGAGTTGTCTTCAATCAGTACAAGTTTCCTTAATCGCAGAATAGTAAGATTAGAAGAGATATGTAGTGCTAAATCGGAGAATAGTATCCCAAGCCGGATATGCAATTTTCCGATTTAGCACTTATCGCACCGCTCCCTAAGAGATTGGAAATTAGGGAGCTTTAGCATCGACGACGGCAACGGCAGCGAAAACGTCAGTTTTAAAATGAATTCCCGTTATTTCAATCTTTGTAGCGTTTATTCCAGTTTGCTGAAAATGGCAAGTGTAGACGAATTTCCCTAGAGTTGATTTCTTGAGGACCGAACTCAAGTTAAGAGAGAGAAAAGGAGATTCGTCGTCGCTTGTTTACGTCCTCCATAAAACTTGCTATTAGGCATTTTCACGTCGTAGTCGTGCAAGGACGGTAAAGAAATGTACAAAAAAGCGTGATGCACGTGCAAAGTTGTTGTTTTGCGTAATAAACCTATTGCTTTTCTGACGTCCTGCTTGCCGTCGCCGTCGTCGTTGCTAAAGCTCCCAAATGTCTCGGCGGAAACTTCCCTAAAAAGGTTGAGGCTAGTAATGAAAAGCGACTGTATTCGCAGGCTACGGAAAAAAAAATATATAAAAAAACATGATTTCTCACCGATAACACTTAAATCTGCTGTTGATGATCTTACAGTAACGTTTCGACCAGACTCCCAATCTTCGCTTCTGATACAAAATGCCACTGTGCATAGCAGTTGGATCTTGAAGAAAGTGCTGCTCCGCTTCAGCGGGCACAAGCTTTCGTCTTTTAGTCTTTGGACCTAACACTTTTGAAGATCCACTCGTCAGAGAACGGCTTCTTGTTTTTTCGTCTGTGTCCGAGCAGATCGAGTCCATGCTGGCACTGAGCGTTGTAGATGATCTCTTCCGCGAAAAACTATCTGTCTTGTCCTCTTTAGGCTCGGAACTGCCAGTATCATCGCTGGCTAGAGGCTCGCTATAGCTGTGCCTGTTGCTAATATTCCCACTATGTTCACTATGACTATCTGTCAAGTCTAGCGAATGTTCATTAGTAGATGCTTCTTCGCAAATCGAATCTTGGCTTTTGTTTGTTGCAGAGACTACACTGTACTTAACCCCACTGAGTTCCGCTAGCAGATCAGGCGGAATTGCATCATATATTTTCTTTTTCGCCGCCGCTTTTTCAATGGGTCCTTTCTTCTCTATGCTTTCATCTTCATCTGAACTGCTTTCTGAAGATGAGTAGTCATCAATGATAGGGAGGGGTGGGAGGGGAGCATCGTAGCCTTCGTCCTCATCTTCGTCATCAGATTCAATGATTTCTGTAAGAGTGCTGAATGCAACCAGAGTAACTGTTCCACTCTGATAAAAACATAGTAAAACGAAAAAATTAAACTGGCTAAATACTATCTTTTTAAAAGCTAAAACGAGTCTTCGCATTAACTGAATTGCAAAAATAATTATTTACATTTTTTCTGTCGTCTGTTGCAATGGATGGCAAGGATGAATATGAATTGAAAACTGAAAAAGTTGGACGCCAACTTATGGTTAGTGCAAACTGTTTCATAACTTAGAGGAGCATTTTCTTAATGGCACTAACTAATAACTTCAGCACAGTATAACTATTAACATAAAACAGCAATATCCTTGTGACGTAGCTTTAAGCGGTCAGTGTAATGCTTGTCCGAACAGTATCAAACAAACGCGTTTATTGAATAAATCATAAGTAGAAAATTAAAATGAGGAAAACTCAACAAAAAATTTGTCAATTTGATGGACTCCTGCGTCGGGCGAGATGACTTTCGGGCGACTTGACCGTAAACCGAGGATTTCAACTCGGGACGACCGAGAACAAATTCAGCAAGTGACCAGGGGCCCGTTTCTCGAAAGTCCCGATAATTAACGGGCCCGGTATGCTGTCTCCGTTTACATTAAAGATCGAGATTTCAATAGCTTTGCATCTAACATGATAAAACTATCAATTAATGAATCAAAATAGAGTAGTTTGCCTGCCAGGACCCGCGCTCTTATTCTTGATATTTCGATTTGAATATTTGATTTCGGGCCCGAAAAGTTACCGGGATGTTCGAGAAACGGGTCCCAGAGCGGGACTCAAACCCGGGACTGCTGGATTGCAAGTCTGACACGCTTGCCACTCAAACACGCTGCTTCTCTCTGTAGAAGGAACAGGACAATTTTGTGAACAGAACTTACTGTGTCTTGATCAATAGGCTCTTCATAGATATTTTCCACATCAGCTTCTTCCATTTCTATTCCACCATCAACTTCAAAGCCGCGAGCTGCTTTCTCAGCTCTGGCCTGTTCCAAAGAATATGCACTCTCTAGAGGACTAATTGGACGATCAACGCTGCCACGTCTCACGACAGCGGCCATGATTGCACTCATCCACGGGGATAGATCTTGGCCGTCCTCTATAGCAAGAGACACACCCGGTCCCTCTTTAGGCGTCAGCCTAAAGCTGTAACTTATCTTCTTCTTGTCATCTACACCGATATCACAACCAAGCAGGTCGATAATCATCATCGCTGGATCATCTTGTGTTTTGAAGATGTGGAGGCGGTTACCTTGTAAGACGCACCAGCGACGTTTGTTTGCCTTAATGTCCTTCAGGTAGCCTTTGATGATAGGTTCTCGTAAGTTCGACACGTAAACTCCTTCATAAACTTTGGTTTCTTTTTTAAACCTGTGGAAAAAAGATATGACATCAAGCTAATTATTTTCGGTTATCGAGAGAGTTGAGTGCCGCGTTGCCTGCATGCACAATGTAGCAAAGATTAAAATCAACTTTTTTTCTTTCGGGAAAGGGAAAACAGCCACTTATAGGCGTTCAGGCGACTTACAGACAATTGTCTGTCACTTAATAGAGGTTTGATGGTGTCTTTCATTTATAGCAAATTCTTTTCTGTTGAAGGTTACCAAAAGTATAAAGTTAAAAGCTGCAACGGTCCAGTAAAGCCTACTAATCAATCTTTTTTATGATCAACATCTCATTTCTCCTTACAATATTACTGGTTTAATATGGATCTTACGCAACTTTTAGTATGTTTGCTCACAGGTTAAATCTTTGTACTTCAAAACAAAGTTCTCAACTTTGGCAGAAATGATGATCAGAACTTTCAATGTTATTACAACCTTTGTGCTTACAGGTATAACAACTTTTGTTAATAAAGGATTTTTAAGCACTTCTGCTACCATTCAAGACATAATCCCTATTGCGTGCACAGTAGAACCTCGATATAACGAAGGTCCAAGGGCATAATTTCTTCGCTATGAAGAGGTTTGTTCTATAAAGGCTCTTTTCCATATTTTTTATTTTTCCTTGGGTAAACAAAATCCCTTGTTATACCTAGGAATTAATAATATCTTTATATAGAGATTTGTTATACTGAGGTTCCAGTGTACACTATAAGTGAAGAGAAAACATTGTCATGTGGCAAAACCTGACATTGGCGATTTGCTGGAAATTTGATTCTAAATTTCTCTTTTAAAAGGTATATGTAATTGCATGATTTTTACTGAATTTTCATTTTTTCTTCAAACTTTGCCACAAGGTGCAGTTAATTAACGTATAACTTGCTACTAAAGGTTACAATCTATGTCCTTACCATCCGGTCGAGATCTTTCCCTTCCCAGCAGATGCCCTGAAGCTGCCGGGCCGAGCTCCCACATAAATTCCAGTTCCAGTGTGTTCCTGTGGAGTCTTGGGAGGGCTTGGATATACGAATGTATCATCATTTTTAGAGTCAGGGATTGCTTCAAATGGAGTGATTGGTTGATTAGGAGAAATACTTTTTAAATGTTCATAGATGTCATCTTCTGCACTGCTTGTACTTTGGATGGAGTCTCTAAGATTTTCCTGGAAAACGTAAACTTTACAGTTAAAAATCACACATTACAGGAGAAGGGTTTACTGCATCTCCTTGAATAAGTGCCTAGGCACTTTCTTCAAATTTCAGCTAAAAGGATGGGTGCTTATTCGAAGGAGGGTGCTTTAAAGCAACTAGAGAATGATTTAGTTGTTGCGGGGGAGTTTATGGTATTTACCAGGAGCGAGGAAATAGGACAAAAATTAAAAGAAGAGATAACGCACATAAAGGAACTCTGCAAGCACATGGATATAAAAAAAACTGTACGTGACTTGACAGAAAAGAAACTATTCTCCTTTACTAATTCCACTGTAGTAGAAGCCTGAAAATTTAACATACAGTGGCAATAGAAGCTGGTTTTCCTTGTATCCCTCCTATTTAAGAAAGTGAGGGGGAGGGGAGGGTGCTTATTTGTTGGGGAAACTTATTTGATATTATGGCCTTGGGGGTGGGCCCTTATTTGGGGGAGGGTTCTTATCACAGGGTTGGTACTCTTTCGAGCTCTTCAAATTCCATGACTTTCCATGACTTTTCCACGACCTTAAACAGTTCAACAGACACAAACTCTGGTGTCCACCACAATGTATGACATATGCACTGGTTAATTAAATGTACTCCTCTTTATCTTACATTGTCATTGCATTGTCATCTGCAGTACTTAACTTATCTATCAAACAAAACTTTTATTTTCCATTACTTTCCAGGATCAACAATTAAATTCCATGA